>NC_141689.1:1199388393-1199968552 GCF_964263255.1 Lissotriton vulgaris
GAGCAGTGTATGTGATGTCTCTCAATATGCTGTATTCACTCAGTGGGTAAGCTAGTTGCATATTTTTTCAAGACCTTAATCAATGTGATTTTTTAGTTATGTATGTTTTTTTATCGTTTTGGGTATTAAAAATGTCATGGTTTAATGTGCTTCTGTTATATCTTATTTCTCTAAAACTCTTTTTTTTCTTCATTATCACATATAAAAGCCCTTCCAGATTTATAAGTTTATACTACCATTTGTACAAAAAAATCACTTTAAATAGGTTCTTCTCAATGCAGTGCTATAATGTGCCTATTAGTGGCAAAGCTTCCATGCTAAAGAAATTCACTTTTTTGAATTTTGAAGAAACTGTATTATATTTTCATTAAATGGCATGAAAAAGCCCAACCTTGGGTGTGTGTGACCGTTCACCAGTGGCATGTGAAGTAACAGTAGATGTTGTAGAACCCAGGACAAAGTGCTGCATGTCTAAATTCTTATAAGGTCCCAAAGGCAAGCCCTATTGGCTATGACAATGCTTGTTTCTTTTTGCTTAAGCACTGCTTCAGAATGACTATGTTTTCCAACTGTCTCCTTTGTGTGCATCTCTTCCTCTCCCCAAGCTCTATGTTGCTCTCTTTCATACATGTGCTTCTCTCCACCCATCCTCTGTAAGTCACTTATGTGTTTCTCTGTTTCACCCTTGCTCCATATTGCTCTTGTGCCTGTGCTTCTCCCTTCTCCCTGTTTTCTTCCCTCTCTTGTTAGCAGCTCCCTACAACCTCCTTGTTGTTCCCTCTCTTAAGTGTTTCTTTCCCCACCGTCCCCCCAACCCAATACTTCAACTTGATTCTCTGTTGACATGATCTACGCCCCTGCCGGAACTTTTTAGGTCGAGCCTGGGCAGCGCATGCGCTGCTCTGAGAGGCATGCTGTATTCAGGTATAGACTTGAAGCTCCGCCCACTCCCTGCCCATATTTTTCGTTGGGTTGTGTCATTGTCCTTTGTAAACTCTGGCTTTTCATTGGTCAATAGGCTTAGCAGTTCCTCCTTAGTACCGCCTTCTCTCATCTTGTAACCTCCCATAAAGACTGGACTTCTTAAGGGAAATGTTGGTTTTATCAAAGTCTTTAGCACAAATAGCCTTTACAATGAAAGCGGAACCACAACAGCATCATTACTACGCCTGTGATTATTTAGCAACTTGCACTTCTACGAAAGGTGAAGCAATGAATGTCACTACAACAACATTCTCGCCTGTAAATCAGTGGCCCAGTCACATGGCTTGTAGCAAGATATATATATATATTCATTTACCGTTTTATATAGCTCAAACTCCACCAAATTGTATTGGAGCATTTGACTTGAGCAACATTTATATTACATTGCCCATAATAATAATAATAATAATAATAATAATAATAAACCTACGCCCTGGCTCGAACCAAGTTCCTAGCTTCAAATTAGGCAGCTCACTGTTACGCCACAGTAATATGTAAGCAAAGGTTTACATTGAGGAAAAATAATGTTTGATTTTATTTATTTTTCTTTCTCTGTCGGTGTCTGTAACTGGATTGGCCCCTGCTAATCATGGACACTTCTCTAACAGGTCTGTTTGCAAAGCCATTTTGCTGTGGGGAGCATTAGGGAAGAGAACTAAACAGTAAAGTAGAACACAGCTACATGACGTTTTTTTACATTACCCCAAAGCGGACATGGCGTTTAGTGCATTCAGAAACTTCTCAACTGCGTAATGGTTAGTACGAAGTTTTTTAAAACTGACCATTGCTTTTAAAAATTAAAGCTGTTTAATGCAATTTATCACTGTAATGGTAATGGTGTAAATGCACGAGTAAAGGTGGTGGTCGTTGTAAATTAATGTAGAAAACTTATGTATGTGCCAGAGTAATAAATGTATTCCACCTAGATACTGTTGTGATAATGGCAGCATCCTTGTGTTATTTTTGTTGTAAAAGGCGTCGGTAAATAGGCTTTTGTTGTTCCTTCACATAACCCTTCTTACATGTATTGTTACTCTGTAAACTTTAAATACAGCCTCCAGAGCACTATTTTGTTAAATGGTTTTCACTCTCTCCTAATGTTTTATTTTTCTATAATATAACTGCATGCTACAGTGGCAGCCGCGCCTTTGGTTTATTTGTGCCCCCCAACATTGCCCCATGTTTTTTTTTATATTTATTAATCTTTTTTTTTTGTTTACAAGAGCCCCATGCCATGCTTTCACTTTAAGAGCTGGGTCTAAAAAAAGGTCCATGGCTGCTAATAAAGTGAAACGTGATATGAGGCACTTTTACAAAATAAAGAATTTGTTTGTCAACTTGAAAAATAAATGCTTTCTTTTGTCAAAGTACCCCATACTGCGATTTCACTATAATGGCGGCCACGCCCTTTTCTTTAGAAGCGGCTTGTCTGAAGAAAGGGGCATAGTGTAACGTTAAAGCGTGGCATGGGGGGGCTTTTTTAAACTTTACGCTGTTATTTGCAGTGCCAATAGCAAAAACTCTCATAAATTGGAGACCTATTGCATTGCAAATGCTTGTTTTTATTGCAACTTGTTTTCAGGAGGACCAGGCAGCAAACTGCTGTCTGCCCTTCTACTTTGTTATTGAAAGCGTTTTTGTGATATTCATGTTCATATTTAATTTCATTTTACGTTGCACCTCGGAACGGTAATAAAAAATAATAGAGCCGATGTGACCTGGGGCATTTACACAACACTGCCTCCGTCGCATCATCTTTTTTGTCCCTCTTGATCATGTTGAGCAGCATATGGCAATTTTTGCAGATGCTGTACAATTGAATAAAAGGCACTGGCAGAGCCAATGTATCTCATTGCAAGACATAGTGGCTTTGCCAATGATTCATCAATCGGTAAGCCAAAAAAAGGAGCAGCTCGAATTCAGTTATAGTTGTAGGTTCAACAAAAGGGTATTTTTGGTCTTCGGTCATCTGTTTAGGGTCAAATTATCAATGAAGGCTTAAATCAGCCATTTAATTATTAGCATAAATGTTTTGTGAAAATGTGAAGTTTTCTGAATATCTTTTGTGTCATGACAGACTCTACCATCATCATCTTCTTTTGGGTGTTGTCTCCTTAAAAATCCTGGCAGTTTTGACTCAGTTTATTGGGTTTGTTTTAGTTGCTTAACTTCAACTTTATAATGCCACTTTGTGTGTGAGGCTTCACAAGAACTTGAGTAAACTTGAATTTAATTTATCAATGCCTATTTTGACCCATTTTGAGTATTTATACCTGAGTCATCTTCGGCAGGGCGGGACGACAGCACTTTTATTTAATTACCGGAGGCTGTTGTTTTGGAAAAGTTGGGGAATAGTTTGGTGAAAATAGCATATAACTTGTCCCCTCCTTGATCTTTGTACGTTGACCTTCTTTCTGGATTATTTTGTACTTTGGCAGACAGATAGGAGAGTTGAAAGCATGTCTTAGTGTAGAGGTTTGTATTTATATATGAGGGGATGGATCTTTGCAAAAAGAAGGAGAGAGAGGAGAGAACAGAGGGGTGTTGTACAGTGCTTAGCTCTCTTCTTGGGCTGGCACTCTAGATTACTGTGGGGTTCTTAGTTCTGGAGTTCTCCTGCGCCTTGTTGGCAGTTGGAGCTCTGGTCAGATGAGGGATGGTCCTACCTGCTTTGTGCTGCAATAAAGCTGTTTCCTGAAAGTACCTGTTCGTGGATTCTCATTTACTTTACAACATTTGGCGACTTGGACTGGCGATGCATCTGGCCACAGCTTTCCCGTTTGTTTGTGCAGCTGAGGAGAAAATTACAGAGCGGTAGTGTTCCAATTCCCTTGCGAACCCCGTGTGGTGAACAGCGTAGAACAACCCCTCCACTGTGGGAGTGATCGCGGTTTCAGAAGGATTTTCAGAGGATTTCGCTTTCCGGCACCACCGTCGGCAAAGTAAGTGACGTCAGCCTATCGCAGCCTCTTCAACGTCTTTTCAATGACGTTAAAGTAACGTGATCTGGAGAGTTGTGTAGCAACCAAGTTGCTCCTGAACCGCATCGCTGAAGCGCATTTCTCCTTGCGCGCGTCTATCTACGCTGTAGCTCTGATGTCAGACGTATGACCGAGCTTACGTACGACGCAGTCGGCCATTTTGAATAATTTCTGCACCGGCTGTCGGTGGTCGCCTAGGAGACGCGACTCACCGGGAACTTCACCGTTTGTGACAGAAACGGCGTGGAGTGTCAGCGGAAATTGGATACCCTGTTTGGAGTAAGCGCTTGTTTTTAAAACTATAAAAAGAAAAATATAAGCGTATTGTTTTCCTTTTGACTCCAGTCTTAAACTGTGCCCTTACATTGTCGTGTGACAAGTACTCTTTGCATTATAATTTTCATCTAACTTTCGTGACTGTAATAGACTGATCTCATGGCGCAAGCAATTAATGTTGCCCTTCCACCGCAATTCTTGAGTGAGCCAGGGAATCCGTCTATAGCGTGGGAAGACTGGATAGTTATGTTTAATAATTACATTCAGGCTCTGGATGAAGAAGACTTTTCACCTAAACGAAAGAAAGCCCTTTTGATGACTACTTTAGGCAAAGAGGGACAGCGTCTTTTTAAATACTTACCGCAAGCATTACCTTCTGGGTCACAAGCTGAATTAGATGAGTTTAAGGAAGCGGTAACAAGACTAGAACCCAGATTTGGAAAAGAGGAAAACCTTGTCTTACAGAGATATAAGTTCTACAAGAATAAACAGTTGGCAGATGAAAGCATTGACGAATTTGTTGCACGATTACGTGAACTATCTGTGAAGTGCAATTTTGGTCAAATGGCTGATGAACTAATTAGAGATCAACTAATTGTTCAGGCTAACAACAGGAAGGTCCAAGAACGATTATGGGCAGCGAAGAATCCGACTTTAAAAGTGGCTATAGAGCTGGCTAAAGTGGTGGAAGAAAGCGAAAAATGCATGAAAGAGTTACAGAAGAGTGGTTTGGAAACAAAAGTTGCGGAAGTTTCCAATAAGGGTGCGAATAGTGACAATAGTGATGAAGAGGCGATGGCTGTTGCTATTGTTAGTAAAAAGGGCTATGTTCTCCAAAAAAAGAATGTGCAACAACCATCTAGTAACAAGAGCGGTCAAAAAATGTGTTCCAAGTGTGGGAGTTTTTCGCATACTTCAGATGCCAAGTTCTGTTTTGCGAATAATAAGGAGTGTCTACGTTGTGGAAGGATGGGGCATTTTGCAAAGATGTGAAAAAATAGAAATAACTCAAGAGTGACAGTGGTCAGTGAGTGTGGTGATATGAACAAGATATTAGTTCTGTGTGACACAGTATGCTCTTGCAGGGATCGAAGGGGAAATGTTCTCAAAGCTGACTTTAAGATTGATGAGAAGTATGTCAGTCTCATGGTTGACACAGGTTCCAAGTGGACCATTATCCCAGTATCCTTGATGAGGAGTGTGTGGGGTGAAAAGGTTTTGAAGGAGTGTGACATTTTTCCGTCTGGATATCAAGGCGAGAAAATTGACCTATTGGGCTACTTCGAAGGAAAGATTGAGTTTAAAAATAGGTCAGCGTCTGGAAAAGTTTACATTTCAACTGATGGACCGGCCATCTTAGGACGTCACCATCAGTATGATTTGCATATTGTAGTTAATCCTAGGTCTGATGATCCAGTGTCTATTGTTGATAATTCTTCCTTAGATGAGATACTAGATAGATTTAAAAATGTTTTTAGGGACCAGTTGGGGGAACTCATAGGCTATTCCCACCATATAATCCTCAAGGAAGGTAGTTGTCCTGTCCAGCATAAGGTGAGGAGAGTCCCTTTCGCTTTGCGAAAAGAAGTTAAGGCTACTTTGGAGGAAATGCTCCAAGGTGGCATCATTGAACCCATTGAGGCGTCCCCGTGGGTTTCACCAGTAGTAATTTCGCAGAAACCAGACAATAAAATTAGGTTCTGTGTGGACCTGCGTTCATTGAATAAATGTGTGGTTGCTGATGTGTTTCCACTACCAAATATTAGTGAGTTAGTGTTGACACTCAAGGGGGCCAAGTTTTTTAGTAAATTGGATCTAAAGCATGCATACCATCAGATTTGCTTAGATGATAAGTCCAAGCACTTGACTGTATTCATCACTAGTGAAGGGACCTTCCAATTCACGAGGTTACCCTTCGGACTTGTCTCTGCTGCTAGTGTATTCCAGAGATTAGTTTCCGAGGTATTTAAGTGTTTAGATAAAGTATTATACTTCCAAGATGACATCTTGATTTATGGAGATTCTCTGGAGGAGCACAATGGGATTCTGCAGAGTGTGTTACGAAGAGTGGATGATGCTGGCCTTACATTGAGAAAGGAAAAGTGTGCGTTTCTTCTGAAGGAAATAGAGTATTTGGGTTTTTGTCTGTCTGAGGAGGGCATTAAACCTAAGAAGAACTTGTTGGAGGCCATTGAACTAGCTCCCTCCCCCGTTGATAAAGATCAACTTCGATCCTTCATGGGTTTGATCGAATTTTACTCGAAATTCGTGAGGGATTTCTCTTCCAAGACCGCTCCCTTGAGATATTTGTTGAAAAAGGGTGTCAAATTTAATTGGACTGTTGAGCATGAGTCTTGCTTCAATATGATCAAAGGGGAACTTAAGTCTGCTAATGTTCTTACCCCTTTTGATACTGGTCGGTCCTCTATCTTGATGGTTGATGCCAGTGGTGTAGGTCTTGGTGCGGTCCTCTTGCAAAAGCATGGAGGGGAGGAGAAGACCATCGCTTTTGCATCCAGGCCCTTGTCTGTCTCGGAATCAAATTACTCAGTCATAGAGCGTGAGGCTCTTGCTGCTGCTTGGGGCACGAGTTACTTCAGGACCTACTTGTGGGGGTACAAGTTTGTTCTTCGTACGGACCATAAACCTCTTTTAAATGTTTTAGCTCCGGGGGGTGCTGGAAAAGGGTCTCCCAGGTTGGCGAGATTGGCCTCTCCTCTACAGGACTACCAATGTGAGATTGAGTTTGTTCATGGCTGGAAAAACATTCAAGCTGATTGCTTGTCGCATCTGCCTGTACGATCCAGTGGGTGTGGCGGTCCCTCTAAGGATGTCTTAGATGGCTTAGCGGTTGCTGTAGCAGATGATGTTTTGTTTTTGGGAGGTGGTTCTTTTTCTCATGATGAGTGGTCAAAAGGTATGGAGGAAGATCAGACTTTAAAGGCGGTTATAAATCTTGTCTCGAAAGGAGCAAGAAGGGAAAGCACTGTTGAGCCTCAGTTTAGACCCTTTTTGAAGGTCTTGGATGAGCTTTCCTTGGAAGGGAAGGATGTGTTGATGCGGGGTGATCGCTTTGTTCCTCCTGGTTCATTGAGGAGTAGGATTCTTGACTTAGCTCATGAGGGCCATTTGGGTCAAAGTCTCACCCAACGTCGTGTTAAAGAAAACTTTTGGTGGCCTACCGTTGATAGTGATGCAGTGGATTGTGTGCTGAGGTGTAGTTTTTGCAAAGAAGGGGAGAAGCGTTTGAAAATTGTGGGATCTCAGTCAACTCAGAAAATCGGATTTGAGAATGTACCTTGGCACAGTGTCTGTTTGGATTTTATAGGCCCTATGAGTGAATTACCTTTGAATCAACGTTATGCTATTGTTGTTATTGATTGTTACTCGAAGTGGCTTTGTGTACAGTTTGTGAGGGAGACAAATACTGATACCACCATTGACTTTTTGAAGGGTGTCTTTTTGAATGAGGGATACCCGTCTGTCCTTATCTCGGATAATGGCACTCAATTGACGTCATCGAAAATGACTTCGTTTGTACGTGACTGTGGCATCAAACATCAGAAGACAAGTCTTTACAATCCGCAAGGAAATGGTCTCTGCGAGAGACTGAATCGTCTTGTGAAGGGGGTGATTCAAATGTTTGTAGAAGGTGGTTGTTTTTCGCATGAGCGTGTGCAAGAACTTGTCTGGGCTTACCGGTCAACGCCTCATAAGAATGGAGAAAAATCTCCCTTTGAATTAATGCGTGGGCGTGCACCAGTAACAAGATTGACTCCTGCTTGGTTAAGGTGTTTAGATGAAGAGCCCTTATCCCAAAGTAATGTTTCCTTACCTATCTCTGTGGGTGATCTTGTTAAAGTAAAGCCGGGTAGGTGTACTAAGGGACTTAGCAAGTTTAGAGGTCCCTACAGAGTTAAGAAAGCCTTTCCACATTTTGTTGTTCTGGCCAATGGGGAAAGTTGGAACTATAGGAGGGTAGCTCTTTACCAAAAGAAGAAAGATTTTTCTTCTGATGGTTTAGTGGCTGGTGGTTCTGGGGGGTGCAATGGGTACTTGTTGACTTCTGGCGGTGGTTCTTGTTCCACCTCTCAGCCTACTGTACGGGGGGAGGTGGGTAGTGGGGATGCTTCCACTTCTTTGTGTGTGCATGGTAGTTCTTTGGTTGATTCTGTCCCCACCACTTCTGTTCCCACCACTTCTTCTTCTTCCCCATTTGAAGCTAGGTTGAGGAGTCCTCGCTCTCGTGGTCCACCCACCTATCTGGATGACTATATGCATTGATCTTTTCGTTTTTCTTTTATGTTTTGTTTTTCTTTTCTTGTTAAAGGGGGAAGATATGTTGTACAGTGCTTAGCTCTCTTCTTGGGCTGGCACTCTAGATTACTGTGGGGTTCCTAGTTCTGGAGTTCTCCTGTGCCTTGTTGGCAGTTGGAGCTCTGGTCAGATGAGGGATGGTCCTACCTGCTTTGTGCTGCAATAAAGCTGTTTCCTGAAAGTACCTGTTCGTGGATTCTCATTTACTTTACAACAAGGGGCTTGTTCGTCTCACCTTAAAAGAGTCAACAAACAAAGAGAATGAGCTCAAAATGCAGCTTTGATCAACCAAATAGTAAAGGTCATCAAAGAAGTCTCCCTTACAAGGAACCCATTTGGTTTGTGAAAGAACCCTCACTCACCTATCGGATTTCATTAAAAACCTCACCTAGGGGCATATTATCAAGCCCGCGATAAAAGCGTTAGTGACTTTTTAAAGTCGCTAACGCATTTTTTTATTATCGCACTATTCTCAATATGTCTCTAACCGGAGTTAGAGACGTATTCTTGACTCCATCTATCGCCCACGCGTGGGGGCGATAGATAATGCTAATGGGATGCACGGTGGGCGTTCCCACGTCCAATCACTTGTAGAATGTGGTTGGAGGTGGTAACACCCTATTATCAAGGCAGGTGTTGGGAGAAGGAGACCTGTGATAAACTCGTTTATCGCAGGTCTCCCAACACCTGCTTTGATCAGGTGTTAGGCATTGTTAACATGGGGGTGTGGATCATAAAGCTGAATCCACCCCCCCATATTATCAAAGCACACATTAGCGCATGACAACAACGCTTGTTTTCACGCGCTAATGTTCCCTATTGCCGACTATCGCTGAATTTGATATCACCTACGTGTTGCGAATTGATAATAACGCGCTATCACGGCGATAAAATCCGGCGATAGCCGGTGATAGGGAAATGTGAGATGTGCGTTTTTTAACACACATCTTGATAATATGCCCCCTAGTCTTTTTTTCTGGAGGCTGCAGCTGAACGCCTCTGCATTCTTCTCATGTCTCGTCTTTTTCTGCGCCCCTCTACAAACAAAAGTAATTACTCTTGATGAGTTAACTCCCTCTGGTTTTTAGGATTAATGTTAAGGTCTTTCTTGTTTTACTTGTCTTTTGTAAAGAGGGTTTTAGGTGGGGTACAGATAGGGTTGTAATAAATAATATTGCAATTACTTTTGTTTGTAATAAAGAAGCACAATTTTTTTTAAATTATTGGAATAGTTCCCTACCGACCTTTTTCCTGCTATACTTGGAGGGATGGCTTGAACTCTTTGACTCTTGCGTGCGTTAAGACAGACTTTAAAGTAGGATTGCCCAAGAGGCATTCTTCCTTTTGCTGCAATACCTATTTCGAGGCAGGATTTTTCTGTGCAGTCAACATGGCGTGAAGATCTTGAACTCGAAGTGCTAATAACTTTATTTGCAGTCTTGCGGTTTTTCAATGTTTGAGGTCAATTCATGTTGTAGCCAGTAAAAGCACCTCTTATGCTATCATTTCAAGTGGCCCAGTGTTTGGCCTATATTTATTGGATGTGATAAAATCCAATTCCACTGGGTCAGAATTTACTGAGTCCAATAAATAACTTCCAATTCTGAGTTTGTACCCAATAATGTGGACAAAGATGCGGATCAGCATTTCCTGGTAATTATGGGGCATTTTCCCCCCATAAATGTCAGGAGCTAATCATTACTTTCAGTGCATCCAGCACAGCCATAACACTGACACTACCAAGGTCAGTATATTTTCGAAATGTGATCGTATTTCACATAAAAGATCTACATTTGTCCTCTTCTAATTACACTTATTAGAAACACTCATATTGATGTTAAGATTGCGATACACTGTACACAATATGCCCACCTATGTCATGCTCATTAAATGTCACAGATTCTTTCTACCCCAGCTCAAGTAATGCTCATAGAAAATGCGTTTCTTCAGTGTATTCTTGCGCATGTGAATTTGTCTTTTTATTGACCGCCCTTGATGAATCTCGAACTGTGAAAGCACGGACCTTGAAAAAGAGGCCAAGAAAAAAAGGTGGGATAAACATGTTGTTCTTTTCCAAATTATTATGCTACCATCTACCGGAAAAGTAGCCATTAAATTTCTCATGTGCTATTTATTGCACTACAGCAATGTCTCCAAGGCGGTTAGGAGATAAACCTTGATAATAGTAAGGTTCCTAAGCGATAAAAATCGCAGCAGCTCGGCGATAAAAATATCACCGCTAAACAAACATACTGATAATTATCGCTAGTTGTTGGTAATATGCCCCCTAGTTTTTTCATGAATGAATCCGATCCGAATAAATGAACAAAAACAACACAGCAAATGCGAAAAGCATGTGATATTATCACGCATCACTGCTTCTGTATTACCGCGTGGGATATAACCGTCCAGTTGTAAAGATGACCGGTCGAAGACCTTGACAAGAAGAGTGAAGCTCAAACTATGGTTACTTTAACTCAGAACTCTGAAGTGAAAACATACCTTTGTTTCACAGTTCTCTGTCTACAATTTGATGTTTTACATGGGGTCCAAATCTGTCTACTGCTTTGAACTGGTTTTTCAAATTGCAGTGTTTTAAACAATAAAATACATATGGACTGAAAAGCTTAGGTTCCAGCCCTTACTAAGTAAGATAGTTTATTAAGTTTGATATTTAAGGCGATATGGCAAAACAAGCTTTTTATGTTGAATTACACACACAATGTTATATACGTTTTCCATACAAAAATAAATCCATATGCATTTAAAAAAAAAAACAATTATAACCATAAAAGAAAATAACAGTCACCTACCACGTCAATACATTCTGGTTGCAAGTGCAAATAGTGCAATTAAGTGCAAATACTGTCTTCCTGACACAACAATGCACATTTTAAAATACAATGATATCTCTACTACACCCTATTTGCCTTTTATATTCCTAAGTCTCCATTGCTGGCACTCCTTATTTTTAAAATCTCACAAATTGAAAGTGCAAAGTGCTGGGTCATTTTATTAGCTTCAAGACAGCACTCGAATTGTAAAATACAAAATTAAAATGCAAAAGTGGTCTGTAATGTAAACAGTATCAATCCTATTTTTAAAAGTTACTGATCCAAAGTGCCAAGTGCAGGGGCATTTTCTCAATTTCAAGGACAAACCGCACTATAGAGTACGGAGTTAAAGAGCAAAATAATGATCTGTAACCAGACAATATTACAATTAAATTTATTGACCAACTACATTGAAAATAATTGACTATCTTCTAATCATCAATGTATACTTAGCTAGTGAATTCGGTGTCCTTAAATCTTTACCAGATTTTCTCAAAATATTTGCCTAGATTGTAAAATAGCATAATATTTTCACATCTCTTAAGTGAACTAAACAATGTAGTAAAAGACCGAGGGGGATATGTACAACGAAGTGGTGAGCATGCCGTTAGCCACCTGGACTTAACAACACACTCCGCCACTTAGGAAACGCAAGGCTGTGCCATATTTACAAGATTGTGGTGCAACCTCTTGTCTCCCCCTGCAATGGCGCCAAGTTTAACAACTTAGCGCCAATGCAGACACGCATGCACCAGAGTGCAAGGGTGTTCTGTGTAAAGGGGAAGATTGGTTATGTGTAGGAAGGTGTCCCTTCCTGAACATAAACAATCCTAAAATGCCGTTTTGTAACTTTCATGTGTGCTGCTCCATGCAGCACAAATGAGAGTTACAAAATGGCATTTTTTGAAAAAGGTTTTTTTATGTTCAGGAAGGGACACCTTACTGCCATGGCATTTTGTTTTTTCCATATGTGTTGCACAAGGCAGCACACAATAAAAAAGCAAAAACGAGGAGAAATAATGCATTTTTCCTAATTTTGCCGCCAAATTAAGACCAGTGTTTCCTGGTCTTAATTTTAGCACTGCTTTCTATGTACGCCACTCTTGTACTTAGGGGGAAGCGCCAAATACAATGGGTGTTGCAGTAGAACGCCCACCACAACACCCACTGCATGCCCCTTTCACGCTAAACATAGTGTGAAAGGGTACCTTATGTACAAGGCAGTGGTAAGCTACGTTAAATAGCTTAATGCTGCCTTGTACATAAGGCAAGGCCCCGATCGCCACGGGAACGTCACAAAAAGTGATTTAACCGTGGCAACCGGGGCTTGTACATATGCCCCATAATACCCGTATCTGAGTATCATGTGACTCAATGACCAAAGTCCACTTTTACAAAATGGGTAATTTCTAACATTTCTTCCAGTACCATGAAATAAACTTTTTGGAGGCTGCCAGTCTATAAACTGTTGCATCTGTCTCAGCCTCAAATTCAACATCCACCTTCGACTCCTTCTTGATTTCATATCTTTAAATATTGCTGCATTTTTCCTGAGCTCTCTGTCTCATACCCATGTGTAAGCTGGGGGCATTTTTCACATTCCCTAAAATGACATAGTATAACAGAGTTCTTAATGAGGTATTTATTTGTAATCTTGTTGACAGCATTTTGCCATATAATGGTATTCAAGGACCCATTTGGATCCACATTACTTAAAATTCAGCTCAGGTTCCGTATCCCAGGCGGTGAATTCTCAGATTGAAGGTAATATTTCAATACATACCTAACCGTGCACTCAGCAGCTACTACCATTCTCCCTCAATAGTTTAATAATCTATGAAAGTATTTATATTGGATACTTATATAAGCCCCAACTCATGTATTATCGCAGCATTAACTAAACCCCTAGGAAGGGCTAACCACGACTTCCAAATATTCATTAAAAATACTTCTAATCATTTTATCTCATCTTCTATTAAGATTTTGGAGCCATATAAGAGCACACTTATTATTTTCAAGTTATACGCCTCTCTTAACAGCTTAGCAGATGTATTACCCAGCTCCATCTCCAGTTTCACCAGTGCTGAAGCCACTTGCTTGCTCTCAGACTCTTAGGGGTCCATTACGATGTCGGGCGGTGTCCCTCCGCCAGGCTGGCGGTGGCTACCGCCAGCCTGGCGGAGGAAATCCGCCTGACATCATCAGCCCAATTCCCCCCGCCATATTAGGATGGCGGAGGGGACTGTGGCGGTGTGAAACACCGCCTGCCTGTTTTCCGCCGGCCGGGCGGAAAACATGTAACATGGTGGCGGTGTCTTGTAGACACCGCCCGCCAAATTACAATGGGCTTTTGTTTTTTTGTTTGTTCTTGTTCTGGTGGACGATCTATTTCCACGAATCCTTCTTATTATTGAAGAATTAGCGAAAACTATTGATGAACTCAAAACTGAAATTTCCACCATTAGATCTGATCTTTCCGAACGAATGACTGAAGATGAACTTGGTAGATTTCTGAGTGATCTTAATATCAAATTGGATGAATACGGCAAAGAATTGCAGGAGACTAAATTAAGAAAGTTTAAGCGGGACACAATCGACTATAAGTTGAACGAGGCATACACCTGGGCAGAGGTGTATGCCCAGAGACGCTTCACTCGACGACCAACTACAACTTCATCTGAGGAAAGCTTAGCCACAGATCGAGATATAGATTCATCCCGAGCACCTATAAAAAGAGCACATCTACCAAGTACAATCCAAACAGAGAAAGCAAGTACCTCAGGCCCACAGGTGTCTTTTTTAACCGAGGTCGTGGAAATAGATCGTCCACCAGAACAAGAACAAACAAAAAAACAAGGAGAGGACAAAGAAAAAGAGAAAGAGAAACAACTGAAAAAAGGATTACGGAGTCAGGGGAAACCCTCATAATAAACATCTCCAAACATTCTTTAACTAGTCACGAAGAGAGAATCCTCAATAAAGGCATAACATTTGTTCCTACCTATATGGGTTCAAAATTTGAAGATGAAATAGCTTTCTATAAGTTCATGAGAATTTTGAGACTGAGGAATGTTTTTGATAATGTAGTCCCTACAGATGAAAATCAAGGAGAAAAGAAGGTAGAAGTTTTTCGACCGAAAAGTACATTTGAAGCACCCACTTCACATAAGACACTGGACCTTTTTGAAACACTGGTAACTAAGGATTTGAAGAAATTGAACTATAGACACAATAGAAAAACATCGAATAATCTAAACAGATTGGAAAAAAGTATATTGGTTCAATTATAAAAAAAAACAGAGTTAACATTTCAGAAAGCGGATAAAGGGGGTGCATTGGTACTCATGGATACTGAGTTTTATCAAAGAAAAGTGGAAGAACATGTTAATGACACCAACACTTATTTACTGTTACAACAAGACCCGACAATTGAAATAAAAAAGATATTGCAATCTTTGATAGATAAAGCTATAGATGAAGACTGGATTACACCAAATATGGCAAAATTTCTCATGATACAAAATCCGAATAGACCAAAGATCTATATGTTGCCAAAAGTGCATAAATCACTCGAAGATCCACCGTTTCGACCCATTGTGGCAGGTTGTAACTCTATTTTTGAACCGGCTGGGCAAATAATTGATAATTTTTTGCAACCATTCATCCAAAAATGGCACACATATATACAGGACACAACGGATTTCTTAATAAAGTTGGCATCTGTCAAATTGAAAGCAGGAAAAGAATACATTCTAAGCACCATAGATGTTGTGTCGTTGTACACATCGATAGGACACACCGATGGACTTGAAGCTGAAGAATGGATGTTGTTGCAACATCCAGAAATGGAAATCAACGCAGTGTTCCTGCTTGAGTTAACACAGTTTTGTTTGAAGAACAGTTATTTCCAGTGGTCTGAAAGATTCTATATGCAACTGAATGGAACATCAATGGGCTTTACTGGGGCTCCAGTATTTGCCAACACCTACATGGCAAAATTCGAGCAGGAGCATGTCTTCGCTCACAAAGAATGGACAGAACATCTTGAATTTTTTTGTCGCTTTATCGACGACATTTTTGTAACATGGTCTGGAACAGAAGCCCAACTACATCAGAATATTGAGACATTGAACTCAAGCAATCCACGGATTCAAGTCACGCATACTGTCAGTAGATCTAAAATAGCGTATTTGGATGTGATGGTAGAACTTGATGGAGAAAGAATCAACACTTCTTTGTATCGAAAACCGACTGATAAGAACAGTATGTTGCTTTTCCAAAGCTTTCGCCCCCAGAATCTATTGAAGAACCTACCATATTCTCAATTCTTGAGGATCAGGAGAATAGTCACGAGACAAAATGAATGCTTGGATTATATCAAGGAATACAAAGAAAACTACAAAAAGAGAGGCTATCCGACTGAGATATTGGACACAGCGCAAAGTAAAGCAATTGAGAAAAATCGCACTGATCTATTAGTACAAAGACACAAAGAAGCTCAGAGACGGAATGTGTTTGTCTCAAAATTCTCAGTAAATTCACAAAAGATCAAGAACATCATTCACCAAAGATGGGAACTTCTCCAGCAAGAAAATGATTTTCACAACAGTTTCATGGACAAACCCTTGTTTGCCTATACTCGTTCTAAGAACTTGAAATAATTGTTGAAACATCCAGAGACTCCAAAAAAGAAGGATTACAAAGGAATGAGAAGATGCACAAACTGTGTGCATTGCAACAATGTTATTGTTGGGAATATGATTACCCACCCTCACTCTGGAAGAACTATTCATTTGAAATTTGAAGGAGATTGCAACAATAATCATGTTATATACACCATCAAATGTCCTTGTGGACTTTTATATGTTGGTAAAACCGAACGCAAACTCAAAATTCGTATTTCAGAACACAAAAGTAGAATACAAAATAAATCTATGACATCACCCTTAGCAACACATTGGCTAGAAAAAAAACACACTATAGCCCAATTGAGATTCACTATTCTTGAAACAGTAATATTAAAAGAGGGTACTGTTAAGAACAAAAAATTATTACAGAGAGAATCATTTTGGATAAAAATGCTAGGTACTCTAACCCCCGGGGGACTAAATGACCGGATTGAATTGAGCAGTTTTTTGTGAATAATATCATTATTGTGTTTCTAATGAAAAAATTGAATCTGTTGTAGGGATTGTAAATAACTGATTGTTTTTTATCTAAAATATTTGATTGATTTGTCATCAAAAATTGCACCTGACATTAATGTATTAGTAATGTTGGCTCATGACCTTATTATTTTTTCTTCTCACACTTCTTTTTTTTCGTTCACTTTTTACACTCTTGTTATTCATGCACAACTCTGTGACAGTTGGTGAGTGCTTATTGTTAGCATATACGAATCTTATCAAACTACTTAGAGTTATTGTTGCGCTTATACTGTGCTATTTGTCCTTAGGTTGGGTTAAATAAAGTTTTTGAGACTTGATTGAACACGAGGATTTGAGACCAATGCACAGTCGCGTTATTTGTTTATTTCGTTCTGACATACGTTGAACGGCTTTCTCATCACGGTATAATGCGGTGTCTGCCAGATACCGACCCTTGATAGTTAAACATGGACGTCATGAATGATCCGCATTGTCTAGTTAATATGTTTAAAAGTTATCGATCGGCGCTGGTTGTTATGCGAGATGGCGAGTAGCGTTGAAACGGGAGGGCGGTTGCAGTAGTTACTCGTGACGTAAATGGAAAGGATTGTTATCCTGTTTCTGATTGGAGAGTATGATGGTTGAACTCTCCAATAGGGTGAGGCGTTAGAGTAGTTAAACCAGGAAATGTTGCCGTTTACACAAACGCGGGTTACTTCAAAAGTTAGAAGATTACCTTGTGGATTGTTGGTGAGCTACGTCCTTGGATAAGCGGTAAGAGTCATTGGAGTGAGACGCATTTCGTTTTGACTAAGGGTGGTTGCGCAGATGGACAGCTTATTAAGTGGTTCATTCTGTGTCACGAACAGGTATTGGAAATCGACTGCGCGTTCAAGCGAGAGAGTGTCTACATATTGTATTAACCTGGAGTAACTGCAGGTATGCATTTGTACTGCATTGAAATAACGTGAGAGCTTATTGTTGCTAGAGTCTTTTTGTATATCGTTTAAGGCTATAGCCTGATTTGTTTATGCATTGTTCTTTTAAGAGTTGTTTTGGACCTTGAGAAGCTCAGAAGAAATAGAAGAAATATTTACTCGTGTGTAAATGTGAGTAGTATATAAACGCTATCTGATGGGATTAGTTGTATTTTTATTTATGCACTTTGGGTGTTATTTCTTTAGGTGGAGGTGATTTAACGAAATGTAATGAACCATGTGATCTTGTTATATATACAACCGGACTTATGCGCCTGTACATGTTATTTTGCAGCATTGCCCCTGACGAAGGGACCCTACTTTTGTCCCGAAATGCATTGGGCGAACTACGATACACAAAAGAGAAATTAATGTTCTTTATTGTACATAATGCTTTATACTGTTTTGTTAATGGAAAACCATGTGTATATTAATGAGTATAGAATGACTTGTTGTAAAAGTTTGACTGATTGTCAAGATACATATGAATAAAAATATGTGTATAAGGTTAAAAGTGAAGTTTGATCAATAGATTTCATTAGTGTTGTGCGCAGCTAAGCCTGTGTTAACAGATTGTTGACCAGCCATATTTTCATGTCAGGGCGCATCCTAAAGCCATTGTCAGGACCCCCGCACTGTTAGCGGGGGGTCCACTTCTCCGTTAGGGTGCGGGCGGCCAAAACCCGCCCGCCATCCTAATGGACCCCTTACGCTCTAAAATGCGAGCTGAATTTGGTATTCCAACTAAAAGTCATGCCTAATTATTTATAATCTGAAACAAACACACCTGGCTGGCCATTTAACTATGAACTATGCCTAACTGATTTATTTAAAAAACATCTTTTTTTATATAAAATCTATAACCACAGGTAGGTGGCACTCCATCTTCAGCGAAGGTAGAGGCCTAGTTGAGGAAGTGGACAACATTGATAAAGTGGATGGGCCCACCCCTTGGGTGTCCCCAATCGTTGTGATCTCTAAGCCCAAATAGCCCGGCAAAGTGAGACTCTGCATGGAAATGTGCCTCTCAAACATCACAATCAAGCATTTTAAAAAACCTCAAACAAACAGTTGATGAGATTGTGAATGGACTGAGCAGAGTGTGCTAGTTGTTAGACCTTATGTCAGGCATATCACAATGTACTCAATGCACCTCGGCCTCTGATGCTTCCAGTTTCGAAACTGTTAGCTAACCAATGTGGTGAAGATAATCCAAAATACGATATACGATTTAGGAAGTGCTTTCATGGCTAGGGGATGCCATCAATGTAAGTTATGACATTTTAGTGTAGGAGCCACATCACTGAAGGAACATCATGTCAGGCTCCAAAAGGTGCTGTAGAGACTCCACAGATATGGCCTTGTATTGAGCAGGGATACGTTTGAATAGCCAGAACCACAAATCTGTTCCTTGCTTTTCAATGGAGGGGGTAGCCCTAGATTCTGCCAAAGTAGCTGACATCAATCTGGACCACCACCATCTTCATTCATGGAGGTACAAATCTTCCTGGGGGTGGTTAACTATTATGAACACTACATAAATGTTCTGAAATGCCTCACAGCCCCTGTTGCTCTTGGCCCTTTCTGCAGGGTTCTCCACAAAGTTGTTGCATTCACCCTCCTGTGTTTTGATCCTATTTTTGTTGGCCTTTAGGAATCTGCACCCTTTACCACTGCGAACCAGTGCTAAAGTGCTTGTGGTCTCTCCTTAAAGCATGGTAGAATTGACTTATAGCCCAATAGCATATTAATCTATGTATAAGTACCAGTAATGTGGCACTACCTGTGCCAAGGGCTTATTGATTAAAGGCTTCTACTGGGCCTTCAGCCCTGATTGTGCCATCCACATAATTAGGCATGTGAACAGTCAGCCTGGACAGCCCATAGGGCAGGGTGCTGTGCATTTAAAAAGTAGGAAATGTACTTTTACATATCCTGCTAGTGGAAAACTCTCAAAATCATTTATCACTACTGCATTCTGTCACTCCCTTTGGATAACACAGGAGCTACTTCATTACATTTAATAAGTGATAACTTCCAAATGGGACCAGGATCCAGTTTATGTTTGCTGTCTGTGGAATTGTATGAAAAATGTTCTCTTATAGTAGAGCAAGATTTCTAATCACAATTTTGAAAATGCCCATTTTAGAAAGCTGCCTTTTCCCTGCCTTAGCTATTTAGCGGCTGTAGCCTGTCACTGAGTCACATGGCTGGGAGTAGTTGGCAGTTGGGCTTTGTGTTTTCTTCCTAGATAGCCACAGACAAAAGAGGGTTTAGGTGTACCTTGATGGAACATCAGTGGCAGGATGGGAGGGAGGAGCTGGACACAGCCCTACTTACACTTGAATAAGCTGCGTTCTGCCTCCACACAAAAGGCTGCATATCCACTGTAACTAGTCTGGGACCAGGGCAGGAGAGGCACGCAACATGTGCACTTCAAAAGGAAACCTCCAGAAGCTCCTCCTACTTCAGAGGAGGTACCAGGTATAAATATTGGACCACAGCCAGTACACTTCTTGACATGTGGCACTCTGCCAGGAAGAAGGACTTCTGTGCAGCTGAAAGGGCTGCACTCTCCTGGACTATTGCTTTGCTGGACTACTGCCTTGCTGGACAGCTGCCTTCCTGGATTGCTGCACTCCTGCCTGCATTAAAGAGATTAGACCTGCACCTGAACCCAGGATACCTAGCGTGACTCCAAGGGCTAGTATGCTGGCCTCCTGTTCATAGCCACAGAGACATAACGGGCCACCAACCACCTGAACCAGAACTCAGATCCAGCTGGAGTCAGCCGCTGACCCCCAAGCGGTGCCCCTTAAGTCCTGGACCCTTGGTGTGGCTTCATTGGAGCTGAATTGAAGTTGTTGGGTTCTTTGTGACTGCAAACAGGCCTGTTGGTGTCAAAACCTTGTAGCTCGCAATTCCCACCAGTGCGAATTTCTGTCATCTCGATCCTTCTAGCTACATCATCATCCGCTCACAATGCAAAGCTCTGGCCTGACTGCTTGCGATTACAGAATCTTCACGCTACTGCAATTACTGTTCGTGACATGCAACCTACTCTTCATGCTGCAACAGCTTCTGCCGGCCCCCTCCATTCAGAATGAAACTCTTTGCACTGTACTCAGAAGGTAACTTTTCAGCAGGACTAACTTAGCTTCTGAATCTGATCTCTGCTCCATCACAGACAGCCTGGACTTGTGACTTTCTTTCAATCTCGGACGACCAGATAGATGCAAATGGCGCTTTGAACTTTTTGCCACTATTTTTACTGAAATGTTTAAAATTGCATATCTCTGATTCTACAAATTGGATTTTTGTTGTTGTGGTCTTGATTTTTTTATTTAACTTTGCTCTAATTGTCTGAATTGGTGGGGTTTTCCTTCTGTTGTATTTTCACTTTATTAATGTTTGAAGTGATATACACTTTACACATTGCCTCTAAGTTAAGCCTGACTGCTCTGTGCCAAGCTATGACAGGCTTGAGCGCAGGTTAATTTGGTGCTTCCTAGTGCCACACCCTGACCAGAACTGTGGTTGTTGCTTGAGTAGGGTTTCACCACCTCAACCAGTAACCCAGTTTCACATAGCCCCCCTCCAAAAGCCTCTACTCCATGGGCCAAGATGCTACCTTTCAGAACACCAAAAAGGTGCTCTTGACTGACACCACTCTGATATACTTTGAACCAGTGAAGGAAACCAAGTTACCCGTAAATGCCAGCACCATACGGCTAGGGGTCTGTTGTGCCAAAATCAGATGTGTGGGGAGAGGACCCAGGTTACATATGTTGGTAGAGCACTTACTCCTATGGATAAAAGATGCTCCCATATAGAGCAAGAAGCTTTAACAACCCATTGGGGTGGAGGAGCTTTCATCTATATGTGTATAAGACATTCGGTTGTAGTGCGCAATAATCACTTGCTCCAGATCCCTTTGTGCCAATAGTTGTCATCTAAGCCATCTCTTTATAATAAGAAATGGGTGTTCTAGCTCCATCAATATTGTTGAAAATTGTGATGAAATTGAGATTGCTTTCCTCACAGAATCCTGGCTAAATGAAAACTCTACCCATATACTTGACCTGCTTACACCGCCTAGATACACCATCTTTAGACATGATAGACCCAAAAGAATTGGGGCAGGTCTAGCCATAATCCACAAAGTAGAAATTCATCTTTCCATTTTAAATAATGCAGAATACTCTACTTTTGAATACCTTGGTTTAGAACTTAAAGGCAAAGGCTCCCCTCCTATCAAACTTCACACCATCTACCACCCTCCTGGTGATCGGGCTCTCTTCACAGAAGCTATCTGACCAACTAACTCGGTTCTCCTTAACTGATATGAAGAACGTGTTCTTGGGCGACTTTAACATTCATTGGAACAACTCAGAAGACACCCTATTCCAGCACCTCAAGAACCTTCTTGAAATTAATGATCTAAAACAACTCTGAAATAAACCAACACACATCAAAGGCTCTACTCTAGATGCAATTATCGCTAAAAAGGAACTGCTTTCTCTCAGTGCCTTCTTACCCATTGACTAGTCAGACCACCATACTGTTCAATATCAATACCACCGACAGACCACACACAGATTCAACAAATAAATCTTAGCAGGAAGCAAAAATCTCAAACAAGTCCTAATTATGGAACTGGAATCCAAGATTCATGAACAATTACAGCGTAACCCTCCCACTAATAATGTTAATGGTATCAACGCCCACTACAACACACTTGATAATGGAAGTTCTCGACCAAGTGGCACCGCCCAAAATAAAACAACTGAGAACAATTCAATCAAAATCTTGGTTTAACTCATATCTTAAAAACAAAAGACGACAACTCAGACATGCCGAAAGGACATGGAGACAAAACCCTCGACAGTCCATCTATGTCTACTTAGAACTGCAAGGTTGTCTTATAAGAAGCACATTTTTTAGAGAAAAAGACTTTTTTTCCACAACCAACTTGACCGTCCAAAGAATAGTCCCAGTGAGCTCTTTAACATTGCCAAACAACTAACCACATCTTCCTCCCAACACAAAATAATCGCCACTAATGAACGATGTGAAGAAATTGCCAGCTACTTCACTGACAAAGTTGCTAAACTCGAGCAATCCTTCCTTCATGTCACAACCCCACCTCCCCTACTAACTATCCTCACTGACACCTCCCCCCCAATGGTAGTTCTACCACTTGAACCTATCAATGATCAAATGACCCCAAATGGAACTAACAGCAACCATTTTACCACCCAATTGAAGAACAAGTCTTCAATATAACTGTGAAATTAAAGGCCACTTCACACACTAAGGATCCCCTCCCCTCAACAATAATACATAATCTCAAACAAATCATTGCTCCATTTTGGGCAAAAATCAATACTTCTCTTGTGTTGTGCACTGGATTCCTCCAACTAGGTCAAATCACACCCATACTCAAAAATCCCAGGTCAGGCCCAAATGATCTCAACAACCTCAGACCTATCTCCAACCTCCCGTTCCTACCTAAAACTATGGAAAAATGCATCTTACAATAAGTTAACCTTCATGTAGGGGAAATCAACCTACATGACACCGTTCAATCAGGAAAGGCTGTAGCACAGAAACTGCCATGCTCAATTCCTCAAATGACATCCATAGATCCTTAGACGTAGGAAATGCATACCTACGTATCCTACTTGACTTATCAGTAGCTTTTGATACCGTTAATCACTCAGCCTTACTGGAGTCACTGATGATCCGCTCTGGTATCAATGGCACCGTTTTAAAATGGTTCACATCTTACCTCCTGCACCGTTCACAACAAATCAAAATCAAGTCTTGCCTCTCTAAACCAACACCTATCACACTTGGTGTCCTCCAGGACTCAATCCTCTCCCCTTCCCTTTTCAATCTCTTCATGGAACCCCTCACTATCATCCTGAAGCAAACAGGGATCAAATAGCACCTATATGCTGACAACACTCAACTGTACTGCAAAATCAAATCACCCAGTGACATCCAACATCTCAACATCACACTGAGCAAGATTCAATATTGGTTTAACTCCAACCACCTAAAACTAAACCCCAACAAAACAGAAGTAATTCTGTTCTCCCCAAAAGTAACCACCTACCAATCTAAGACTGGCTCAGTGACCTGAAGGCACTAAATTGTTCTCTCACTCTATCCAATTCAGCTAAATCCTTAGGCTTCACCTTGGACAAAAACTTGTCAATGAAAGATCAAATCAATAACTCAGCCAAAGGAACGCTTTTCACACAAAAACACATAAATAAATCAAACCATTTATTCCCTCAGACAATTTCAAGTCGGGTGCACAATCTCTGGTCCTCTCTAAACTTGACTATGGGAATGCCATCCTCACAGGGACTGTGAAAACTCACCTCGCCCCCCTTAGATCAGTTCTAAACATGGCAGCCAGGCTCATAGCAGATATTAAACAGTTTCAACACATCACACCTGCCCTCAAGACCCTCAACTGGCTTCCAATTGAAGGAAGATGTACTTAAAAGACTGCCTGTATCACACACATATCTCTTCACTCACATTCCCCCAACTATTTAAACAACAAACTCACAAAAGCAGGAAGAACCAGAACTCTGAGAAGCTCCAACATTTTCTTCTCGTTCCTCCCAAACTAAAAAGGAAATCAACCCAGACTTATCCTTTTTCTGGAAATGCACCCAGGATATGGAACTCTCTCCGAGAGACCAACGATGCAACCCCTTCGTCTCTCGCTTCAAAAGAGACCTGAAACTTGATCTCCTCCACAAATACTGAAACACATGAGTAATCTGAACTCTGTTCAAATATTCTCTCTAAGTATAGACCTTTGGAACAGTTGGTTATTTTGTTTGCTTCCACTGTCTATTATGTATTTTTCTGCCTGGGCTCATATTGTGTTAATTGACAACAATCGGTAACTATCCTCATTGCCTAACTATTTTCCCTTGTATATATTTTGTGCGTACTTGAATCTAATATTGTTTCACTTCCTATGCTCAGCAACTTCATTATTACCTTACTCTCGATTATGTAACGCGCTCTGATACCTTAAGATCTAACTAGCACTATATAAAAAACTTTAAATAAAAAAATAATAAATCCAAAATCACTGAAGGAGGAACTACAAGGCCAGAAAGCAGAGGAAAGTCAAGGCGACAGATCTGAAGGTAGGATATGTAGTGTTGATGCACAGTACTTCCATTTGAGCACTCCCCATGGTGGTGCACTAGCAAGGCATGATGGTGATAGGTCATCGAGGTGGAGAGGAATTCAAATAAATATCTCCTTCCTCAAGAAGTTCAAAGACTGAGCACTTGAAGTGTTAGTTGGTGAAGGGTGGCTGTCTAAGGGATGCTGCATGCCCTTCCCCTATAGTGAGACATCGAACCATGGAAGTTGTAGCCTGGTCTCTGGCAGGTCATGGATGAAACAGAGTGAGACTGGGCAGAGATATCATCAGGTCGGCATATGAATTCTGCTGTTCGTGGTGTCGGAGTTGAGCATTCTGTAATTCTGTCATTAGTTGATGAACCTCGATACAAAGAGCTAAACCAGTCCCCTCTAAACATTACTGTGATTTTGAGCACTACGTTGGGATCTGAACAAGTGATGGACTAAGTTGTAAACTTACCAGGTGATTTGAACTTTTATATTTTGGAAGGAATGTATGGGCTTATTTACAAGCCCCTTGAGCCACTTTTGCGTCACTTTTCCCATGTTAAAAATGATGCAAAAGTGGCGCAAGGGGCTTGTAAATAAGCCCCGTAGTGTTTTGTGGCATCTTGCGTTAGGATCTGGCTCTTTGTATAGATATGATAGTAGTCAATGATGACATTTATAAAATGTCTTTCTAGTGGTTGTGTTAATATTCTGTAATGGAATATACACTGTTGTCTCTTGAAAATATTATCGTTTGGGTGTTGGCTCCTGGGCCTTTTGCAGCATTGGTACTTAACTGGTGTATATCAATAAATACTATTTCTATAATGTAGGCTTTGAGGGCTGTGTAAACTACGGGCCGTATTATCAAGGACGGCCGATACAGTATCGCCGCTTTTATCGGCAGGAAACTGCCGATAAAGCGGCGATAATGGGCTTGATAATATGCTCTATGGCATTCCAACCGAAGCTCATGTTAGATGTGAAGACATCTAACATGGGCTTCGATTGGAATTCCATAGAGCATATTATCAAGCCCATTTTCGCCGCTTTATCAGCAGTTTCCTGCCGATAAAAGCGGCGATAATGTATCACCAATCCTTGATAATATGCCCCTAGATTCTTCATAATAAAAAAGGAGATGCTTGCTTAGTGTGTTGCGAGGTTTTTTTTGTTTTTTTTGCAGGGTTTTTTATATAGTGCGAACTTGACCCGAAGCCAGTATCAAAGCACTTTATATAGCACCAGTTACATAACATGAAGACACACATTCATTTTTGTTAAGCACCGGGAGATTAAGTGATTTGCACAGAATCACATGATGTTTTAGCTCATTACCGAAACTCGAACCCAGGTCCGAGGTCGAGTGCCCTAGCCGTTAGGCCAATTGCTCTACCCATCTGTAGGGTAGATCATTTGGAATGGTGCAGGAAGTAGAATTTGGAAGAAGAGTTGAAACAAGTGCTGTCTTTGGTGTTGGTGCATGGCTAAAAAAAAAAAAAAATTCTGAAAATCAATCTTCAATCATTTTGTAAAATAACGGATGAACTGTCTACAGTGAATGGTATTTTGGTGAGGTGGCATAAACTCATTTCACCACAATGTTATAGGCACCGAGTTCTTGAGATGGTTCATTCAGGCCGTTTTGAGTTTGAGACCACCTAAGCGGAGAATACCAGATATTTTCTGGTGGTCAGTTATAGATGTAGATGTCGAAGGTTTGGTAAGAAATTGTGTGTACAATGTGCTGGAAGTGACAGACATCTTGCCACTGCTGTACAGATGCCAACATTGACTCCTTGTCCTAACAAGGTTGTGGCAGAAGGTGGCAGTTTATTTCTTAGGGCCGTTTCATATACTGCCAAGGCCTCTAAATTATTTTATCGTTTTGATTGACCATTAGTCACATTCGGTAGCCATGACTGAGATCTTAACAAAAATTGGAATTACATATCATCAAACTCTATTATAACATCCTGAATTCAATGATAAAGTGGAAAGATAAAACACAGTCTTGGTGGAATGAAATTAGTGTCCGCTCATTTCCAAAAAGGATTATGCCAAGGCTGTCTGAGAAACACAGTGGGCATATCGTTCCACACTGCATTTGGTCACGGGAGTGGTTATGTTTGAGAGAGCGCAATTTGAATGCAGAATATATCGTAACCATATTTAGACGTATATGTTATAAACGTAGGAATGAAGCGTATATCGTAATATAAAGTTGACAATTATAACATAAAAGCCAACGAATATGATAACATGATATAGGAAATGTAAATGTATTCACATGTTAAAATGCATTAGATTTAGAAGGCCTGTATACATGATGGGTATATGTAGAAATGTAGAAATGCTTATGAAATGTAGAACGTACACAGTAGAATTCGCGTATATGTGTAGCTCTAAATAGGAGAAGCGGCGAGAAATGTAATGTGGAAAAGCATAAACGTACATGATAATGTAACCAAGGAGAATGCATAAATTATATTCTATGTAGTCGTATTCTATATATATATATGTCTGATGTAGAATGTATTTAAGTATAACTAGGGCTTTCCTAAAAGTACGAATATATAAATGTAGGCCAAAGGTTATACTGTATAGAGAGTTTCTGTAGGAATGTTGGAAGAGTTTAGGTCATTTGTGTTTGTAACCTGACTGACCAAAAGTTCGAAGGAGCATAGTCACAAGAATGTAATTTAGAGGGTTTGTAAAAGTCGTAAATAGTTTGATGTGGACGTGAGAGCCGAGAAGTCTAGCACTTGTTAGATTTAAGGTGACAATGCCGGACGGAACTTGTTGCTCGAACGTGAGGAGAGGCATATGTTGAAGTGGACTATGTTTTGACAAGACCATTCACATGATCTAGAAGGTTAAGAAGTGTACAGATAAGTTAAGGCCTTGTCCAAGTTCCTATGACACTTGAGCCGAAAGAGTCAATAAATGTCGACGATGAGATGATGAAGATGACATCGAAAGGAGAAGGGTCAACTTAACGAACGACGCAAGGAATGGACCAATGGAAGAAGCAGGAAGTTGACATCATCGGGGGAAGTCCGTGGTGGGCGTCAAGGGGCGTTCCACCCACACTGTGATTGTGTATTTTAGGGACAGCACCCCGGGGAGGAGGAGGCAATTGGCGATCAGGAGAGGGCAATCAGAGAAGGGCGAATTGCTCAGAACAAGGGCGAAGGGTAGATGCCTTGAGCAGATGCGCTAAGACATCAGAGCGCAAGGGAGCAGTAGGCCGAGGACCCTTAGAGAGCGGATGGGTAGGCAGATAGGATACTGCTTCTGAAACTGAAGATTTCCTTTAGAGGCTTAAGAGAGTTTGAACTTCTTTGGAAGTCAAACTGCTGACACCTTTTTAGGGAAGAAGCTGGCGAAGTAGGGTTGACACTTAGTATAGAGTAGGGACAGATTAACTTGATGATTGTTTTTATCTTACTGCAGATGACGCCGAAGGAACCACTTCACACCGAAGCTTAAGAGGCTGATATTGAAGCTGATTTTGTAAATTGTATACTTTGAGATTTTATCCTGAGTGGATTGTATCGTATTCAAATTAATCTTTATATAAACTCTTAAAACTTTATCAGTTGTAAGTGGTTCTTCAGAGTGGCGTCATTTAATGGGGTTTGTCTAACCAAGGAGGGGGTGGTCCTTTCCTCAATGACAGATAAGAGCGGTCCAAAACAGACGAATGGGATTCCTTATTAAATTTATCATACTCATAAATTGATATCAAAATCTCATTCCCCGCAGTTGGTAGCAGAGTATGATGGTTATCTTCTTGAGGAAGACGACCTAGGCCAGGTTAGTTTACCCCAAGGTCCCTAGTCATCGTCGACCAGAAGAAGAATCGCAGCCGAAGACGGTGCTGATGGTGCGTCGAGAGAAAAGCAGCAGAATCGGTCGAGAGTGAGTATAAGGGTCATGCGTTGTAAGATTGCGGTGTTTTATGTTGTTCCTGTGTTGTAATGTCAAGCGGAGTTGAATGCCTGTAGTGTGATTGGGGGAAGGTTGTGAGCGCGCGCAACCGGATGAAATCTTATGTCCAGAGGACTTAAGTGGTTCGGGTGTATCGAACACCCAGAGTAATTTGTCTACCATTTAATGGGGGTCATGAGGTACCATTGATTTCCCGACAGACCGATGATAGGGGGAGCGTATGTGTGAGTGAATGAGTAACGGACGCTGGTCGTACGTTTACTGTGCGTAAGTAACCTATCAGTTGAGGCAAGCGTCTGACCGTAAGAGGAAAGACGCTGTGCCAGTTGAGGTAGCAATTACAGTTAGACTGTGGCCGTACAGTCAGAGAAAAGTGATCGCTTGGACGGAAGTAGTCATTTTTCGATGTATGAATGAAAACGCATGTGAGATCGTGAAACGAGTTGAGAGACGAGGGAAGCTGCTGAAGAAAATAGAAGTGACGTCAGCGTAAAGCGACGCTGAGATTGGTCGGTTGGCATAGAACTGTGCTGGGATAGGCGGATTAGCGAGAGTCGTACAGGGATTGGTGGTTGTTATCAAGACGCAAATAAGTAAGAAATATCATACGTGATCAAAATGAAGTGTTTCAAGGGTTTAGGAAAAATCTTTAAAAAGAAAAGGAGAAATTTACATGCCGGAGAAGAAGCTCCACCAGAAGGCACACCAGCATATCATATGGCAGTCAATGTAGGCTTACACTCGATATTATGGATTTCTGAGTGGCACAGGCTAACAGAAGGGCAAAAAGAACTGGCGTTTCCAAGATTTGGAACGTTTAAATTAGAAGTGTTGAATCAACTGAAGGCGACGATGCTTTCAACGAGACCTCTACCGAGGCCAACACAATTCGAAGCTCTTGGTGTGTGGTTTAGAACAGCACACGAAAGGGGCGTAAAGAGGCGCCAAGAAAGAGTGAGAAGATCGGTAAAGGCGATGCAGGAAGCTAAATGGGACGATGAAACTAAGAAATGGAGGGTGCAGAAGATAGAAGCAGATAAACTGTACCCGATGTTGGAAGTTACGGGAGAAAAGAAACCTCTAGAACAGGAAGATGAGGAAAGCGAGTCGGAGGAGGAACTGCTAGAGAGGCTATTGACAGACAGACCACCTCCATACAGTGGGGAACTTGCGAGTCCCATATTGCCGCAGACAGACGGAACTAGGTGGGGGGAATATAAGTCGATCCCAGTAACAGAGTGGGACGCTACCAAGGCTGAGGAGATACCCCAAATTAGTTCAGAACAGAGAGTAGTGGGAAGATTTGTGGTCCAGAAGGCTCCAGAGACGCAATGCGCTAGGTCGTACCAAATGTCGGACGCTTTACAGGTCCCGGTCACCATAGGCCCTATTGTGTCAATATACAACCCGGAAGGGGCCCAGCAGGATGAACAGGCACGATGGGACAGTGAAGGAGCAGAGAATAGGAATGCCACAATGAATACCCACGGGCAAATACGAGCACCAATAAGTCGGAGTACCCCATTAGATTCTACAACGGGTCCCAGAGTAGAACAGCGAGGTCGAAGAGGGTCAATGGATTTGAGGGGTCCTAAACCGAAAACCCATAAGGAATTAAGGGAATACCTGAGAGAATGGGACGCTGCCGAAGAAGCGCGGAATAGAAGTTTAGAAACGGGATCCGAGTGGAGAGAGCAGGATAACAAGATTCTCTCTCATTGTGGAGCGGGTGAAAGCAGCCCCGAGTGGGAGAGAGGAAGTCAAGAAAGCAGAAGAGACATTTGTCCTACTGATAACAGCAATAGGCTAATATGCGAAGATAGAAGTACAGGGTGTGGCGAAGTGCCTCGCGTCACCTTCAGTGAAGGGGAACGTAGGACACAGGAGTACCGGAATACCTTTAGGTGCACACACCATGCCCCGGGTGAGGAGGCGAGACATTGGAGTCACGGAAACATGGAGAGTCGCGAAGCGTCTCGACATGCATCTGGTGATAGCGGTCGGAGTCATGAAAATATAGGGAGTCGCGAAACGTCTCGCCATCCATCCGGTGATCACGGAAGAGATCGCGGGAGCATGGGGAGCCATGAAGGTCCTTATCGTCTGTTAAGTGATACCAGACAGCAAGCGAGTTATAATGGTCTAGAGCAGAACGGTGAATCCTATCTCATAGCTGGAGAGACCGAGCCTAGAAGACGGAATGTAGGGTTGGAGGATAGAGCATTATTCCACCATACCCCACGTGAGGACGGAAAGGCTTGGGATCTCGAGGGGTGGGAACGAAGAGAAGGAAGCAGAGCTCCTCATAACTCACCTGTGCTCAGGCATAGGGCGCATAGTGGAGGTGAGAGAGATATGAGAGAAGAACACAGAACTGAGATGCTGAAAGCGGAAATAAGAGCAAAACGACTTGACGTAATGAGTTTGAAGGCCGATCTGGATGAATTGATCGACGGTACAGTGTCATTAGAGAGATTAGCCTCGTATACACCAGATGAGATACTGTTCCTATCCAAAGATATTACTCGAAGAGCGAGGTCAGCTCATGAGAACTTATCTAATTTGGCAAACAGGTACATGGTAGACCTGTCACGAACTAGGGCTTTGCAGAGCAACCATAGGCTAACATGCACGGATCAGGATTTGGATGACCGTAGAACGATCGCGCTGAAGGTTCACATAAGGGAATTGATCATAAGTATCAGGATATGGAGAGATCTGGATAGATGGGAGGAAAGATGGTCCAAGAAGGGCTCCGTTAGACGGAGTGTGCTTGAGAAGTCCCAGGACGCAGACTTGATGAGAATGGAAGCCTTCCCGTTGCGAGAAATCGCGAATGGAAGCTATGTTCATGTGCCCTGGAGTAGGGGGGATTTGGCGGCATTTACCAATTCCTTCCCAAAGCTTAGGGATAACCCTGTTGAGTGGTACAAGCAGGTAGAAAGATTCGTGAAGATCTCGAAGGTACTGTGGATCGATTTGAACACACTGTTCGATATCGTAGTACCCGGAGACTTGTGGACGGCGTGCAAGCTTAGTGTTGACTGGCCCACTTGTGAGCCAACGAGAGACGCCAGGACGAATGGTCCATCTCATAGAGTCATGGAAAAATACGAGAGGGTAATAATATGGCTAAAAGAGAAAGTGCCGGTGCAAGACATAGACTGGGTAAAGATAGATCGAACTACTCAGGAGCCGAAGGAGACAGTTCATGAGTTTTACGAGCGATTGCTGAAAGCATTCAAGCAGTATAGCGGATTAGACGTAATGGATCCCAAGGACATTGGACAGTTTGTCTCAAAGTTTGTCCTCGGATTGAGACCAGAAATATGCCTAATGATCCAACAGCATCTGATCTGTTGGCAGAACAAACCTTTAGACGAGATTCTGAGATACGCAAGGTATTGTAGTGACGAAATAGACTCTAAGGCAAAGAAGCTTAAGGAAAAGTTAATGCTAGTGCAAATGCAAGCTGCTGGGAAGGATAAACAGCGGCAGCAGGGAACAGGAACGCCGGCAAAGAAACAGAATAATCAGAGCAGAGATGAGGAAGAAAGACCAAGACCGAGAATGGATATCGCGACACTGAAAAAGACGACAAGATGCCATCAGTGTAATGAGGTGGGACACTGGCGACGCGAGTGTCCTTACAATGTTGAGTCAGGGGAATTAGAACAGGAGGAGGAGGAGGTTCAGCACAACGTGGTTAAGGGAGCCACAGTCCCGAAGGGCAAGTTTGTCAAAGGGGGGACTCAGACTCCTCGAGCCCCGTTTCCTCAACCACCTCGCATCTCAAACGGAGGGAAAACCTACAGACAGATGCCATTGTTTGTAGGAGGAGAGGAATGCTACTACGTTGATCCTCTTACAGGGCAGCGGGCGAGTAGGGAAGAAGACTGTACTCTAGGAGCCGCCTTGGAAGTAGATCAGAGAGGACCATACGTAGAGGCGGAAATAGCGGGATGTCCTACAACCTTTTTGGTGGATACAGGGGCCACCCGATCCACATTAAGATCTGCGGTAGTCCCGGGTCTGCCAATATCGGGAGAAACGGTACAGGTGGTAGGAGTCGCGAACAAAAGGATGACAAATCCCTTGACCGAACCAGTGTCAGTAAGAATAGGGAACTACAGTGATGAACATCAGTTCGTGATCTGTGATTCTAGTCCTGTGTGCTTACTAGGGAGAGATTTGCTATGCAAACTAAATTGCACGATACATTGCACACCAGAAGGAGTAGAAGTGCAGACCAATGATGAGGATGCTGATTTTAAAGTCATGAAGTCGCAGGAATGCGTGGAACTATATCCTACCTTAACAGTGGAGGAGCTTCCACAGGATTTGAGGGAGAAAGTGTCAGCTGAGGTGTGGGATTTTACTGGAGAAGAAATAGGCTTGATCAAAGGAGTAGAACCAGTAAAGATCTTGGTAAGACTCAATGCTGAGTACCCAAGAACACCACAATACAAGTTGACACCAGAGACGATTGCAGGAATAAAGCCTGTGATCGAATCCATGATTAAGCAGGGAATACTGAAGGAGATCGTGGGTAGTCCATGTAACTCCCCGATCATGGGTTTGCAGAAACCTAGTGGAAAATACAGAATAGTGCAGGATCTTCGGAAGATTAATAATATCGTTGTCTCATGTTGTCCAGTGGTACCGAATCCATCAGTGATATTATTTCAGATACCGTTCCAAGCTGAATGGTTTACAGTGATAGATTTGTGTCAGGCTTTCTTTTCGATACCGTTGGATGAAGAGAGCCAATATCTTTTCGCTTTCAAGCTGGAAGATCGTGTCTTAACATGGTGTCGTATCCCTCAGGGGTATACAGAGAGCCCATCGATCTTTAACCAGTTATTGAAACGAAATCTTGAGAGTCTAGTACTGCCCAAGAATTCAGTTCTGGTCCAGTACATAGACGACCTCCTGGTTGCGTCAGAAACTGAGGAAGCTTGCAGAGAAGACACCATCACCTTGTTAAATCACTTGGCCGAGAACGGACACAAGGTGTCTCCAGGTAAATTGCAATATTGTAAGACTGAGGTGCAATACTTGGGCCACAGGATTGAAAAGGGAAAGCGGAAGGTGTCTCCAGACAGAATAGAGGCGATTATGAAAATGAACGCGCCTACAACACAAAGAGAAGTCAGGATGTTTCTAGGCATGGTCGGTTATTGTCGACAGTGGATAGCAAACTTTTCACTGAAGGCTAAACCGTTATTACAACTGACGCACAAAGGAGTAAGTGATCCGGTACCATGGGACAAAGATTGTTTGATGGCATTTTTGCAGCTGAGGGAGGACTTATGTCGTGCCCCGGCTTTGGGAATGCCTGATTACACCAAGCCATTTTTGCTTTACTGCTGCGAAAGAGAGGGATGCGCTTTAGCGGTATTAGCACAGGTCCACGGAGATGCGCGCAGGCCAGTGGCTTACTTTTCGGCTACATTAGATCCAGTAGCCGCAGCGTTGCCCGGATGTCTCAAATCCGTAGCTGCAACGGGTGTCAGCATTGAACGATCTGAGAGCGTAGTCATGGGTCATCAGTTAGAGGTGTATGTACCACATTCTGTAGAACTGTTAATGACAAGGACGAAGACTCAGCATCTGACGAATAGCAGGCTCACACGCTACGAGCAGGTCATACTGGCTGCCGAGAATGTGACCCTAAAGAGATGCTCTGTCTTGAATCCTGCAACTTTGATGCCACTTCCGAATGATGTGGAAGATGAAAATTGTACAGAACATGACTGCCTCGATGTGACTGAACTATGCACCAAACCGAGACCTGATATCGTAGATGAGCCATTGACAGATCCAGACGAAATTTTCTTCGTTGATGGTTCATGCGTAAGAAACGATGTCGGTCAGCTGAGAGCAGCTTATGCAGTATGCACGATTACCAGAGTTATAGAAGCCGCTTGCCTGGAAGGAGTCCACTCCGCACAGGTAGCTGAAATTGTGGCTTTGACTCGTGCTTGCTTAGCAGGCGACAGACTTCGAGTCACTATATACACCGATAGCCAGTATGGTTTCGGCGTAGTTCATGATTACGGGCAGTTGTGGTCTCAAAGAGGTTATATGACCTCCTCGGGTTCTCCGATTAGGAATGGAGAATTCGTGAAACTTCTGTTAGAGGCTTTACAAAAACCTATGGCCATAGCAGTGGTCAAATGTGTAGCTCACACCAAAAATGTTGATTTTGTATCGCTAGGAAACCGATACGCAGACGAAGTAGCGCGTTATTGCGCAGAGCAGGGATATTCTCACACTGACGTGAAAGTGGGGGGAATCCAGGAGAGAACTGAACTGACTATGTTATTGGATACTGTAGATACATGGGATGAGTTGAGAGCAGTACAGGAAAATGCACCAGATGAGGAGAAAAAGAGCTGGGAAACAGCAGGTTGCGGGAAGAGTGAGATGAACTTTTGGGTTTCTGCCGACGGAAGGGCAGTTTTACCAAATGAACTCATTAGTCCAATGGCAAGAAAATTGCATGGATCAGCACACATAGGAAGAGATGCTATGGTGAGAGTATTCAGACAAACGTGGTTCAATCCTAAATTTAGAATAGCGGCAGAAGCAGTGTGTCAGCGATGTACGATCTGTCAGCAACTAAATGTGGGTAAGAGAACACCAGTTACCTTGAGTCATATAGGAAGGTCTGGGGGGCCTTTCAATAGGATGCAGATTGACTTCATAGAAATGCCTCCATGCAACAGACTCAGATACGTTTTAGTGATTGTCTGCATATTTTCTAGATGGGTTGAGGCTTACCCTACACGTAGATGCGATACACTTACAGTAGCAAAGCTGTTACTTAGAGAGTTGATACCGAGGTTTGGGGTGCCATCCTCTTTGGAATCGGACAGAGGAACTCATTTCAATAGCGAAGTGGTGAAGATGCTGTGTTCAGCTTTGAATATTGATCAAAAGTTACACTGCAGCTATCGACCAGAAGCTTCAGGGATCGTAGAGCAAATTAACAGTACTATCAAGTCCAGACTGGCTAAAGTTTGTTCGTCGACATCCCTGAATTGGCCAGACGCACTTCCAGTAGTTCTTATGAGCATACGTAGCACACCTGATAGAAGAACAGGCCTCTCTCCACATGAAGTGCTAATGGGGAGAGCCATGAGATTGCCATCGGTTCCGACTGCAGCGCTAGTGAACATCACAGACGATTTGATCTTGGACTACTGCAAGGGACTATCTGATGCCGTTAATTCTGTGTCCCTCCAGGTCCAGGCTGCAGAGGTTCCGTCAGTACAAGACTTGTGCCATGACCTGAGTCCAGGAGACTGGGTCCTGGTGAAGAAGCATGTCAGGAAGAACTGCTTAGACGTGCGTTGGCGAGGACCGTTTCAAGTCATACTTGTAACGAATACCGCAGTGAAGTGTGGAGGTCTGCCGAACTGGATACATGCCTCACACACCCGAAGAGTGCCAACACCTCCAGAAGACACAGCTCCTCTCTCGGATGAGAATCCGGCGGGAAGCGGAGAAGCCATAGAGGGGAAAAGCCAAGCTGTGGAGGTGATCGAAGAAGCTGAAACTGTGTTGGAACAGGACGACGAAGGTCAGGACACGAGTGGGACCGAAGTCGCCTCAGGAGAAGAAAGTAATTGGGAGTCCGACACAGATATCGAGCAAACTGAGAGTGACCAAGAGACGGGTCCTGGAACAAGGAGCGGAAAGACGGGAAGCGACAAAGCCGTTTGGCCGGAGAGAAGGAAAAGGCCAAATTCGGAAGGAAAGAACGAAAAAACTCTTGCTCCTGTCGCTGAAGAGTCGGATCAGGAGGAAGAAACGACAGATTCAGGAACTGAGAGTCCACGAAGATCAAGAAGGGTACGTGTGCCCTGCAGAAGGTACGCCACCCCAGAGTGGACTTATCTAGCAGATGTATTGGGGACAGAAATCTGGGAGAGTGAAGAGCGTGAAAGTAATCGATCTCGATCCATTTGTGGCAGTGGAAATATGGATGTTGGCACCTGGACTCGAGACTGAGGGGTTACTGACTTTCACACTTCCCATACCCCCACGTTTGAGTAAAATTCAAGATCTAGTGCTAAAAAGATTACAGTTTCCAACAGCTGGTCAACAAATGACAGAAGAAGAAGAAAAAGTTATTCGTTTTGAACTATTAATAATTGTTGTGAAAGCTGCAGGTCCGAGAATAATTGTTGATGCATAAAAGACTTTTGTACGTATGTTATAAAGAAGAAGATAACCTAGCTCCGAGTGGAAAGAAGAATAAAATTAGGGATTACATTTAGAGGACGGAGAAGGGCTAGGGTTGTCTGCTGCTAAGAAGAGAAAAGACATTGTTGTGAAAAAGATACCTGTCGATAGAAAGCACTTTAAAGACTGTGAAAACAAAAAAAAAAAGCAACTGAAGACTGAACAGAGAGAACTTTTGCTAAAGAAGCGAGGTACGCTGTTTTGATAACATGGAGAACGGCAACCCAAACAGAAAAGCTAGATGTATAGTAGGTACACTTATAGCGATAGTGATATTTCTCATAATTACAGTAGTTACAATATCGTACATAATAGGACATGAGAACGATAGAGACATAGCGAATGCAAAAGCGGTAACGACTTTGAAACCTGCTCTTGTGGGAAAGAAGGAGGAGAGCACTGTTATACGTGAAAAGGCGTTACTGGCAGATGAAGCTCGTAGATTACATATAGACGAGTCACAGGGAAATTTTAGGTCAAATGCATATGCCAAATTATTGTACGAATATATCGATGCCATGGAGGCCAAAGATTGCTACGTTTGTATGCAATTGCCGGCTTCTGTAGACGAAGGCATTAGGTATCACCATCTCCCATTGACTTATGGGATAACATGTAGTATACTGCTTAGTATATTTTATGGTAGAGAAGGATTCGAGTACTACTTTTCAAATTATGATTCGGTACTGCCTGAAGTTCCGAATTATAAACAAATGAATAAGTGGGACTACTACAAAAAGGAGGATAGACTAGCTAAATTCTTTCTTCCTTGGGACACATTAGATACATCATATGCACGTAGAAATAATCTGACTTGCAAAGTATCAGAAGTGGAGAAAAGGTTTATAGCACAAGTAGATGATCGATGCAGACGGCAGAAAATTTTAAAAATGTCAGGACAATGGAAAATAGACTGGACAGAAGAAGAGAAGACACATAAAAAGAAAGGTAGCAATGGTCCAATAGCATTGGATAGAACGCAGAAAGGAAAGTTATGTTTAGCTCGAAGCAAGACGTATTACGAGAATGAATTTGTAGGTGAAGTTAGTTGCGAGCACTCTTTTAAACTAGAGTATTACACGAAAGATTTTATGAAGGGAATGCAAGCTATTCCGAATGTATATTTTGTATGTGGGAGAAATGCCTATGTAAAACTTCCAGATAATTGGTATGGTTCGTGTTACTTGGCAATTGTCTTCCCCAAAATATATCATGCAAAGGATTTAGCGATTATAGAAGGAAAGGCTTCGAGGAGAACGAGAAGGGAAGTAGGAGATGCAGAAGTAGTAGGAGATGTATTTGGAGCGATGTTTCCATTGTTAGGTTTGATTCTTAATGATGTTAAGATTAGAAGGTTAGCGACAGTCGTGGATAGATTGTCTGCTAGTACTGCAAGATCATTAATGTTAGTAGAAGGTGAGATGCAGTCGATTAGAGCTATGGTTTTACAGAACAGACTTGCTTTAGATGTAATATTAGCAAAGGAAGGCGGAGTTTGTAAAGCTTTGAAGGTTCAGGAATGTTGTACTTATATTCCTGATAATTCAAAACCACTTGATAAAGTCATACAGAACATTACACAGATTCATCAAGAAATTGAAGATTTATCAAAAATAAATGTTTGGGAAAAAGTAGGAAATGGAGTGGGAAAAGTTGGAAGTTGGTTTGCTAACCTTGGCAAAAGCATTATATGGTACATTTTGAAACCTGTATTAATAGTGTTAATTTGCATAATTACATTATTAGGATTAGTAAAACTGTATAAGTGGTATAGGTCGAACAAGTTACAAAGATCGATGAGAGACCAAGAAAGGAGACTAGCGGTCCTACAAGATCAGCAGTATAAAAGTCTGAGAACACTTGAATCGATAAAAAGAGGAACTGATGTAACTAGTTCAGTATAAATGATGTATTCAAATTGCTTTTAGTGATGACTCCTAAAAGTCATCAAAGGGGGGAACTGAGAGAGCGCAATTTGAATGCAGAATATATCGTAACCATATTTAGACGTATATGTTATAAACGTAGGAATGAAGCGTATATCGTAATATAAAGTTGACAATTATAACATAAAAGCCAACGAATATGATAACATGATATAGGAAATGTAAATGTATTCACATGTTAAAATGCATTAGATTTAGAAGGCCTGTATACATGATGGGTATATGTAGAAATGTAGAAATGCTTATGAAATGTAGAACGTACACAGTAGAATTCGCGTATATGTGTAGCTCTAAATAGGAGAAGCGGCGAGAAATGTAATGTGGAAAAGCATAAACGTACATGATAATGTAACCAAGGAGAATGCATAAATTATATTCTATGTAGTCGTATTCTATATATATATATGTCTGATGTAGAATGTATTTAAGTATAACTAGGGCTTTCCTAAAAGTACGAATATATAAATGTAGGCCAAAGGTTATACTGTATAGAGAGTTTCTGTAGGAATGTTGGAAGAGTTTAGGTCATTTGTGTTTGTAACCTGACTGACCAAAAGTTCGAAGGAGCATAGTCACAAGAATGTAATTTAGAGGGTTTGTAAAAGTCGTAAATAGTTTGATGTGGACGTGAGAGCCGAGAAGTCTAGCACTTGTTAGATTTAAGGTGACAATGCCGGACGGAACTTGTTGCTCGAACGTGAGGAGAGGCATATGTTGAAGTGGACTATGTTTTGACAAGACCATTCACATGATCTAGAAGGTTAAGAAGTGTACAGATAAGTTAAGGCCTTGTCCAAGTTCCTATGACACTTGAGCCGAAAGAGTCAATAAATGTCGACGATGAGATGATGAAGATGACATCGAAAGGAGAAGGGTCAACTTAACGAACGACGCAAGGAATGGACCAATGGAAGAAGCAGGAAGTTGACATCATCGGGGGAAGTCCGTGGTGGGCGTCAAGGGGCGTTCCACCCACACTGTGATTGTGTATTTTAGGGACAGCACCCCGGGGAGGAGGAGGCAATTGGCGATCAGGAGAGGGCAATCAGAGAAGGGCGAATTGCTCAGAACAAGGGTGAAGGGTAGATGCCTTGAGCAGATGCGCTAAGACATCAGAGCGCAAGGGAGCAGTAGGCCGAGGACCCTTAGAGAGCGGATGGGTAGGCAGATAGGATACTGCTTCTGAAACTGAAGATTTCCTTTAGAGGCTTAAGAGAGTTTGAACTTCTTTGGAAGTCAAACTGCTGACACCTTTTTAGGGAAGAAGCTGGCGAAGTAGGGTTGACACTTAGTATAGAGTAGGGACAGATTAACTTGATGATTGTTTTTATCTTACTGCAGATGACGCCGAAGGAACCACTTCACACCGAAGCTTAAGAGGCTGATATTGAAGCTGATTTTGTAAATTGTATACTTTGAGATTTTATCCTGAGTGGATTGTATCGTATTCAAATTAATCTTTATATAAACTCTTAAAACTTTATCAGTTGTAAGTGGTTCTTCAGAGTGGCGTCATTTAATGGGGTTTGTCTAACCAAGGAGGGGGTGGTCCTTTCCTCAATGACAGATAAGAGCGGTCCAAAACAGACGAATGGGATTCCTTATTAAATTTATCATACTCATAAATTGATATCAAAATCTCATTCCCCGCATGTTTAAACTGATGAGGGGAGAAGAAAGGCTTGGCTTGTGTCTTTCATTTTTGGGATGGTTGATTTCAGGAAGAATGAGGTAAGTGTTCAGACCTCCAGTTTGTGTGCTACACTCAATAGTGATGAATGTAATGCTGTACGTATTTGGTGAGAGTAATAGTCTAGAAGAAATGTGAGTTCCACGTTTTATGTGGGGGCTTGGGTTAGCACGAAAACCCCTCTTTTACAGAGAAAACGGGCTGACTGAAGTTAGGAAAGCTATGCAGATCAGTGAGGTGTGTGGTAATGCTATTCGCACATCGTGTAGCCAGTGGTATAATGCATCCTGCGTCGTTAAATGTGACTGTGGAAGTAATAATAAATCCCACAGTGGGAATAATGTGAGTGGTACAAACAAGGATTCATTCATAGGTAACGTAAATCGTGTTGAATGAGGTTGTGTTTGCGGAAGGGAACTAATTCAGGGGGCTTCTTACACGTTTTTTTTATGTCAGTTAAGCGTAGTATTTTCTTTTAGCTTTTATTGCTCAGTCTTTTGATTGTGCGTATTGTTGTTTCGTTTTTATTTTGTTTGTTTTGTGTGGAGCGGAGATAAGTGGCATGTTGCAATATGCCCTGGCTCTTTGCATAGCTATGCTGGTAGTAAAATACGTAATTTATGGAAGGTTATTCTATTGGTTGTGTTAATATTCTGTAATGGAATGTATAATGTTGTCTCTTGAATTTATTTTCAGTTGGCAGTTGACTTAGAATTTGGAGTTTGAAACCTAACTATGTGAAAGTTCCATGTTGTGCAGAGAATGTCTTGGTGGCAGTTGATGTTGAGACGCTGCCTGTGATGTGTCCAAGGTCGTTCGTTCACAAATACAAATAAAGATTACAGAAAGATCTCACTGTGAATCTGTGATTTCTTACTACATTTTTGTGGGGATAAGCGTATGAACCACCTACACGGACCCTCCTGCTGTGCTCAGCTTATCGTGTGTGTTGAGGGGCATATTGCTTTTCCTGATGCGGATCAAGTCTGTAGTTTGCCTTGGAGGCATATCTGAAGAAACATGGTTGGCAGCCGGTTGAAGATATGATGCCATGTCGAGGAGCATAGTGGAAATGTAACTAATCTATCTTCAACTATTGTGAAATGCAGTAAAGGCTATGCGTTCCACGCCCTGACTATACGCACTGACGTATTCATCGTGGAGGGCATTTTGAGTGTCTCCAGTAGCAAGCTAGTCCTAAAAGGAGGAGCAAGACCTCTGGCTTCCTGGTCAGGAAACTGCTCTCCCCTCGCGCAGCTCCGTCATAAGTGCCTCTGCTGCCAGAGCTGCTACTGACCGATGTTCGGGGCCCCTGTGCCTCACTTTGCTCCTAACTTTGCCCTTAAATTTCTTTGCCTTTTGCCTCTTAATTTTCCTTTTGCCTCTTCCTCTACCTTTGCCTTTCCGTTCTTTCCTTGCCTTTTATTCTGTCTGCCTTTTCTTGCCTTTTTGTCTCCTATTCTTCCCCGCCACAGATGCCCCCATGACTCCTCCCGGGTACTCCCACCTGCCAGTTGTTCTTTCCTTCCCGACCCTTACTTAATGGAGACTGCTGCGCGGCCACATCGCAACACTGCCGGCACGCCTAAGCCAAGCCTTTCTGTGCTTATTCGGGGCCAGACCGCGACCAACGCCAGAGACCCTGGTCCTCCTACCCATAAGCGCTACAGCTCTTCAACCCTCTACGCACTCAACTATTGCCAGGACAACAACTGCAAGTATTCTTCAGCAACTGACATGCACAGTCCTTCACCTGCCGCCACTGCTGACACTCTTTCGCCTTTACAGAGCTACATGACCCACCACCCGCCACAACACCCTAGCACCCCAAACCCTGCAATTCATCCTCCTCAATGTCCACTCCCTCCAAAGACATGCTGGGGAACTCTAGGACCTCTTCAACAGCATCACCCCTGACGTGGCCTTCTCAGAAACCTGGATGAACGCCACCTCAGGACCAGACATCACGATTGCCATCGCCGAAGGCTACAAAATCACCTGGAAAGACCGCCTCAACCCCTGCGGAGGAGGCATCGCCATTGCCCACAATCCAATCTCCAACTGTGCATCCACACCAAAGGGCCCGCAGACCTGATGGAACACCTTCACTTCAAGATTCAGACAAACCCAACCACTACCCTTTGAGGCACCCTCATCTACAGACCCCCAGGACCATGTACACCTTTCTCTGACTCCATCATTAACATCATCACCCTGCAAGCCATCACCTCCACAGACCACACCTTGCCGGGAGACCTCAAATTCAACGTCCAAAACCCCAACTCCACTTCCCTCCTGGACAACCTCCTCCACATCGGACTCAAACAGATCATTCCAGAACCCACACTCTCAGCAGGACACATCCTTGACCCCATCTTCACAGCAGGAAACTCCATCACCTTCAGTCACACCACCGAACTCCCATGGACGGACCATTGTTTCATCCACTTCACCTTTAAAACAACCACCACCGCAAACTTCCTCACCAGCTCCCGGGTAGGAACTGGAACAAGATCTCCGACGATCAGCTCACTGCCTCCCTCAGCAGCCCCGTTCCAACCGCCACAGACAACGACCCAACCACCGCTGCCAGAACCCTGCACATAAGGATTACTGACTGTGCCAACACCATCACCCCCTAAAGAAAACTACCAACACACACACCAAGAGAGCCAGCAGGTTTTCCACCGAACTCTGAGAATCCAGCTGAAACTGCAGATGCCTGGAAAAGATATGGAGGAATTTCAAAACTACAGCAGACATTGACTACTTCAATGAAGAAGGAGGCTTCCCCAGGGAGGGTAAGGACAGAGCACAAAAACAAAAGAAACTCAGAAAACAAAAAATGGGTGGGGTGCAAAATAGGGAAAAAAACTAAGAAAATAATCCTCAAATATTGGAAAAAATGGAAAGAACGAAAAGCCGAAGCCCCTATCAAAACATTTAGTATTTGTAACCAAAATGCACTAATAATAAACATGACAGATGGGAGAAACTAGTAAAAAAATAAAAATACTCTGTTGGAACGTAAATGGCATGAGGACAAAAAGTAGGAGGAATAAAATTCTAGAATACCTCAAGACAGCTGAAAGTGAGATCATTATCTTACAAGAGACGCATCTCTTAAAGGAAGAATGGGAACAGGCAATGAAAAACTTAAGATGGGTCGATACGTACGTCTGTACAAATCAAGGGTGCAACATTAAAGGAGTAGCCATTATCATCAAAAAATCATTAAAAGCAACTATGGAATCCTCCGAAGTCGACAGTAAGGGTAGGTGTGTACTAGCTAAAATAAAAATGGGAAACACCTCATGTACAATAGCAGGTTACTACGGTCCTAATCTTGATGACCCCGAGCCCCTCCAAAATCTATACACACACTTGTTATCTGCCACTACCCTGATAATCCTGGGAGGAGACTTCAACCTCATATTAGACCCTAGAGTAGATAGGTCCCCCCCAGGAAGGCAACCCAATTTACCGAAAATGAGGGAGTGGATTGGAATATATAGATCAGACTTAGATCTAATAGATATATGGAAGGAAAAGGGAGACAAAAGTCAGCATTACAAACTATATAACAAAAAATGGGGCACAGGTCAAGAATAGATTACTTCTTGATAGATAGAAGCATACTGGAAAGTGTAACAAACTTAATCCACATACCAGCCCACCTATCAGACCTTTCCGCTGAACAGCTAACTGTTCAAATAAACGCAACTCAATCGCAAAAGAGATTTACAGTCCAAAGGGCTATGCTATTAGACCAGCAAATAGTACAGGAACTTAAAATAGAAACAGAAAACTTTTTTGATAACAATAAACTAGGTACAACAAAACAAGTTACCTGGGATGCATGTAAGGCCGTAATAAGAGGCAAGCTACTTAGCTTAGGAGCATATAAATCTAAGAAAATGAAGCAAGAGATAACAGATCTGGAAAAAAGTATAAACACCCTAGATACCCAAATATTAGCGGAAAGAGACCTAGATAAGAAGGAATACCTACAAAAGGTCAGACAAAAACAGAAAGACTCCTTAAGTGATATACTCGAGGATAGAGTACGAACAAAATGGGAAGCAAGCAAGCTGGCAAACCACGAGTATGGAGAAGGCTGCGGAAAATGGCTTGCATGGAAGTTAAAGACCGAAATGGCAAGAAATAAAGTAAAGGGCCTAAAACAACATGATCAACCAAGTTTGATCACAGAGGAAGAGACAATTAGAAGAGAATTTGAGACTTTTTTCTCTGAACTATACACTGAAGACATCAGCCCATCTGAAGAACAGATAGAGGATTATTTAGGAGACATATCGTCTTTAGCCTTAACTGAAGAGGAGAAAGATGAGTTAAATAAAGAAATCACAATCACCGAGGTAAAGAACGTAATAAGAACTCTGAAGAAAGGTAAAGCCGCAGGTCCAGACGCATTGCCAAATGAGCTTTACATGACTTTAATGGAAACTCTAGCCCCATATATAATGGAGTTGGTAAATCTGTCTTTCAAACAACATGACAAGCTGCCTGATTCTTGGAATGACGCGGTAATAACTATCATTTTAAAACCAGGAAAAGATCCTACAAAATGTGAATCCTACCGCCTACCTCCCGATATCTCTGCTCAACGCAGACTATAAAATATTCACAAAGATAATGGCAGCTAGACTAGGAAGACTCATGCCCCAGCTCATACACCCAGACCAGAAAGGCTTTACAAAAGGAAGACAATTACACAAACTTACACACGAACTTCTGAGCGCCATAGATATTGCCACACTAAAGAAGATCCCTCTAACGATATTGACTGTCGATGCCGCTAAGGCATTTGACAGAGTAAACTGGTCTTTTCTGAATAAAATAATGATCAAAAATAATCTAGGTAACTCCTTTTTACATGCCGTAGGGGAAATTTATAAAACTCCAAGATCCAAAATTCTAGTCAATGGCAAACTTACAAATGATATCAGAATACAAAGAGGCACCAGACAGGGATGCCCCCTTTCTCCCTTGCTTTTTAATTTGTATATCGAGCCTTTAGCAAACAAACTTAGAAACAACAAGGAAATAACCCCCCTTAAATATCAGGTATGGGAAAAAAAGACTGCACTTTATGCAGATGACCTGATGCTATTCACAGATAACTATACCAGCTCTAAACTAGCCATAGAAAAAATCTTAAACAGCTTTGGAAAGGTCTCAGGATATTTAGTTAACCATACCAAAACAGTAATCATGACATGGAATACACACCTCAACAGCCCAAACGTCAGGCAAGAGATAAAATATCTGGGTATTTTAGTAAGTCAGGACACTGACAAAATTCCACAGAACAATCTAAATAGAGTGGCACGTGAGGTAAGGAAACTACTCAAAGTATGTCCAGCCTACCCTTAAGTTTTATAGGGAGGTCTAACATCATAAAAATGACTGTACTACCTAAATATACATACCTCTTTAACAACATTCCACTAGAATTTAAAAAAGACGCACTAAATAAATTGCAGGGGGAAATCACTAGCTTTATACGGGCCTCTAAAGGAATAAGAATATCAAGGAAAAAACTCAGGAGAAAAAAAGAGAACGGAGGGATAGCAAGCCCAGACCTGGCGGAATATCACAGGGCATTTCACTTCAAAAATATGCGAACACTTTTAAAAATTCACCAATATTACCCAGAACATTTACAGGCAATGACAGAAGCTGAAGACCATTTTCTCTTCAAGTTTGGACATCAAAAGTACTTCAAAAAAATCAAACTAAAGATACTAAAGGAGGCAACTAAATTATGGCTCCAAATTAGAAAAATCCTAAATATTCCCTATTATAGCTCAAAGGCACTGATATGGGATTCACCAGGAACCCCGGATTGCTTAAAAGACGCTATGGCCAACCTCCTGAAACAAGCTGACATCAAATACTGGGGCCAACTTTTAAACGGATCAACACTAATCTCCTGGGAAGAACTATACATGATCTCCAACGGGACAGTCTCAAAATTCAAATTCTATCAACTAAATAGCTGGGTAAAAACAATTCCGGTATACGACAAAGACAGTAAAAATCTTGAAAAAGAAATGTTAAAAATTTTACCCATAAATAAGGAAATTGCAAAGTGGTACTGGACCTTTATAATGGCAGGAGATGAAAATATTCAGACTGAAGATCAAATTTGGGGGAGTGAACTGCCTATGATAGATCTAGGCAGAATATGGGAAGAGTCTCTAAAGATATGTTGGTCAACACTAAAATCAGCTGCCTTGAAAAGAAATCATCTCTACACACTACATAGGGCATATTGGACACCGAAAAGACTATCAAAATTTAAAAATGCAGGAGTAAAAAAGTGCCCTAAATGTGGAGAAGATAGAGCAGACGATGTCCACATGTTCTGGAACTGCCCATCCCTGAAAAAGTTTTGGGAAGAAGTTGGTAAGACTCTAAGCTCGATTTTCCAAAGACAACTAAATGTAAGTACAAGTCTTATTCTCTTTGGGATTGGTAACTCAGGAGAAGGGCATGAACTAACAATAAGTGAAGCAAATTTACTCTTCGTATTAACAGTGATAGCAAGGAGGGAGATTTGTATTAAGTGGATTGGGCCATCACCTCCAACACATGGAGAGTGGATGAATTCAGCCATTAAGATAAACAGACTTGATAGAAGAGGGAAAGCTAGCAAGAGATATAAATTCTGGGAAATCATGGAAAATTACCTGACCTCCAAAGTAAGGACAGAACATACGGTCCCATGATTAATGCGAAAACATTTTCTGGTTGATGAGTATAATACTCATAGAGTAGCCAAGGTGGCTAGCTCCCCTCCCTCCGACAACAGAAATGGTAATATGTAAATGGCTTAAAAGGGCTCCTCTGAAATAGCGAAATAAGGGAAACTCCCCAACCAAGAAAGACCAAGGGGCAGTGACGGTATACAAATACAGAGGCAGAGACCTAAATTTCCATACACATAGAATTTTCGCAATATGAGGACAAAAAACAAAACAAAAAAAAAAATAACTTCAATGCATCCTCCGTCGCCCACCACAAGTTTATCAGTTACACAAGGAAGAAAGCACTCTAGGACAGAATCTCCACCCACTCACACAACAGCAAGGAGCTTTTCGGCACCATCAAAGAGTTTGCCCAACAATGAGACAACTTACATTCCCCCTTCCCAAGATCTTTGCAACAGACTCAGCTCCTTCTTCCACCACAAACTCAAGACAATCTACTACAACTTCGATGATGACAACTAACATGGGGAACCTACCCCCCTACTCCAGACACCAAGCAGTCAAGACTTGACAGCTGGACTATGCCCACTATCGAAGACACCCTGAAGACTATGAAGTCAACGCACTCCGGGGTCCCCACGGACCCCTTTCCCTACCACATCTACCACAGAGCCGGCCACATTATCACTCCAGGCCTACGAAGAATCATCAACTGTTCCTTCAAAACCACCTCCTTCCCTGAAAACATGCCAAGATCAACCCTCACCTGAAAAAATGCTCAGAGGACCCCACTGACCTCAAAAACTTAAGACCCATCACCTTACTCCTGTAACTAGCAATAGTCATTGAAAGAGCCACCAACAGCCAGTTCGCCTTCTTCATTGAAGAAAAAAACATCCTCAACACCTCCCAATCCACGTTCAAGAAAAACCACAGCACCAAAACTGCCCATCTCGCCTCTACAGATGACATCCGCTCCCTTCACGACAGATGGGGGAGGGTGGCCCTCATCATCCTAGACCTCTCTGCAGCCTTCGACACATTCTCTAACCGCACCCTGGCCTGCAGATTTCACGACCCTGGAATCTGGAACAAGGCCGTCAACTGGATCCGCTCATTCCTCTCCGACCACCTGCGGAGTTCCCAAAGGATCCTCCATCAGCCCCACCCTGTTCAAAATCTACATGGCCCCAGTTTGGACTAACAAATCAGCACTATGTAAGGAAGGGTCACTTTATAAAAATCTGTAATCGAATAGAAAATGATCATGACAACGAAATATCACAGCTAATATGGAGGGAGATAAATAAAAATGCAAACTCTACCGCATGGCACTATCTGAAGGAAGCAATAAGGGAGTTTGCAGTCTCACCTATTTGGGAAAATAATATAACCAAGGCATTGTTTAAGAAAAAAAATTATAAAACTGCAAACCAACTATCCATTGTAAATGATAAAGCGGTCCTTACAAAGAGAAAACATGCCTGGTCAATAATAGATGGGTACAATAAAATAGAAATACAGCAATATTTGGAAACACCCTGGACGGAAATAAATAAACAGGTGCTCCTTAAAGCAAGATTTGGAATATTGCCTGGCCTGTGTCATCTTCCACCGTGGGAGAAAGTGGAAATCCAAACGATATGTAGATTGTGTAACAACGGTGAAGAGAATATCCTCCATCTATTATGTACTTGCCCGGAGCTCTTACAGGAGAGAAGAGAATTGCTTAAGCTACCTTTTAATGAACGCAACATAAGGACATGCAGGCAGGCCCTGATTAGGTGCCTACAATCGAGTGATATAATTTTGAATGCTACCTTTGTAAAGTTCTTATTGACAGTTAAAAAGAAATTAGGAGAATAATTACTTTTAATATGTAAATTACTACGAAACCAAATGAATTTATTCGATGTAATGGTATTTTAAGTGTTTTTATATTTGAACATAGCTTTTACTGTTTTCTCATTTTAGATGTGTAATATTGTAAGATTTTAAATAATCACTACAATAAAGATTACTTACTAACATGGCCCCACTCGCACCCATCGTCAGATCCCACAGACTCAACATTGTATCCTATGCAGATGAGCCAACTCATCCTCTCTACATCCTCTCTACATCCCATCGTCAGATCCCACAGACTCAACATTGTATCCTATGCAGATGAGCCAACTCATCCTCTCTACATCCAATGAACCCAATGTCTCCAAACATAAATTTCAAGCAGGAATGGTAGTGGAATCATCCTGAACTCCAACCTCAAATTAGACCGCCAAATCAACGCTGTCTCTTCCTCCTGTTTCCACACCCTATGACTTCTACAAAAAACCTTCAAGTGGATCCCCTCATACACAGGAAAACCGTCACCCACACCCTCACCAGCAGCAGACTAGACTATGGAAATGACCTCTATGCCGGAATCAGCAAGAACCTCACCAGCAAACTCCAGAACTTCCAGAACCCCTCCACCAGACTAGCCCGTAACCTACTATGCCACATCAACCAACATCTGCAGACACTCCACCAGATCCCCATCGAGAAAAGAGCCACATTCAAGCTTCTCAACCATGCCCACAAAGCCCTCCACAACATCAGACCTGCCTACCTGAACCACCGCCTCTCGTTCAATGCACCTAAAAGATACCTCTGCTCAACACAGCTCTCCTTCGCTACAGTGCCATGCCTCAAGAAGACCAGAACAGGAGGTCGCTCCTTCTCCTTGCTCGCAGTCAAGGCATGGAGCACCCTCCCACTCCACCTACACCAGATGCCAACACTCTCTAAGTTCACAAAAGACCTCAAGACCTGGCTCTTCACCCAGAAGCTATGCCCGCCCCCAGTGTCTTGAGACCCTTTGGGGTGAGTAATTGCGCTTAAAAAAAATATGCTTGATTGATTGAAAGGCATTCAGATTTGTGCATCCCAGCCCAAGAGTGTACACAGTGACGTATTCTACGAGGAGCCATTTGGAGTGCACACTGCGTAAATTTCTAGAAAGAAATTGACGGCAGACATTTTGTAGTCTACAAAAATGTTTGCATTTTATTCCACAGGGAGAACTGGTCCAGTCAATTTCAGCTGGCGGTGCCAGTCTGCAGGCATAACGCAATCACCGTTCAGTCCATCCCGACTTGAAAGGCAAGATCAGCCAACTGGAAAATGGAGCACTGTTGGTGGTTAATTAATGTGAAGTTTGGTTGTTGTTCCTCACAATTATCTGCACAGCCAAATTTTTTTTTCATTTGTGGATCATTCTTCATATGACGTAAGGTCTCTACAGTGTTTCTTTCACTCTCATCTCCTATATTCTTCTGAAGTGTAGGTTCTGTGCTGCGCTGATCTTCACAGGCTTCTTACAGTGATCTGCACAGCAATTGACAGTGTTGGGTAATAACGTTGTAGAATTGTTGAGTGTATATTCTTTTATGAAAGATAAGTAAATATCACTTTTATACACAGGTTTTAATGGAGTGACAGTCAGTTATGAAAAGATGCAGGTTGTGTCACCACCACCCCTATTTGTAGAAACATCTGGCAAACCACCCATCAAGTGGAGACAACAGTTTGATGGTTTTTAAACTTATTTAGGTGCAATTGTGCCATTCATTTCCGACCAGAGAGAAGGAACTATCTACTTCTTCATTCCTTAGTGTTTGAAGGGAGAGCTATTTTAAAGCATTGACCTGAACCCATTGTTAAAGGAGATGACATTATGGCTGAATATCAAGACACAGTAAAAAGGCTCAAACTTAGGTTTAATGTTAAACCAAGTTTCGTGGTTTTACGCCATAAGAATGTATTTATGGACTCAACATGCAAATGAGGATGCAGACATTTACATTACTGCATTGAGGAGGTTGGTCGCGGAGTGTCAATTTGAAAATGTTGCTGATCAACTAGTAAGAGACCAATACATGTGTCATTGCAACAATAAAATGATAAAGCAGAAGTTGTTGTTTATGGGAAATCCAACTTTAGAGGAAAAGATTAAAATAGCTTAGAGTATTGAAACCTCACAGCTGTCAGCCAAAGAACTAGAAGGTAAGAACATTGAACCAATAACTGTAGTTAAAGTGAAAAGTGGGAAGGATGGTCAAAATAACAAACTTGTTGACAGGTCACGTGCAGGTTATTTTGACAAACAGAATTAATTTTTCTCGCAACAGAGTATTTGTTTCAGGTGGGAGTACAGCACACATATGAAAGGAGGCAAATAGTGCCCCGCAAAATTTGTAACATACAGGGTTTATAATAGACCGGGGTACTTTGCAAATGTGTGTCAGTCTGCCAAACTTTAAACATATTCTTCAGTTAAGTGCATTACTGATGATGATATTGTTTTTAAAAAAAAATCTTTTTATTGAAGACATAAAAATACAGGGAAAAAACAATAACAGCTGGTTTACATCGCAGAATGCAGGATCAATAATATACAATCAGGGGATATAGATGGAGAATCATCAATAATGTACGTTCACGAGTTACATCTGGCATGTGGCCGTACTACAATCAGGATAGTCAAGCAGCCGCCTACCGCCAACCCCACCCCCCCAGGAAAACAGGATAAACATTGAGTAACAACCCAGAGTAGGAAGGAGGGGGAAGGGTGCAGCGACAACAAGGTTACGGTGTTACATCCACATACCGGACACAGTAATAAATTACGTAGCAATTGAATGACTAACGCAAATGATATCCCCACCAGAACCCCTCTATCCCTTAGCACAACTCCGCTACTCAATGAGACCACCTATTTCAGAATTTTGAAGGATTTCAAACATAAAAACTACTAATACGGACTGAACAAAACACCCCTCCCCCCTGCACCCCAGCATATGGCTTGCGCCCTATCCCCAACTAGCTGTGTGCCTGTCGCCCCAACTAACTAGGTACTAAATGTAGTAAAACTTGGAGGAGGACATCTCAATACGGGCCCCCGGTCCCCCCTCCTCCCCGCCAGAACCAAGAATCCCCATAAGAAACACAGGACACCATTAAGAGGCAAAGTTCAAACTAAACAGGGGAAACAGGAGCTACCACCCTACCTCCCGTAAACACAATTGTAACGAATCCCACTTCAGAAAACCCTTGGTGCCAAACCTTAACAATTAGTCTCATCCTTGACCCTTCCGATCAGGCGTACGAGCCCCCTTCAGGAAGATTTTCGCCTCCGCAGGATATTCGAAACGTGGAAACAGTTCAATAAAGTTCTGTATGAGGTGAGGCAAAGTTGCAGAGACTCTGGAGACCCAGTCGGCATCAATGATGACCCTCATCGACATAAGCTCCCAACATCGTTTTCTCTGTGAGGATAATGAAAGCGTCGAAGAGGGAATACACACTGAATCGTTCCATAGATAGTTCCCATCAAGAGTGTCCGGAAGGGGATCGACAATTAAACCATACTTAGTAGACGATATTGGTGGGTTTGGCAGTCCGTCGAGCACGTCGAGTACACGATTGTCGGCCATCACATTGCCATGAAGCTCCGACACCTCTCGTGGCACAGGGCCCACTACCGTTTCAGGGACCGCCGTGGGTGGTATAAGCTGATCAGGATATTGAGACGCCGCTGGGTCCGGTCCCACTTGTCCGAGTCCGTGTGCATCCGCAGTCGTTTTCCGGACAATGGACTCCACATGGGAATGCAGTGCCCTGATGGGTGCCAATACAGATCGTATCGACTGTTCATACTCAGTCCATCCCGCCGATTCTTGTTCCAATACACCCATGTTCACGTCCCCCTGAGGCCAGGCCTACCCCGGGGGAATCAACAAATTTTGGGACGGACTGTCGCAGAGGGAGACCGAGGACTTACCAAGGTCGCGATCTTGGCTCCGGTGCCAAAAGCGGCGGAGGCAAACCGGGTCTCCAGGCCAGGGACCCCCACCCACAGCGCACTGTCGTGCCTCATCAACCCTCCTTCGATGGTAAGCTGGAGCAGCAACCGCCGTCAGAATCGGGCTTAAAACAATTTCCACGTCCAGGGACCGGACCCTGATGTTCACCCACAGCCGATGTTATTAAACTGAAACCTGGATGGGCCAGTACTCGAGTCCCCGGCTCACAAGCTGGTGTAGGCCCCAAACTAAAACTCGACATAACTTCGTCCACAAAGCTGAGAAAAACACTGGGATCGCACCAAAGTACAGCGTAACAGTTCACACACCCGGAGGCAGGGCAGAATTTCAGGATTTGAAGCAGGATTATTCAGCGGGGGACGTAGGCTGGCAGAGCCGGGAGCCTAAGCGGTCATCTTGATTGCAAGCGTAGCTCCTCCTCCCGATGATGATATTGTTGAAGAAGAAGACATGAGTATTAGCAAGGACGTTAGAGACATGATTATGGTGGTGCAGAGTGAGGAAATTAAGGTAGGGATTCCTGAATTGCGTATAGATCTATATGTAGAGATCACAGTGGTAAACAAGGTCTTGAAACTGTTGGTGGATTCCGGGCACGCATCTCAATGATTACTCAATAACTTTATTACAGTATGAGGCCTATCAGACCACTGTTTCCTCCTGGAAAGGGTAATAAAGAAATACCTGCACGTATTCTCAAATGAATTAGGAAAAGTATAACACTATAAATACAGAATAATAGTAAATGACAGAGCAAATCCTGTGAAACATAAGTTGAGGAACGTTCCTTTTAGCATAAGACATGATTTGAATCTTTGTGCAAAAGGAGTATCATTTAGCCAACTGGATAGTCCTTGTGGTTATCTCCTTTGTAGTTGCCCGTAAGCAAAATGAAGACTTGATGGTTTGCGTTGACCTTCATTGCTTAAACAAGGAGATTTGGGTGGACTCACACCATTTGCCCAATATAAATGAACTGTTAGCTGTGGTGAAGGATGCCAAGGTGTTTTCTAAACTAGACCTGGCTTCAGTGTACCATCAGGTTGAGCTTGACCCAGATTCTGAGCATCTGATGGTATTTGTCTCTCCTTTTGGCATTTATCTGTATTGTCGAATGCCGTTTGGACTGGAGTCTGCGGCTTCGGTTTTCAGACGAGTGATAAATAATATGAATAAGGGTATCGAGGGTTTGTCTAAATGCCAAGATGATGTTTTAGTATTTGCACCAGATAGGCAAACTCATGATGTGATTTTGGAGGAAGTAGTAAGTAGATTTCATTCAAATGGTGTAATCTTACAGAGAGATAAATGTATTTTCCTCACAGATGAAGTTGAATACTTGGGGCATTTAGTTACCAGTCAAGGAGTTGTACCAGAATTAAGTCTGGTTGACCCCATATCTCAGAACAAAGCACCCATAGGCAAGGCTGGTCTGAAGTCATTTTTGGGCTTATGGGAATTTTATTCACAGTTTGTCCAGGACTTTGCAACAAAACTAAGGTCTCTGTCACGTATGCTTATGAGAGGAGGTGCATTTGAGTGGAATGTTTAATGTCAAGAGGTGTTTGATTGGGTAAAGGAACAACTAGTTTCACCTACGGTACTGAAACGTTATGATCCTAAATTACAATGTACATTATCTGTTGATGCCAGCAACGTTGGCATTGGAGCTGCTCTTAGCCAAAATAATGGTGGGGAGCCGAAAACCAATGGTTATGCTTCAAGAGTGTAATCAGGGACACAAAAACAATATTCTTGTCATCGAGAAGGAATTACTAGCCTGTTGGTGGGCTATTATGAAATTCAAAAATTATATGTGGGGCAAGAAATGTTGCCTTCAGACTGATGATCAATCATTAATTTTCATTTAGAGTAGGAAGAATGTCAGGGGATTTACACCACGTATTGCAAGGTTATCATCTAAATTGTTGCAATTTGATTTTGAACCTATGTATATTCCGGGAAGTAAGAAAGAATGTGCAGATTATCTTTCACGTTCATCAGAAGTTATTGAAGTGAACACTGATGATAGTGATGAAAATAAGGAAGAGTTTATTGTGGCAGCTGTAGATCTACTGCAGATGTGTGCGATATCTGAAATGACTGGCGCCAAGCTGTGAACAATGATTCCTCCATGTTGTCAGTCATGAAATATGTGGAGTCGGCTTGGACAGGGGAGAGAAATCTAAATTCTGAATTCAAGACATATGTGAAAGTGGAGGATGACTTATCGATAGAGGATGGATTGGTAATGAGGCCTTACAATTTAGTACCTCCAGTAAGCTTAAGAAATAATATTATTGTATGAGCTCATGAAGGACATCTTGGAGTGTCCATGACAGAAAAAAGGATGAGATTGTATTTCTGGTGGCCCTCTATGGACAGGGAAATTGATGATGTAATCAAAGAATGTGTTAATTGTTCAAGTTGTGATAAATCTGTGAAATTGTCCACACTTTCTTTGTGTCCCATGGATTGCCATCAGCACCATGGGTAAAGTTGGGTATCAACATTGTCAGTCCATTCAATGCTCTTAATTTTTCTTCAAGGTATGCATTAGCTATGATGGACTACAACACTAAATGGTCAGAGGTCAAGTTTGTGAAGGAGGTGACTTCCAGAGTAATAGTTGGGTTTTTGAAGGATGTGTTTATGAAGGATGGTTTTCCAGAGACTCTTGTAAAAGATACTGGTACATGGTTTGTGACTAGTGAAGTAGAGATGTTTTTGCAAACTAGTGGAATCAATCATTTCAAAAGCTCACTGTATTACCCTCAAACCAACAGTTTAGTGGAGAGAATGAACAGGGTGTTGGGAGAGTGTATTCAGTGAGCTATTTCTAAAAATTGTGTTGGAGCAAATGCTGAATTCACAAAAGTGGGCTGCCCCTTGAACCAATTCCTATATTTATCTCAGAGAACAGCACTGGGTATACAGAGTTCGCAGCTATGGTAAAGGCTTAAATGATGAGATACCATGGCTGCTACTTGTGGAATAGAATACATACAGATTAAACCATGCACACCTTCTAATGTCAGTAACCAACTCCAAGAATACTGGCGGAGCAGAGGAGGGACACTTCTCAACTGCCACACCCCCCAACCTCCACCCCCAGGGTCCACATTATTCTAAGTAGTTCACTGAGAGTGGGCCCTCTGGCATTGTCGCAAGAATTACCCAAACACATCGAGCTAGCATAGGGAACACATTGGTTTGTGAAACCCATGTTACCTTACATAGAGACTACATGTAGCAACTACTACCGCTGGCGTACAATAGCAGGCACATTACACATATCACAGGTAAGGTACTAATGGCCCGTGATCTACTCATGTGAAATCCCAATATGAACAACAGTAATGTTACTTTATTCTGCTCACAGTGATTAGAACTCTCGGGTAGACCCTCAAATTACTGGGATCTCGAGCGCCCCCTGTTGTAGTTCACGTTGGTGGTAATCTGTTAATGTATAGTGCGCACACACAAGAGCCAGAGCATGGCAAGTGTCTAAGGAAATACACCAAGGCGCATGCGCAGTAGTGGGCTATCAGTCTCTACAGTGCATGCTCATTACTGTATGACTGTTCAGACCAGGAAATTGGCATAGGCGTCTTCACAATCATGAGAGCGAAGGCCCTCACAACTACTTTTTTCTCCCGCAGAGAGAGGGGGAATGACCATAATAACAATATCGACATAGTTTGACCAATGCCAACGGGGCCTTAATTAAGACACACCTTCCACCAGACGGCCAGGCGCCAGTGACAAGGACACAGGAAACAATTCTGTCAAATCCTATTAACTATTTGACGGCCATGTTAATGTTGGAGGCAAGTTTTGAACAATCTGGTTGGGCCTTCTAAAATCAAGCCTTCCACCAGGCGGCCAGGCAGTCCCATAGAGGGACACAGGAAACTCACTTAACGGTCCCAATTAACACTGACTAGTTCACCAATTAGTCACTGCTCTTTAGTATAAAAACCCTCTGAATCTCACCATTTACCATCTGTGAGGAGAAAGAGAGGATGCCTCTGAGAAGAACAGCTGGAAGCACTAAAAGTAGACAGTAAGGGTATGCCTGAAGGAATGCTGGTGTGAACTTGAATGAATGGGTGGTCCATAAGGTCTGGATTTCACCTTGTTATGTTTGCTTTAACTAGGAACCTTGGTCCTGGTTCTTTATGTGTACTGGTGACTAACCTTTAGCTAGCAGTAGTGATTTTATGTACTTTTCCCTACAGAAAGTCTAAGTAGGTCCTTCCACCTCAGCCCTCCCATGGAGCGTTTAGGGTAGAAATACACGGTAAGAGTTGGTTTGTAACCACTTTTTTAACGGTATGGGTACACGTTGCACCTGTCATGTGTCTCATAAAGACCACATCAAACCACCACGCGCGCTATAGGTATGACGTGGGATGGATGATGCTAATTAACTATTTGTTCACATACTTACGCATATTTGGTTTGTATGCTTTGTCTTTGTTTTTTACTTTCTATACAGAGAAACTCTCAGTGGTACTGCACCAAGAGGGAAACATCCATATACATAGTGTTTTTAACCACAACCCCTCCCCCAATCTAGTGACAGGAATCTCCTTCCATTTCACTAGTTAAGAGGAAGTGAACCCATAGGGAATACAAACCCCCTTCCCCCTTTTTTCAAAGTCCTGAAGAATGCTACGTACCCTTCGGGAACACATCAGCAGAAACATGTCGACCAAATCCAACACAGTGAAGGGAGAATAATATCCCATACCACGTCCACTTAGTTTTTAACCACCATACATTTACCATTTAAATAAAGATAGTATATGGACTAATGTAATTGTTTTTAAATCACTTATCACTCCCCCACAGCCATCACTTAGATTTAGAAGTGCATTCCTGTCTCCAGGTGTATGCCCGCCCTCTATCAAACCAAAAGGGGGTTTATCTCTGCTTTTTTTGCTTTAAAAGCCAAGAAAGCGGAGTTAAAATTATCTCCCTATTACCTAGCTGTCGCTAACACCAGTTAGCAACAGCTAGTAGGAGATAGCGATCATCTTGGGCCCCACTTTGCATGTCAGTGATGTTTATCACTAATGACATGCAAAGTGAGCGTGCCAAGATGTTAGCGACTGGAAACAGTTGCTAACATCGCTATCTCCTATTACCAACTTTTGGAGATATTCGCGCTAAGCGCGAATATCTCCAAAAGCTAACACCTGCCCTGAGCAGTTCTTAACCATGATATCCAATGGGAGGTGGATAACATGGCTAAGAGCATTAGCTCGCTAATGCATGAATATCCCTGACTTTTCAGCGATATTCATGCATTGCGGACGATTTTTATCGCATTTGCGATAAACCTTGGTAATACCAAGGTTTATCTGCGATAAAAATCGCCGCAGCTCAGCGATAATTTTTTCACGCTAACCAAGCAATAGAGATAATTATCGCTATTGCTTGGTAATATGCCCCCAAGTTTTTAGAGGGCAAAGACAGCCGATGATGAAGCGTGACACTGGGCAGTGTGTGAGGCCAGTCCGTAACTTTTTATGAGATGCCCCCACTGGCAGTGCATCTCTACAGAACTCTGTAGATAAATATAGGAATTGATTCAAGGGGCAGACCACTTTTGAGTATTCATGAGATAGTGGAGGCTGGCTCGCCCTTTGGCCCTGTGCCTCTGGTTCCCACCCTCAGCAATACTGCCGGGGTTAGTGTTTGGGGATTGTAGAAAATGCTGTCATAAAAATGTTGTAGTTTTATCATATCACGCCACATGCAACTACTGGTGTGTCACCATTGGAGTTGGAGTGAGGTCCAGAACCTCTACCAGTTTTTGCCCTGGTTGGATGAGTAAATGGATTGAACTTGGTGAATGAATGGATGCTAGTGTGAGGAGAGAAGTTGGCATTATGCAAGACAGACAGAAAGAGTACTTTGAGGAGAGGTAAAAGGTCAAGGACATTAAGATTGTAGTGGGAGATTTAGTTAGAGTGAAAAAAAACAACACATGTGAGGAACGGTGGATACGGTGGATCCAAGTTTGGTCCAACCACCAAGGTTGTAAAGGTGAATGGTGATTCTGTAAAGTTGGAAAGTGATCAATGGTGGAACAGTTGTCGGCTGGTTCAGCTGAAGAGTGTCAAAGAAGGGTGTTGTAGTCGTAACGAGGAAGGCGGAAATTTACATACAGAGGTGGAACATTGTGACATGAGATGCAGTCGAAGAATAAGGAATTTTCCTCTACATTTTAGAAATTAATTTGTTACTCTGGTGTGTCTGTTGTCCTTTGTTTGGGTGAGGTTTATTTGTTTTTTTTTACTTTTGGCATGTTAGGTTTTATCTAAAAGGGAAGCCCATGTAGTAGTTATGTTAGAATCTAGGGACATATTATCAAGGGGGGTTATCTCTATTGTTTTTAAATCACTTATCACTCCCCCACAGCCATCACTTAGATTTAGAAGTGCATTCCTGTCTCCAGGTGTAAGCCCGCCCTCTATCAAACCAAAAGGGGGTTTATCTCTGCTTTTTTTGCTTTAAAAGCCAAGAAAGCGGAGATAAAATTATCTCCCTATTACCTAGCTGTCACTAACACCAGTTAGCGACAGCTAGTAGGAGATAGCGATCATCTTGGGCCCCACTTTGCCTGTCAGTGATATTTATCACTAATGACATGCAAAGTGGGCGTGCCAAGATGTTAGCGACTGGAAACAGTCGCTAACATCGCTATCTCCTATTACCAACTTTTGGAGATATTAGCGCTAAGCGCGAATATCTTCAAAAGCTAACACCTGCCCTGAGCAGTTCTTAGCCATATTATCCAATGGTAGGTGGATAACATGGCTAAGAGCATTAGCTCGGTAATGCATGAATATCGCGGACTTTTCAGCGATATACATGCATTTCGGCCGATTTTTATCGCTTAGGAGATAAACCTTGATAATAGCAAGGTTCCTAAGCGATAAAAATTGCCGCAGCTCGGCGATAAAAATATCGCCGCTAAACCAACATAGCGATAATTATCGCTAGTTGTTGGTAATATGCCCCTAAGAGTTTGGAACCTCACTGTGTGAGAGTTCCATGTATGCAGAGAATGTCTTGGTTCCAGTTGATGTTGAGACGCTGCCTTTGATGTGTTCAAACTGGTTCATTCACGGATGCAAATAAAGAATACAGAAAAATCTCACTGTGACTCTGTGATTTCTTTACTACACCTTTGTTTGTGCATATTGTTGTTTTGTTTTTATTTGGCTAGGTTTGTGTGAAAGGGAGAGGTTGTAACCTTACGGCTAGAGCGATCAAGCTCGACGCTGGGGAACTGGGTTCGAAGCACGGCAACGACGCTCAACATCCTGTGATTCAGGAATCTAAATGACATTATACATCCTACTCAATGCCATGTATAACAGAAACCGTATTCTGCAGATGTAGCATTGAGTCCAAGATGGTCTGTGCCGGCTCATCACGGCCTGCGACCTTTGCCTGAACGTTTTCCAGTCGTTCTCTGTGCCCTTGTCTGAGTGAGTACCTCTTATTGTAAATGTCTTCACTTTTTGACCCAAAACGCAATTCGAGAGCTTCCTGTTGTGCTTGGTGACTGCAGCCGCGTACCTGCTGCACGTGCACCTCCACTGGTGAATTAAACAGCTGTCACGGGAAGGCAAACGGGCATGGCAGTAAATCAATTGTGACTGCCATGATGACTTTGCAATACTGTTGAGTGGTATTGATTTGCTGTTAGGAGTGACGACGGCATTGCTGGAATTGTTGAAAGGGGTTAAAAGGTAGCAGATTGCTAAAAGTGCCCAATTTTGTTAGACATATACTTTTTTGTGCTTTTCAGAAAAACCGTTTTAAAAAGAACACCTTGTTGCGTCCTCGAGAGATGTATGAAGTCGCTTAAAACTCGATGCAAGCAGCTTGTGTGTGAGAAGAGAATTATACAGTTCATTGAATGTACTCAGCAGCAAAGCGCAGAAAAAAAATATTACCAATAGAACATTGAATTGAAACTCCGATTCAAGCTGGCACCCGTTTAAAATCTCAGCATTATTCAAGCCACGTTTCAGCAGCCAGCGAGTGCTGAGGCAGGTTCACATTTCCAACGACGCCGTGACACAGCATAAGAAGACGTATTCTAATTTTCTGCATTAGATGCCAAGTTGCCGCACTGCAGAGCTATAAAGCAAAAAAAAAGACAAGCAAAGACATAACCCATACCGTTGGCCTCACGCACACAAAGGCGTGTGACATAGTGATACATGGTCGCATACATATACTCTTTCATACACACATGCTTGACTCGCAAACAGAGACGCTCAAGAAAACAGCATATATGTAAACACAGAAACAGGCTACTAATATGCAGGCATCCGTGTACAAAGAAAATACAACGTGGCACAGGCACATTAACAGAAAACATGCAACTACACAGGCACATGCTTTTATGACAAGAAACGCACATGTGGGTATATGAATACATGGATAAATGGATGAATAAATGTGTCAAGGGCCATAAATGGATTATGCGTACAATAATGTGATTAATGAACTGAGTAAAAAATACATTATGGACCTCATTAATGAAAAGTGGTGCATCGCAGGGCAAAAACATTGGTCCATGCTTTTCAAAGTGTCATCCTTGCGACACCATGGATGCTTTATATTTACACTAAGGAGCTCCATGGCACAAGGACTTAAAAGATACATCAGGAATCCTGACACATCTAGTGGTGCAATAATGACGCATTGCTGGAGTGTGTCAGATAACTGGACGCAACTCCAGCAATGTGTCACTCCTTACACCTGGCACAGTAGAATCTCTTAAATGTCATTGTGCCACTTTAACAAGGCTTTTCTAAGGGGTAATGCCTAACAGGCATACATTATACCTGACACAGGTATAATGTCACACAGGCCATTACAAAGTGATGCATCTGCCTAGATATATCACTTTGTAAATAGGGCACAGTGTGGCTCATTGATTACGCCACCACAGGATCACTGAAAAGTGATGTAACGGCTGTGCAAGGGCATCATAAATAAGGCCCAATGTTTTCATGATGATAAAAACTTGATTATCTACCTCCATTGCAAATAGTCTGCTTCAGTTTGTGTAGCATCAAATGTAACTAAGAGCTAGACGTATTAAGCTTTTTTGCATTTTCAAATGGGCCTATTCGAAGAATTGTCCCCTATGGAATTACAAAAAAGCAGTGGGGCCTGGGCCCTTGGGCACACAGTTTGATCTGCCGTTACTCATTGGGGCACTATAGAGCATGACATCTGGTGACCACTGTTAGGTCGGAGTAGGCAACCGGGTGGTGCTACCTTTACTAGCCCCCTGTTAGTTCACTTTTGGGTATATGGGGACTTTCCTTGGTGCTGTCTGAATGAAGAATCCTGGGTAGCATACACCTGAGTGGAGGAGAGGGGCAGGCTGACCACACTGCACTGCACCTAATGTCATACATAGCGCCTGGGCATCTGGTGCAACAATGGGCTGCCTGCACATGGGGGCAGTGTCGACATCTGGCAGCTCCTATGCGTCCGTAGACCGAGCAGCTAGTGGTCTCTGGCCCCTGTAGCAGGGGACAGCAAACATCCTGGAATCCAAACTAGACAATGCAGTTGTGGTGGTGCAGAAAATAGATACCTTCCCCGAACAAACGCACACTTCCCTTGAGGGCTGCATCGACAAAATCACAGTCGACTTCATCCTGGAGCACAAAGATCATCACAAGCTGACTGACAAGGTACACGACAATGAGCAAGAACTGTCCGAAAAACATCCTATTACCCAGACGGCTGCGTTGGAGGTACAGAGTCTAATGGCACTTGTAAAGTCACTAGAAAGAAGAGCGGAGGATGCGGAGAGCCACTCCAGATGGAACAACGTGTGGGTGGTGGGTCTGCCAGAGGAAGCAGAAGGAGCTGATACAGTGGCATATACTGAGCCATGGTTGTGTGACTGTTAGAAATGGGGGTCTCTGGTTGGCAATGGCTGGGACCCTTCTTCCTAAGTCAGGGCAAGAGGGCTACCCCTTTTGACAACCCCTGCTCAACCCTGCGGTAACGTAGGGCGAGCAGTTAGGCCTATCTCAGAGGCAGTGTGTAAAGCATTTATGACCATGCACAATAAGGCTGTAATGACACCACAAAATGACACAATTCAAGTAGGTTTATAAAAATAGTATCTTATCTAAAGTTTAACTCAAGACTCTCAAAGCGTTTCAACAAGCTACAATACACATAAATCAGTAGGGTCTTAAGAATGCACTAACGTATGTACCAGAACGTGGCACTAACTGAATTCAAAGCCAGGGCCTATGTGGCTCGTTGCGCACCTGGTACCTGCCGTGGAAAGGGGACACAGCATGCAGCTTTTCGAAGAAGCGGAGACGGTGACAGGCGGACTCCCAGCGGCCACAAGTCTTGCCAGCAGTGGTCAGCAGTGCGTACCCACAATGATTTGGGCACTCAGGGGCAGGCGGGTTCTCAGCAGCAGCAGCACGTTGCTTCGGTGGCCAGGGTTAGTGGTGGCTATGACTCTCTGGATGCAGCTCTGTGGTGGTCTCACAGCGGCAGAAGCTCTCTCTTAGCTGTGGCAGCCCATGAGACTATAGCGGCAATCCTTGACAATGGAGAACAAAATGCGTGCACCCAGCAGCGGCAGCTCTGCCTCAACTGCAATGGCCCACAGGACAAATCATGATGAGGCAAAGTTGGCAAAGGTGGGGGCACTCAGCGGAAGCAGCTCTCTTTTAGCTGTGGCGGCCCACGGGACAAATCACGGTGATGCAATGTTGGCAAAGATGCGGGCTCTCAGCGGTAGCAGCTCTCTCTGAGCTGAGGCGTCCCACAGGACAAATCACGATGATGCGAGGTTGGCGAGGGTGCGGGCACTCAGCGGCAGCAGCTCTCTCTTAGCTGCGGTGGCCCATGGGACAAATCACAAAGTGGCAAAGGTGCGGGCACTCAGCAGCAGCAACTCTCTTTTAGCTGCGGCGGGCCACAGGACAAATCAAGCTACTGCAAAATTGGCAAACTAGCGGGCACTCAGTGACAGCAGCTCTCTCTTAGCTGTGGCGGCCCACAGGACAAATTCAGATGATGCAAACTTGACAATGGTGCAGGCACTCAGTGGCAGCAGCTCTCTCTTAGCTGTGGCGGCCCACAGCACAAATCCAGATGATGCAAAGTTGGCAAAGGTGCAGGCACTCAGCAGCAGCAGCTCTCTCTTAGCTGCAGCAGCCCACGAGACAAAGATGATCTCGACCAGGCTGGTGCAATGGTGGGGGCTTAGAGGTTACAGCTCTCTCTTAGCTGCAGCGGCCCACACAGACTCAGCGAAGATTCTGAGGGTTCAAATTAAGGTGGGCTCTCAGCGGTGGCAGCTCTCTCGTATCTACAGCGGCCCACACAGATTCAGCAAAGGTTTACCAGTCTGCGTTCCTCACAGTAGAACTAGAGGCTCTGAATTACTTGATGGAGGCCTCACCTGCAAGTAGAAGTCCTCGCACAGGAACTCCGACAGCTGACGGGGCGAAGTATAATGTCCCTGAGACTTCAGGAGGAGGCTCTCTCGATTCAGGCCCTCGGGTTGTTTCTTCAACAAAGTTGGTGTAAGTTTCAAAGTCCTTTTCCTCTGTTCACTCGGACAGTGTTTTGCCTTGACCTCCAGAGGGAATACACTTGAAAAAAGTTTCTGCGCAGCGTTTTAAACCTAAAAAGTCTTTGTTCTTCTAAAGTCACAAATCACTCAATCCAGCCAGAACCAGTTTGGTGGGGTCGGGGAGCACTTGGTTTACAAATTGACATCCTGCCCTTTCAGAATGAGGCGGTCTGCTATCAGATGCCCCATGAGAGGTGGAGCCATCATTCACCTTGCCAGGCACGGCCCTGCTCAGATCAAAGAGTCACCCGTCCCTATGCTCTGCATGCCGATCCCTCTCTCCAGCCAGGTCTGACCCAGCTGGCTCTGCTGCTCCAAAACCAGACGGCCAATACACATCCTAGCAAAGCCTACAGGAAAGCCTAGACAAGAAAATACCTAGTTTCCTGAAGAGGCATTTTCGAACATGGGATATACAAATGGTCCTTACTAAAAGGTGTATCTTACTATCCTGAGCGTAAACATATCAAATTCGAATTTCCTATCAGGTTCCTGGGGTCAGATAGGATTATGGAAGGTAATCCTCAGCCTGCCCATTCCGGCCTTTGAGAACGGATAGCTTCGCAATATTAAACAGTGAAATGGAAGGCAACTCGCTATTAGAATATGCTACCGAGACCTAGGTATTATGATTATCCAAATTCATACAGTCATCTTTACACAGGGAGCATTTGCGCTGTGGCACTGATTAACAGTGGCACAGCCCCCAGAGCATCTAAATCCAGCCAACATAAAAGATAGGGAGTGAAAAGAGTTAGGGAGACCCACACCAATGATGCCAGGTCTAACACGCGTCCCCTCCAGCTGAAATGTGGGGAGAACAAACTATCCCCTTGGGAGTTCTCCTCACTAAGGCGGGAAAATCTGGATAGACCGTCAGCATTGGTATGTTCTAGACCAGGGCGGTGTTCCACCGTGAAATCCATACCCTGTAGGGAAATGGACAACCTCAACAACTTGGGATTATCACCCCTCATCTGCATCAACCAGCTAAGGGGCATATCCATCAGGACCCAGTGACATTGAAGTTCTGAAACAGAAAGATCATTTCAGTCCGGAAGTCAGTGTTATTTAACACGCCTGTGGTGGGGGAGGAACTGCGGGTATCAGCACCTTGCATCATTCTCGGATCCCTGTGTTAGTGACCATTTCCTGGAGCTTGTCAACCATGGTGCCCCGCTGAGGCACCAGGGTTGAATTTAAGAATTGTACACACAAAAGGGGTGGGTAGAGTAAGTAACATAAAAATACAAATATAAACACAAGAAACAGAGAGGGCCCCAATAGGGCAAATCACTCTATTTGAATTTAAGAATGCCAAGCAGGTACTCCTTACGTAACACCACCCCCTCCGCTCTGGCCCAGTTAAGCAAGGATCGGCACCAGGCGAGTGGGTGTGAAAATAGAGGAGCTTTCCATCGCTTGGCGACCAGGCGTTTGGCCGTTATTAGGCCCAGATCCAGAAATCGAGTGGCTTCTCTATATTTTTTATTTTTGCCAACGAGGCGTAATATATGAGCCTCCCATTTAGGGGGGACAACACATGAGGTGCGGGTTGTCAGGGTAGCTGTTACATTGCTCCAGTATTCGCTTAAGACTGGACAATGCCAGAGCATATGGAGAATGTCTAACTGCTTGCAACGAGGGCACGCCACATCTGCGTGGAAGAAGTACCTATTTATTTGAGCTGTGGTAAGGAAAGCCCAATGTAACACAAAGAATTGAATTTGCTTGAACCGCTGATTACGTGGAATGTATGTCGGACTGCCCTGGGCAACAGTCAACTCTATATCTGTGAATGCACTCCCCAAGGCCCCCTCCCAATGGTGCAGAAGCCGAGAAAGGTCAGCCTCCGTGTGTTGCCGGATGAAGGATGCGAACCAGCGTGTCAGGTGTCTCCCGGTTCCCATCACATGAAGGTATTGCAATGTTTGGTGAATGGGTGGCTCCTGAGCGAGTGTTCCCCATTTAGACGATAACAAGGATATAAGTGTTCTATGTAGTAAAAACTGTCCAGGACGTAAGTTCCCCTCTGCTATGAGGTTCTGATATGGGACAAGAGAGCCATCCTGAAAAGATCTCCTATGTCTTGGACACCCTCTGAGTCCCAGTGCTGTACCTCAGTCACCATTGTGTAGGTATTCCCTTGTGGAGTTCCCAGCTAAGGGATAGCGGGTGCATATGGAATGGTGGCTCTGGTGAGAAAGAGACTACTACGAAAGCACCTGTAGGCTACCTGGATTAGAAGGGTGTCGGGTCCGGACTTGGAGCAAGGATGAAAAATATGTAAGAGGCTATCTAGGATCAGTGGGGGTTGTAATAAAGTTGTGTCTGGTAATTAACAAGATGGTAGCCACCTGGCAACCCATTGCAGCTGGGAAGCTAAGTAATAATGCTCAAGGTTAGGCACCCAGTTCGGCAGGCAGGTATAGTTTCCCCATGGATACTCTATGGCGTGATATTCCCCATATAAAGTCTCTCACAACCCTTTCCCATTGCCTGAGAAAAGGGGGGAGATGATAAGGGGTAGAGTGGCGAAATAATAGAGAAGGCGGGGAAGGACTACCATTTTAATGAGTGCAATCTTCCCAGAAATCGCCAGAGGAAGAGTCTTCCAGAAACCCATCTGTGACTTAATCGCGGTGCTGACCCAGAGTACATTCCTGTCAAAGAGGTCAGCTTTGGTGTGGTATACTCGCACCCCCAAATAGTGGAAAGGATCCAAACACCAGGTTACTGCCCCCCCCCCCAGAATGTATCCTGGATCAGGAGTCTCCCCCAAGAATGGCGAAAGTACAGATTTTGCGGCATTAACCCGCAGTCCCAAAGCACATGCAAAATGACTTAGGGCCTGGTCAAGTGCAGGGGGATGTTATGGAGGTATCGGGCATATAACAGCAGGTCCTCCGCATATGACGAAAAGGTGTGCGTGCCATATCCCAGCGCAATCCCCATTTCAACTTGAGTGTGAATGTGATCAAGTAAGCCAGCAGCCTCCCAGCTTTGTCCGCCATAGAGTGGGATTGGGCCGAGTACATCAAATAATTATGGCACCTCAGTCTCTCTAGCAGCACCTCCCGCTCGACATGGGTAGCATCCAAGCGCCTCTGCTGATCTGGGCAAGTGGCGGCTCACATCTCAAGTTGAAACAGCTGTCTCTAAATGGCTAATAGTGAAGTGTCTAATCGTCTGTGAATGCTCCAGGCCTGCCCCTGACACTGACTCCTAATCTCTACATTAAAGGCCTCCCATTCAGTTAGAGTTGAATCGGTGGAAGCCGTATTGAGTGCAAAGTAAGTGGCTTTTGCAGCCTCCAGCGAGCCGCAGAACATATGATCTTTCAGAGCTGCTGTCTGCAAACGCCAGACAGGAAATGGAGGAGGTTGTGCCTCCCAGGCCAGGAGCATTACCAGGGGATTATGGTCAGAATACCTCAGACGTAGGTAGTCGATAGACTGTATCAGGGGGAGAAGGGCCGTGGATGTGAGCATGCGATTGAGGCGTACAAGCAGATTATGAACCGGGGAATAAAAAGAGTATACCCTGGAATGTGGGTGGCGTTCTCGCCAGATATCCAAGAGTGCCCAATTGAACATCCAGGATTTTAAATGTGGTGCATTAGAGGAGGCCGTAATGTAATTGAGAAGGAGAAAGTTGCGTTCAAGGGAGACATCCAGCACCGCGTTAAAGTTGCCTCCCAGAAGCCACAGGATCTCTTTCCACCGGAGCAGTACTTCAGAGAGTTCATCAAGAAAGGTGCCCCACGTGATATTTAGGGAATTTATGGAACCCAACAAGACAGGCTGGCCATTCAGTTTACCTTTCACTAAAACATAGCATCCCATTGGGTCGGACAGGACTTCCTCCTCCTCCCATGGAACCCCAGCTTTGATTTGTGCTACTAGTGCTTTGACTTGTGCAAGAGAGGTGCAAGCAAAAGCAAGAGAATTTCAGAAAGAAGCAATGGAGGTGCAGAAAGAGGCAAGAGGCATGCAGAAAATGGCAAGATAAGTACAGAAAAAGGCAAGAGAGGTGCACAAAGAGACAAGAGAAGTGCAGAAAGAAGGAACAGAAATGCAGAAAGAGGCAAGAGAAGTGCAGAAAGACACAACAGAATTGGAAAAAGAGGCAGGACAAGTGCAGAAAAAAGCAACAGAGGTGCAGATAGTGGCAACAGAAGTGCAGAACGAGGCAAGAGAGGTGCACAAAGAGGCAGGATAGGTGAAAAAAGAGACAAAAGGTGTAGAAAAAGGGAATACAAGTGCAGAAAGAGGCTACAGGGGTGCAGAAAAAAGCAAGAGAAGTACAGAAAGAAGCAACCGACGTGCAGAAATAGGAAAGAAAAGTACAGAGAGGCACAAGAATTACAGAAAGAGGCAAGAGAGGTGCATAAAGAGGCAAGAGGTGTACAGAAAGAAGCTAGAGAGGTGCAGAAAGAAGCAAGAGAAGTATAGAAAGAAGCGACTGCGTTGCAGAAAGAAGCAAAAGAGGTTCAGAAATAGGCAAGAGAGGGGAAGAAAGAGGGAAGACTGGTGCAGAAAAAGGCAAGAGGGGTATAGAAACAAGCAATAAAGGTACAGAAAGATGCAATGTAGGTATAGAAAGAAGCAGGAGGGGTGCAGAAAGAGGCAAATGGGGTGCATAAAGAAGCACGAGAGGTACAGAAAGAAGCAAGAGAAGTGCAGAAAGAGGCAAGAAAAGTACAGAAAGAAGCAACAGAAATGCAGAAACCTGCACAAGAAGTACAGAACAAGGGAAGACAAGTGCAGAAAGAGGCAACAGGGGTGCAGAAAGAAGTAAGAGCGGTACAGAAAGAAGCAAGGAAAGTGCAGAAAGAAGCAACAGGGTTACAGAAAAGGCTAGAGGGGTGAGAAAGAGGCAGGAGGAGTGCAGAAAGAGGCAAGATGGGTGCAGAAAGAGGTAAGAGAGGTGCAGAAAGAGGGGATACAGAAAGAGGCAAGAGGGTGGAGAAATAAGAAAGAGAGGTACAGAAAAAGTCAAGAGAGGTACAAACAGAATCCAGCAAAGTGCAGAAAGAATCATCAGGGGTGCAGAAAGAGGCAAGAGGGGTGTAGAAATAGGCAAGAGAAGTGCAGAAAGAAGCAACAAAGATCCTGAAAGAGGCAAGAAAAGTATAGCAAGAGGGAAGACGAGCACAGGAATAGTCAACTGGGGTGCTGAAAGAATCCAGTGAAGTTCAGAATCGAGCAAAAGAGGTGCAGAAAGAGGCAAGATACATGCAGAAAGAGGCAAGAGGGGTGCAAAAAGAGGCAGGAAATATTTAGAATGAGGGAAGAGGAGTGCAGAAAGAGGAAAGAGGGGTACAGAAAGATGCAAGAGAGAAACAGAAAGAAGCAAGAGAAGTGCAGAAAGATGCAACAGAGGTACAGTAATGTCTAAAGAGGTGCAGAAAGAGGCAAGAAAAGAGCAGACAGAGAAGACAGAAGCAACCGAGGTGAAGGAGGCAAGAGAACTGCATAAAGAGGCAAGAGAGCTGAAAAACAGGGACAAGAGGTGCAGAAAGAGGGGATAGGGATGCAGACAGAGGCAAGAGAGGTACAGAAAGAGGGAGCAGGGGTGCAGAATGAGGCAAGAGGGGTACACAAACTTGAAGACAGGGGCAGACAGTAGCAAGAGCAGTGCCGAAAGAACCAAGGGCTAGATGTAGGTAATTGTAAATTACCAATTCAAAAATACCGAATTTTACCGATTCTGTATTTTCGAATCGGTAATTGCAATGTAGATAATATGTCGGTAAAAAATACCGAATCGGTAAGATTCGGTAATTACCGAAACGGTATTTACCGATTCGGTACTTGCCATTGATTCCTATGGGCCTGGAGGCCCATAGGAATGAATGTCAATTACCGAATCGGTAATTATCGATTCGGTAAAATTGGGAAAAAGTCAAGGGTGGCAGGGTGTCACTTTGACACCCTGTTGCACCCCTGATTAGTGCTGGTGTGCACATGTGGCATACATACATGCCCTAAGGGCATGTCTGTCTGTCACATGGCACAGGTGTAAATGCACATTTATGCATTTACATAGGAATTCCTTATTTACCACCAACTAATAGTTGGTGGTAAATAACAAATTCTTAAAGCCCAGAAGCACTGTTTACAGTGCTTCCTACATCTCATTTACCGATTCGGTAATTACCGAATTGGTAAACCGATTAGTTATTTACAGAATCGGTAAAATAGCCTCCTACATAGGAAAAGGCTTTTACCGGTTGGTAACGGCCGATTTCAGCCGTTATGGACCGCTGAAAGCCTACCTACATATGGCCCTAAGAGAGGTGCAGAAAGATGCAAGAGGGATGCTGAAAGAGGCAAAAGAAGGCAGGCGTGGGAAAAAGAACAGAAAAACAAGATCACTTGTATCAGCCCGAACCCTGACCAGACCAGAATGGAGTGCCAGGGGGCCCTTCAATTGGTAGCGGCCCTCCAGCCTGCCATTTCTCCCTCTCCGGCCAGCTCCGTTAGATCCTTGACAAGTCAGAAAACTCCAGCTCCACACTGGACTGGTTCACCGATGCAGATTTCCCTCCGCTCCCAGTCGTCCTCAAACTGCAGATGACATTTTTTCAGTTTAGCTTTTATTAGAGCGGGAAGTAACCCTGGGTCATGTCATTTCTTGTTTAACTCCTGATGCTCTTACTCCTGCTATTCTAGCGTAACTGAGGGGGATGGTATCTGTACCTGCATTCCTCTCTCCCCCCTTCCTTGTTCTGTTCCACTGTTTCTTCTCCCAGAAGTCATATAACGATGCTCGGTCTGTTGCCATGACATGGCATGCTTGTTTGGGTAGTTCCCCACGTTGGGGATACACCTTTCTACTGTTTCAGAGTATTCCAAAGATATACCTTACTATTTTCTTTCCCCCACAATAGTCGCTATGCCCACAGACCGGCTGCCTTTCCATATACTCTCCCTGGGGCGGATCACTACATAGGGGGAGCTACAGTTCCCGGGTGGTGCCTGCTGGCTTCAGTTGTCCTAATAACCAATCTTACTATAATAACCTGGAATATCAGGGGCATTCACACACCCTCAAAACAGTACACCATTTACTCTTACCTGCAGAGTCATGCGACTGGTTTGATGCTATTGCAGGAGACATATCTGACAACTATAGAGGCTGCCCACCTGCGTTGTCGCTGTTGGGCCCAGATATATAGCACTCAGTGTAAAATACTGTAGTATGTGTGGCAATGTGTGTTTTAGACTTTATGGAAAAGGCGCAATTGTCAGTTAACAACTTCATTACGAAGTCCTCAACAACTGCAAAAATTGAAAATAGGTCTTAAAGATTGTTTCTAAAGAAACTTAGTGCAAAAGATGAGTTTAATGAAGTATGTATATAGTAATATGTGTAGGGTACTGTTCAGAATGGATTTTTTTGTAGGGTACTGTTCAGAATGGATTTTTTTTACATATTATTTTTGAATGTGTTGGTGGTCATTGAATGTCTGCATTTGTTTTCCGTTTTCACAACGTGTCCGCTGGCATCACAATGTCATTGCGAAGATCCCCAAAAACTAAAGAAAAAAAAACATTAGAAAATATTTTACAATATCTCAGGTACTAGAGTGGCTCTGACAAGAGCTGTTGTGTTAGTTGTGGGTGTATGGCTGCAACACATAAGATCGGATGCAGAGTTTCAGGTTAAATAGAAACACCCCGTTGCCTTCATCTGTAAAGTGCACTCCATCTTTTTTATAATTTCCATAGATGCCAAAACTCAGATTGTTGTTATAGATACAGCCCATGTGAAGGTCTTTGAGGAATGCAGAAACAGGTTAATTGAAATGTTTCCTGGCTTTGTCAATCTGTGGACAGAATTGATTTGACCATTTCCATTTCTGTACTGGGCATATATTACAGTACACCAAGACAGTCTGAGGGAAAAGCGACATCAGTTCTGCAAAAGTTTATTTCATGAGAATTTCCAGCCCTACCCCGTCAATGTGCCTAGGTCATTGCCACCACAGTGTGCAATCATGAGGTGAGGAACTTAGGAATCCACAATATATTTAACTAAAGCTGGCAACTGATTAAACTTTAACCCTCTCTGGCCAAAGCAAGTAATCTGCACATAAGGCAAACCTAAGTCTCTGTCAATAGATCTCTTTTTTAGCCTCTTTAGCCCACTAGATATAGCTTTGGCTCACAATCCATTCTCATACAATCATTTTGAAGTGAATGAGCAATAGTAGTCAGGAGCAGGCTGAAGCTGAATAAGGTTGTTTTCCCCCAAAAAGCAGTTAAAATGGAAGTATTTTGAAAAAATATATATTTCATTGGATGGTGTCAGCATGAAAGTGAATAAAATTAGGTAGTGTGTTGGATGCCTTAGCAAGTAGCCTTATTATTGGCTGTTGCTTAAAAAAAGAAATGTAATACAAACATGGATATGCTGTTGAATCTATGGAGTAAAGCAGACCTACTGTATCTTATTTAGAAGTAGCATGTTCCTTCTAGAATGTGCTGTGAACTTGTGACATACTGGTTCCACTGAGATGCTAGGTACACTGAGCTAGGAGTGTATTCGGAGGTGTGAAAGTGTTAAACAGAAAGAGCTTTTTTTTTAAAGTTGCGCAGTGAAGACACAATTAAAGGGGAAACATCATTTAAAACGCGCACGTTACAACGCGAAATCCATAACAACGCATGTCATTACAATGCATAATCCATTACAACGCATTCCCCAAAGTAACGCCCCAGTGGAGTTAAAATAGTAATTGCATTGTAATGGATTATGTGTTGTAATGACATGCTTTGGAACAACATGCGTTGTAAAGGATTTTGTGTTGTAAATAATTTGTTGTAATGACACGCGTTGTAACATGTGCGCTGTAACGTATCCTATTCCAATTAAAGTAATGGCAAGTTTTAATTTCCAACTCAGGACCATGTAATAAACTTTTGTTTAACATTCAAATTTAAAAAATGAAGCTAGCTATAGGTTTGAACTCTCTTTTTTTGCTATTACTCTGCAATGATCGCGAAAACATAGCGAAAACACTCTGAAAGGAACCTCATTTTGAAAGAGTGGGAAAGGGTTTACAGATGCTAACTGTTCACAAGTGTTGATGCTGTAGTGTAAAATGAAAGACATGATTTCATTTGCTGCCTTTTTCATGATGATAAAGTGGAAAGTTGAAGAGGTTGCCATTTCAGTGTTGCTTTGTTTGATAGTGGTGTACCATTCTTGTGCTCAGTTTTTAAAAATCCTAACAGTGTCAGAAATATCCACAGAGAGCTATAACAACAATATAATCTACAAACTCAATTTACTGGTATGTACATAACTTTTTAATCCTTAAAAAAAAGACATTATGCCCTTGCACTGCAACTTTCTCAAATGACTCACATGATTTCAAACGCACCTGATGTACCACAATGGGAGCATCTAGCAAGATTTCTTTCATTGACAGAAGCAGGTCTTTCAGTCTTACACGACCCAGTCTTGTCGTCGTGATTCCAAAAATTCCATCCTATCGGCCATGCGAGGGGCTCGGCAAATGGTGCACCGATTATTGGGCTCACATCCTCGTATTCATAGAAAGGGCCCCTTGTGGAACAATGCTAGCATCCGTATTAACAGACAAACAATATCCTGTCCTATCTGGAAAGCAGCAGGTTTTCATACCCTAGATCAGCTTCTCTCCAATGGGGAACTTAAAACATTTGTCCAACTACAAGAGGAATTTGCTTTGCCTAATATACAACTTGCGAGGTACACGCAGCTTTGACAGTCCTTACGGAGGCTCTTAGGTCCCCTGGCTGTTACAGTCTTCACCAGTAGTAACATATCTTCCTACCTGGGGAAAGACTAAAAGGGGTTACGTCTGGTTTATATCAAACACTCACATTTCACCTTTTCTCACAGCCTTTGTCGCAGGACTTACGCACAAAATGGCAAACCTTATTATCAATCTCATATAACGATGATGAGTGGTCAGCGATCTTGATGACCTGAATAGAGGTGCATGTGAAGCACAATTGAAATTTTGTTTGTTCAAAATCATTCATGATTGCCATTGGTCACAAACAAAATTACATAGAGCTGGCCTGATTTCCCACTCTAACTCCTGGAGATGTGATAGTAATTCCTGTGACATATGTCATATCATCTGTGGATGTCCGTTGATACAACCTTTCTGGAATTATGTAGGTATAACCTTACATTCTATGATGCCTCTGCAACTTTCACTTTCACATGTCTTTTGCATGATACACGTCAATGGCAAACACTTTCCAAATCACAACGCCAACTTTTACACACAGCTCAAGCTACAGCTAAAATATGTATACTACGGCAATGGTAATCACCTACTCCACCTTCGCAAGAAGCATGGTTGGTAGCCATGATTCAAACAGCTTCTTATGAGCGTATCATATACAATATCCAGGACCAGCCTGACCTGTTTCTTCAAATATGGTCACCCTTTCTAGGTCCAGGCAATAATGGATGTATGACGGTACAACGCGTACCGTCACAACGCTTGCTTTTACAACGCGTCCCTTACAACGCAAGTCGTTACCACGACTTGCGTTCGGGGCGCGGATTGAGAAGAGTATAATTTACTATTCTAACACCAGTCCCTGTGGACACTAGGGAAGGTGTTGGAATAGTAAATATACTATTCTTAATCCTCTAGCGCCCTCCAGCACAAGTCGTGGTTACGACTTGCGTTGTAACAGACGCGTCGTAAAAGCACTGCGTAGTAAAATCCGCATCGTAAAGGCTGTTCCCCCGGCAATAATATTAATGATAATAACTAATTTATGCAGTATTTACTCCAAATTAATTTGTATTCACCCTCACTGATGGTACATAACTAATCTTACATAACCCTTTTAAAGCATTTCATATTTATTTTTTATCCTCCACCGCTTTTGGAGATTTCCTATATGCAATCCCCCAGACACTAGTCAAGCAGTCATCAAATCAGTGATTAACTTTATCAATGGACAATTTCACAGATGCTACACATGTACTCTTGCAATCAGGCAGGCAGAAATTTTGCAGTCATTGAACTATGCAAGCACTAACCATGCATTCATCTAATCACCTAGGTACTAACTATTTACTTATGCAATTAACAAGGCTGTAACTATGCAATCATTATAACATTTGTCTAGAACCTACGCAGCATTCTAAATACCCACTTACAACCCATGCAGTCATGAAATACTGAGAAACATGCATGCACTCATGAGACACTCAGGCACTACTCAGGCACTCATTTAATTATGTAGCCAGTATAATTGTAGTAAACCTATCACCCTTCCAGTACCTATGCAGTCATTTAATTACTGAAGCAATACTCTTGCACTGATACAATCACACCAGTAGTACACTTACTTTCATTCAATCTCTCAAGCTTCAACAATGGACTCATGCAGTCACTCAGACACTAGTCAGGCACTCATCTAATCAGCCAGGCACTACTGATGCACTTATTCAATTATCAAAAAAGAGTTACTGGCAAGAAGACAAAGTCATTTCTTAAAAATATATGTGAACATTTTCCAAGATTACAAAATAAAGAAAATTCCATTATGACTATGAGAAACAACAAGAATGGACAAAGTGTACATTAGAAGAAGAGAAATGATTGTAACAAAGATGGACACAACGTAACCAGGCAACAGAAGCAGTTTAACGAGTTGAGAGAGTAGCTGATAAGGTCTTTGCTTTGAAGAGGAAGCATTTCATTTTGATTCTAAATAGAATGAAGATTCTTGACAAAAAAGTGTTTTGCATGAGAAGACAAACCCAGAAGAAAAGATTAGTGAAAGAAGTAAGTTTTGTACAGTTTTTAGTGGAAAATGGATACATACTTCTAGTACAGAGCCTTTCTTCAATGAAGAAAGCTATCTCCAGGATGTTTTGAAATGAAGAATGGTAGTCCTATAGCAAAAGAAGTGATAGTACCTAAATATGTAAAATAAGTTATTGCAAAAGAGGTACAAGGAAGGCGTAGTCAGGGTCCTCTATACAAATGGAATAGTAGTAGTGTGCAGTATTAGACAGAAATCCATTGACATATTAAGAACATTCCTAAGTTTCTTTACAAGGCAAAGATTAAACAAAAATAAGATTTAAACACAGACTATTGACTTATATTTAAAAAGCAAATAATAATAAATGGCAAAGGTTAGTTGTGTATTTATTTGTAGAGTGATGATTTGACTTGGCGATGGGGTAAGTTATATGTAAGCAGTGCTACAATAAATGAGAAGATAATAAAATAAACAACAAACAGATATTAGATACCCATTTTTTAAGATAATAAAATGCCTCCTAATGTAGAAAAACTATTAAGGGCCAAAAATAAAAATAAAAACATCAACATTTTTGATTCTTTGCAGCATTGAAAGGGCTCTTATTGACTGCTTTCTAGCACTCACTACAACTCCCTAATCCATGCAGTATGATGCCATCGGGAAAAACTGTGGAGGCAAATCTTGAAGTTGAGATTGGACCTCTGAAGGGACTCTGCCCCAGTTCTGTTGTTGCTGGTACTGATGTTCAGAGTCCTTCAGCCGTGTGTTGCCTTCTCGTTGCTTTTACACTATTACTTTGGTATATTTTTAGATAGTAAAGAATGGAAATAATTCTGGAAAAATATTTTTTATTTGTACCTCATGACTGTGACTTGTGAGATATTGTACATTGGGCAAATCTGCTCACTATGAACTCCTTTTAATAAATGAACAAGATAGATAGATAGATACATGGGCATATTTTTCTTATTGTTTTAGTTGAAAAGTGTGTTATCCAGTGATATTCCTTTATTACATGGTGACATGATTTTCTTGTTTATTACATGGTGACATGATTTTCTTGTTTGCTTTTGATTTTTTTTTGTTTGTAGGTATGTAAAGTTGTAAAAAGGGCTGTTGGTTTTATGGTTGGAGACATTTCCTATGTTAGGTTTTAAGATGATAGAACATGGACATCATCCCACATAAATACTTTTTCTTTGTCCCTCTGGAGTGTGTCTTTTTCACATTGCATTGCTTTATACTACTTTTGGAGCAATTTGTTTTTATTCCTGTAGAGTTTGTGTAAGAATAGGTAGTTTGATCGGTGTTTTGTAGGTATGTTCTATTCGTGAGTTCTGATGTTGAAAGTTATTTTTTTAAATTGTTGTTTTTGTTAAATTTTCTTTTAAAATAAAGTTAAACAATTATGTTTATAAACAGCTAGGGGGCTATTATAATGCGGCCTGGAAAGGCTCCAACCGTTTTACATCTCAAATGACATCACTGATGACATCATCTATTGTCTGTGAGTGTTTTTAAAACATCTATGAGTGTTAAATATATATACCAAGGTGTACTAATGAATCAGTGGGTATATGAATGTCTGTATGGATGATATAGTGGGAGCATGAATTACTGTATAAGTGAGTGATTATACATGACTCAGTGAATGTATGGGTGAGCGACTAATTTGTTTGAATGTCTGTATCAGTCTGTCAGATGGCGTCTAAGAGGCTTTATTTCTTGGTGAGTACGTATATGCGTTGGTGTATGGGTGATTGAATGGTTGCCTGAGTACCTGTATGAGTGTGTGGGTTGGTAAGAGGGTGTGTGAGTGACTGCTTAGATGAATGAGTTGGTGAGTCAGTGTCTTTATGCATTAGTGAGGGCCCGATTCACAGAACTAACTTGCGCTTTTCCCTAACCCTTCTTCAACATTTAAGATTGGACAACAATTTTTAAAGATATGTAACTGTCTTTCTAATCTTGCAGTTTTTGACACAGACTTTTATAAACGTTTCATTTTTGATTGCAGTGTTTCTGTTAGTAGCACTGTAACTCCATGATGTTTCATTTTTATCATTTGCTCTAATTTTGATGATCTCTTCCTTATCCAGTTCCAATAATTGTTCATTGAATTTGCAACACTCTTCAAGAGTTGGCATCAAATAATCAATAGACATTTCTTCCTTTACAAAATTATACATTTCTTCAGCAACTGAAACATTAATTGGAAACAGATTTTTGATGAGATAGGTGTGTGGTAGAATAACATTTTTTTGATCTCCAGGATTTTAAAAGCAGCATAAATACGTAACAAAAGAACAATAAATAGCTATTCTTAAAATTATACATGCCTGCATAGTTAAAACTTTATATACAAATCTAATTACTAGTCGGGTTAGCCATAATTGTCTGAGAGCAGCGAGAAATCAACCTAAATGGACACTCCTTGCACAAAGGCTCAATGCAGGGTCTCTCTCTTATATAAGTTAACTAGAGTAACCTTAAAGTATTAAATAAGAAAAAAAAACAAGCACTACAACCTGGGTCCAACAACTTTTAAAAAAGATAATGAACACCGTGCCAGTTCAGATTGAAATTAAAACGAAATAAGACCCATGTGCAAAAAAGCACAACATAATCTACAACACCTAGCATACGTTAGATGTTTTAAAAAAAAGTCATCCTATTCAGAGTGCTATTGTAATTAAGATGGAGCTCACTGAAGGCAACCACTGATGGCCTATTATTTGATATATAAGGTCAATGTGGTAATCAAGAAACAGCGATTGAACAATTTATGCTTTGTTGTTCTATCCCAGGCAAAAAATATACCATTTATACATGAAAATACACACTTGGAGAAAAGTCCCTTCTAAAGTGAGGTAGCCATATTATGAGAACTGGAGTAACATTATTCTAAAGTACGTAAATGTTCACAGTCCGTCAAGACCAGAAAGTTGGATAACTGCAAAGTGGTGAAAAACCTGTAAGCAAATAAAAAATAAACAGCAAGTTGCCACCACAGGGGATTCCAGATGGCGCTCTGCAGATCAAATCATTGATGCACATAGAATGGTGCTAATCAGTAACAGAGAACTGTCTAAGGTTAACTTTTGGGTCTTTTTAGCCTGGTTCCTTGTATTGAACTTTAATTGGAGGGTAGTAGGCTTACAAATTGAAGCAGTAGCTACTTTTTTATTCTTAAGGTCCGATTGTTGTAACCACCTAAGGCGGTTACCTTATTTTCCTGTGATTTTAGTGATACTAATGGATTACTCAAACTTGCGATATGTCAGATGGATAAAGATAAACCTAATGTTTAGAGCCATGTTCTCTGGATTCAAGACCGCAATGATACCCTGCTTGCAGGTCCGGACTTCACGGTTGTTCCACTCTGGCCTCAGTTATGATCTACGCAAGTCCAACAGTGCTGGGCAGAGGAATACCACATGCGCCAGAGATTCCTCTGATTGTCCACAGGTCCTATACACCACCTCGCCTGAGGGACACTGCCAGGTAGAAATATATTTTTTTAAATGCCACTCACCCAGCCTAAGCCTCAAAAATCTCAGTTTTAAATGTATCGAATATGTGCAAGCAAAGTGATGCAAAGGTGGGGCCGACTGATAAGATTTAATTACTGCCCATGCGTGCTTTCGTTTAGCTAAAATCTCTCTGTCAGACAAACTTGAACACACTTGAGTTCACTTCTTGGGGCTTACTTTAAAGGCGTCTTTACTTGGGTTGAGACCCCACAGTTCACTTGCTGATAATTTTAGCGGGCATTCATTACAAGATTGATTGTGTGACCCACCAGGCTTGCTGATGCTCATGTCAGTCCATAACAGGGAGTTGAGAGAGCCAGCGCTAGCCTCCCTCAACTTGTGACACAGGTTGAGAAAGGCCCCCACACTTTGTAAAGCATAATTTACAAGACCAGACTCAAGGAGAATCTGGGTAGTGACAAGGTTTTTGGTAGCTTCAAAAACAACAGTTGATGGACAGAATGCAGAACAATGTCATATATTAACCCCAGTACAGAGATCTGGGCCTAAATCCATCGTTTTTTTGCTCACCACACCACCCCAGTTAAGACTTGGCCATATGCAAAGCAGCCTTGACCCTGTGCCTCGTAGGAACAGTCCAGCCCAAACTGCCAAGCCATGTCTTCCCTGGACCGGAATCAAGCATCCTAGGACTGGTTTCTGGTTATCAGCCGTCTTCATCCAGGATAGCATGACTTCAGTGGCGTGGAGAGCACGGGACTCACATCTGAGCATACCCGTCCCACTCGGGGTGACAAATGCATAGACAACAGTTGATGGACATTGTGCCTCGTGGGAACAGTCCAGCCGAACTGTCAAGCCATGTCTTCCGTAGACCAGAATCAAGCATCCTAGGACCGGTTTCTGGCTATCAGCCGTCTTCAGCCAGGATAGCTTGACTCCAGTCGCGTAGAGAGCACAGGACTCACGTCTGAGCATACCACTCCTACTCGGGGTGACAAATGCGAAAACAACAGTTGATAGACAGAATGCAGTGAATTCCTAGATTCTTTATAACGTAGTGTCTTGAAGACAGGTTGTCAAATGACTGGAGTTAGTTTTAGCAGGACTCCAAAGACTATCACGTTTTTTCATCCTAAAAGTATGTTCTAGTCAGTTTTTAATCTTTGTTACATTCTTAAATGCATAAAATCTAGCATTAGGTTAGATACCATACCAATCTCTTCAATAATTAGTAGCTTTAATTTCCATAATACTCTTCCCACTTCATGACAAGCATCACCAGATAAATTGTTGTATTTAAGTTTGTTATCGTGTTCAACAGGCAGCATTAATAATCGTTGAACGATAACGCCTTTCATATTATGTGCAGCTAGCACCTGCTGGTGCTTTTATTACACATGACACATTGGAATCTGTAGTCTTCTGTGTATAACTTGTCAGTACTTTAATCAAGAAGCTTTTTCCAGTTTCAGCTTGACCACTTATGTACAATAGAACTGGTCTATATGTAGAACAAGCATACTCTTTTTTCCCATGCAGAAATAAATGTTCTATTTTACTTAATCAAAAATCTCTTTTGATCTGTATTCAATTGCTGTATTAGTTGTTTTACATCCAGAGTTTCCTGTCTTGCATGCTGCATTGCTTTCTCCACCTCATTCATGGCTATTGCAGCTTCATTTTGAATGATTGTCTGTCCAAGAGGATCTTGACTTCCAGGTGCGGAATTTGAAGGCTCTGAGAAGTCTCTCTTTCTATCTCAACAGCAACTGTTTCTTCTTGTTCAATCTTATCTCTCAACATTTGAATATACACTGGAAACACAGAGCACTCAATGATGTATTTCACAGCTTTGAATGAGTCTTCATAACAGTTAAATTCTCCAAGTGGTTCGATTTCAGTTTGCCATGGCTTGAACAACTGTAACAAGGCTAAATAGAAAAACTCTCTTTTTCTCTGGAGTCTGGCAAGATAGCTTTTGATGGTTGATTAAACTTCCTTTGTTATGTCTGACCAAACATCCTTTACTTCCATCGACAGCAAATTGTCCTTCTTCTATGTTTTTACTGACATTATTTCTGACTGTATAATGTTGAAGAATTTCATAGAGACATATCCTCTCGAGATGAGAACTCCTTCTTGGAAAGTATGTATCCAGCATGTCAGTCTTCAGAATATCTGTACTGTGTGGCTCAAATTCCATACAATATTGGATTTCAGGAAAAGACTTAAGTAGTCTATTACCAGTATTTGCAAGCCCTACACTCACTCAAGCCCAAAACTCATAGAACTCCTCTAGATTTAGAAAACAAACTGGCTGAGAGTATCCCGTCTGCATGTTCATAAGAGCCAATCTCTCTCTGAGAAAGCATTTTCAAACTAAAACTTAACAATTTCTTTGTAAGACTCTCTTCTGCTGAAATCTCCACCCATATCTTCTTTAACTCAGTTTTCTCTGACCTTTGTTATATTAGAGGTGATGTACCGAGCAACAGCCATTGAGCTATCTGCAACAAACTGGAGATCCATATTCACATTCCACATCTTCAAAATCACATGATTGTAGTCATTGATGAATTTTGAGGCTTCTGTTCTTCTGAGGTTGTATTTGTTCTTTGGTGATTTCCATGTGAGGGTGTATCTGACTGCAGACAAAATATATTAACTCTTCCTTCTGAGATCACAGGTCAAGGAAATCCACAAAGACATCTTACATAAAATGTTCCTTTAGATCTATATTTTCTATGACAGTATTTCCAACACCCATGGTTTTGGAATCTTAGAACTTGTTGTCTAAATATTCTATCAACACTCTCATTTGAGATGATGAAAATGACACACTGCTTTGATGAAAGACAACATAGACTTGCCAGTCTATTTTCCAAACTTTGGAGCATCTTTGACCCATAGTAGCATGTGAATATGTGGAGAACCTCTGGCCTGGTATTCTTTGCATCAAAAGAAATCATTCACTTCACTGAGAGGGGGATTGCTCTTGTTGCAGATAAAAGCCATCATGGCTTGAAATCTGTGGCTGAATATTTGCAAACATTTGCAGGATCCAACGAGAAGAGTTCTCCTGGAGTCTTTAGATCAATGTATTCTATATTTGAATTTGCCTCTCGCAACAATTGAAGCAGGTCATCCAATGCATACTCAGCACACGTGGTTGTTAGAAACCAAATAGGTGCTCTTAAATTTCTCAACATGTATTTTAGTTCACTGTGATGATGATACCAATAATAATCGTTCCCATGTTGACATACCATGAGATTAATCAAGTTGTTCATCTTTCCTGTGGATTTTCTCAACAAATTCTCTTGCAAATTTATATTGCAGGTTTACATCTGGTTTAAAAAATGTGGTTTACTGTATAAGAAAATGAAGACAAATCACTTTCAAATAATAGATGAAACATATACGGAATAGATTATCAAAATCTAGGATCTTTTGAATAAAGTCTAGTAGATCTGTACTCATCTGCAGGTATTTGTACAGACCGATCATCATACCTACCACATACTACAGTAGGAAAGAGAGGAGGGAAACAGCAAACTTCTAAACATTTTTACCATACACTTAAGGGAGTTCCTTTTGTTTCTTTTAGTTGATATAGATCAATAGCATCACCAGCAATCTCTTTTGAATATAGGGGATGGATGCTCTAATGTTCATAAATTTCATCTACTCTGCTTCAATCCACTTTTTCTATCTGACCTGCTGATGATGATGTGTTGTCATCGAGATGTGTGATATCTTCAAGAATTTCTGCATTTTTAAAATATATGTTTTTTTTGTACCAGATATGAAGTTGCATTTTTAACTTTGCTAACATCTACTAACTCTTGCCATATTTTTTTACTCTTAGTCAGGACACCATTTACTAGAATTACAAGTCCCTCTTCTAAATTTCTCTGTACCCCTATAGCTTCAATACTTTCCTTAAAATCTAAAGGCAAGTATACAAATCTACCTTTGAGACCTTTCTGGATCTCAGTTGGAGGTAATTTACCTGTCTTTGGCTCCATGCAAACTATAGCTTAAGATGGATGTATAGACTGTATTAATATGGATTCATGAATATTCAAATCTTTAATTACTTCTGGAGCAAGTACCATTTCTAAGTTGTTGTGTACTGTTCTATCAAGCATTTTCTTTTCTTCTAATTTATTATAGCAGTACTTACAAATAACTTGTCAGGTGGACAAGTCAAACCGTCCCTCCACAAATAAATAAGGAGCCAATTTTCGCCACTTAATATTTTTTTCTTTTCGGTTTTACTGTACAAATCAACATTACGAGTTTGATTTTTGTAGTGAGAGCATTGACATCATATATAAACATAGGAGCCAATTAGGATGGCAGACGGAAAGCGTCCGGACCACCAGTCTCGCGGGAAATGACCGCCCGACCGCACCGTGTGGAAACCAGCGGTGCTATGAGGATTCCCCTCCAGCAAAACCCGACCGTGGCGGACGGATGTCTCCAAAGACAGCCGACCGTGGACGGAACCATAGAAAAACCGACCGCCGCTGACAGAGTGGCCGCAGTACCAGGCCCAACCGCCGACAGTGCAGCGGAGTGACGGGCTGCACGATTAGGATAACACCCCCAGGGCAACATAAAGAATCACCCTCCACGACCGTAGCGGAAAATAACATTGACAAATGTAAGTATCAGCAGAAGGGACAAAGCTAATCCACTGCGGAGGTCAGACCGCAAAAAAAATGGCAGCCGCAAGGTACCATGCAATCCAGCAAATCAGGACCCAAACCTACCATGAACACCCCTCACCCAATAACCCACAGCAAAAACACACCCCCATGGTGGAAAACCTGACAGGCAAGGGTCCACACCCACTAGGGCTGGGTCCATGGTGGTCGGTTCCGCGCGGTGGTTCTCGTGGCATTGCTTTCCTTCTCCGTTGTGGTGCTTCCGCTGTCTATGAGAAGGAGGTGTTTCCGATGCGGTGTTCTGGTTTGTTTGCGACATTGTAATAATGCAGATGGTCAGGACGTCATTCCGCACGGCAGGGAGCCTGGATTGGCTCCATCCCCCGTGGTGTTCCCGCGGCGGTTCACGTTTTTACACGGCGGATGGTAAATGTGCCCAGTTCCCCTTCCTAATATGACGGACGGAAGGCCCGCTGCTGGCAGACGGTGAGGTGCATTTTCCGCCGGCTCCAGCCCAGCGGCCATGCATCCGTCCGCCATCCTAATCGTCACCCTAGTTTGGTTGCTCTGAAGAAACTGTGTTGAACTTTCTAATCTCTTTTACAGAATTACCAACACTAATACAACTCCTTTTGTTACCAACTCTTCCTTTTTCCTACACTCCTGTTCTAGTAAAAAAAAAAAAAAGAATCCACATCATTGCATGTCTTTTCTACTTCTACTACACTACCATTCAAAAGAGCTCTATTTATTTCACCTAAGCATAGTGCAAGAGGTTTTTTTACATAATAAATCCTTCTAGCAAACGTTCTCAATATTGAGTGGAGCACACCTAACATTTTAAAATAATGTAAGCCTCTTTGACACACTTTTTTTGAATGACAAGCTTGTGAGTGTTATTGTTAGTTAGTATGCATTCTTACTTTGCATGGATCTATTCCTTGAAAAGTACATATTTTCAGTTTTAAACTTCTGGAATCAAACATACGGAGGGAATTTCTACCAACTCTACTACAATTCAATTTGTATACAGGGGCCGGTCTACGCCTTCCTTGCATCTCTCAGCAATCTCTTCCTCAACATTTCTAGGTACCATTACTTCGTTTGAAACAGGAATACCATTTTTCATCTTATAATATTGCCCAGATTCATCAACTGCAGGCATTAATGTATTGTCTTGGAAATAGCCTTCTTCATTAAAGAAAGTCAATATGTATCCATTCACCACTAAAAACTTTGCAAAAGTTACTTCTATTAGCAAGGTTTTTCTTTCGGCTCTGTCTCCTCATAGAGAACACTTTTTTGTCCAGTGTCTTCATTTGGTTTAAAACCAAGATAAATAGTTTCCTCTTCAGAACAAATGCCTTATCAACTACACCTTCATCGTATTCCTTTTGTCTGATTTCTTGTGTTCTTCGTTTATATTTCTTCATAGATTCTAAAAAGTGCCAAATAATCTAGTGCGGACCATCCTACTTCTGATTTCCTTGAACTGCCTCTGCCTTCTGCTTAAATCCTCTCCTTTTTCAATGACTTATTACTTTTTTACATCAGGAGACTTTTTGTGCTTTAGTACTCAATGTTATAGTTTTCTTTTTCTTTATCTTCTTTTTGTACTTTTTCCAGCTGTGCACAAACAAATTTAAGAAATGTCTTGGTCCTCTTACCAGCAAGCATTTTCTCTTTGACCATTTGTTTCTGAATGTTACCCCTTTTGTTTCTTAGTTCTAATGAGACTCTATATTTGCTGTTGCTTCTTTCTTCTCTGTCTTTTTGTTGGCATGGTAATTCTGTGTAGATTACTAGATTTTGATGTTGGAAAACAAAAATAGAAAAGTACATTCATCACATATTTTAACTATTGAAACATTTAGTTTACATAAGGATGTATAGCTTAGGCATTCTTCAGACTCCATGTGTTCAATTTTAAGAATGTAGCGCCATTCCTATTAACTACAGGCAGCCTACCTTACTGCTCAGTTACATGTATGAGTGAGTGAGAGGTCAGGTTGCTCATATACCTACTCACACATATTTACTCACTCATAGAGTTACTCATAACCCTCTCACTCACCCATATACCTACTTACACAGACATTAATTTGAAGGAGCTTACCCTATTGACTTACTACAGCCTAGCTCATTGGACAGTCATATCGTGTAGATGAGTAGCTTAAAACATGACAAGGGCTTTACATGTTAGAGTTGAATGTGTCAGTTTTTTCACTTATAGGGTTAATATCTGTGTGAGTCCGTATCAGGAGCTGATGTTCCATAAGTTTGTAAGTTTGTTTGTAAATGGTTGTCTATCTTTGTGATATCTACGGTCCTCTAAAGGTGTCTCTAAAATATTGGGTATTTAAGTGTGTAAGAACCTGCCTTCTTTACTACAAGATACATATCAATTGTGCCTGTCTGTCTGAGTGAATCTTTGTGTGCTTCTCTAACTACCTCACTAGGGCCTAGATGTAGGTAATTCTATTTTACCACTTCTTAAATACCAAATTTTACTCATTCTGTGTTTAAGAAGTGGCAAAATAGAGGGGGGGATGTAGGTATTACAGATTCTGTAAATACCGAATCGTTAAGATTCGGTATTTACCAATTCTGTAAATACCGATTCGGTAATGCCCATTGATTCCTATGGGCATTGAAGTCCATAAGAATCAATGGGCATTACCGAATCGGTATTTACCGATTCGGTAAATACCGATTCCAGCAAGGGTCCAGGGGGTGTCACTTTGATACCCTCTAGCACCCCAAATACAGGCATGTGTGCCATGTGGCACACAGACATGCCCTAAGGGCATGTCTGTCTGTCACACGGCATAGGTGTGCATGCACACATGTGCATGCACACCAGGATTCGGTATTTTACCACCCAATTGAATTGGGTGGTAAAATACCGAATATGAAAGGCCTTTGGGACTCAGAAGAGTCCCACCTACATCTGGGCTTTACCGAATCGGTAAAATTACCGATTCGGTATTTTACAGAATCGGTCAATTTCCCGATTTGGTAAATTTACCAAATCTGTAAAATGATGCCCCTACATCGAAATCACCAAATACCGGTCGGTAACGGCCGAATTCGGCCGTTACCGACCTGTATTTGTGCTCCTACATCTGGCCCTAAATGGTTTAGTGTTTGTCTACTTTTGTATTTTGTTATCTCAGATTTAAGTCTGGGTGTAGGCTGGATGTATAATTGGGCACATAGGTTTTTATGAGTGCATACAGCTCACTAAAACATCAAACTACATCTTTTACTTTTTAGGTGAAGAGCTCCCTGGTCTATGGCCTAGCTACAGTCTAACTCAGTATTCACTTAAATGTGGTACAAGAACAGTCTTCACCTTGTGTATCACTTTTAGGTGATTAGACAGCTCTACCAGAAAAACTACATGCCCATGCTCAAGTATATCAGACATGAGACATAATGATATGGCGATTTCTCTACATAGGAAACTTGAAAGTGTCAGTTGTTTAGCAGGCTGGATGTATAATTGGGCACATAGGTTTCTATGAGTAAATATAGCTCACTGAAACTTCAAAGTACATCTTTACCTTTTTAAGCAAATAGCTCCCTGTACTATGTACTATGGCCTAGGTAGAGCCTACCTTAGTGATCACTTATATCTGGTATAACAACAGTTTACGCTTTGAGTAGCAGGTTTAAGCAATAAGACACCTCTACCAGTAAATCCAACACAAAGCAAGGACTACCTGTCTGCATGATAAACCTAAAAGTGTCAGTTGTTTAGCAGGTATCAGAATGGGTTTTCCGGTACCTATCTGGGGCTGTGATTTCATATGTATGTAAATCTTTTACTAAATCACTGCCTCTTCTTAAGTGATATGTGATTGTCTAAATGTATCTGTAAGGGCTTGCATAGATTATCTCCTCGGTGTACTAGTGAATATTTCGTTATTTAAGTACATAACAAACTGCCTACATTACCACAATATACATATCAGTTGTGCAAGTCTGTGTAAGTGAATCTTTGCGTACTTCTATATCTACTTCAATAGGTGTTTCAGTGCCTGTCTGCTTTTCTACTTATCTTTCTCTGAATTAATGCTGAGTGTAGGATGGATATATAATTGGGAAACATAGGTTTCCATGAATGCATATAGCTCACTGAAAAATCTAAGTGCATCTTTTCATTTTTGAGTGACTAGCTCCCTGTACTATGCCTTACTACAGACTAGCTCAGTGTTCACTTAAATGTGGTACAAGAATAATCTTTGCCTTGTGTAGCACTTTTAAATGATAAGACAGCTCTACCACTAAACTACATGCCCAATCTCACGTATACCAGGCCGAAAACATATTGCTAGGACTACTTGTCTGCATGGTAAACTTTAAAGTGTCAGTTGTTTAGCAGATATCAGAACAGGTTTTTCAGTTCCAATGTGGGGCTGTGATTCCATATGTATGTAAATCTTTTACTAAATCACTGCCTCTCCTTAAGTGGTATGTGATTGTCTAAATGTATCTGTAAGGGCCTGCATAGATTATCTCCTGGGTGTACTAGTGAATATTAGGTTATTTAAGTATGTAACAAACTGCCTACATTACCACAATATACATATCAGTTGTGCTTGTCTGTGTAAGTGAATCTTTGCGTACTTCTCTATCTACCTCACTGGGTGTTTCAGTGCCTGTCTGCTTTTCTACTTAGCTTTCTCTGATTTAATGCTGGGTGTAGGATGAATATTTAATTGGGAACATAGGTTTCCATGAATGCATATAACTCACTGAAACATCTAAGTGCATCTGTTCATTTTTGAGTGACTCACTTCCTGTACTATGCCTAACTACAGATTAGCTCAGTATTCACTTAAATGTGGTACAAGAATAATCTTTGCCTTGTGTAGCACTTTTTAATGATAAGACAGCTCTACCACTAAACTACATGCCCAAGCTCACGTATACCAGGCCCACAACATAATGCAAGGACTACTTGTCTGCATGGCAAACTTGAAAGTGTCAGTTGTTTAGCAGATATCAGAACAGGTTTTTTCAGTTCCTATGGGGATGTGATTCCATAAGTATGTAAATCTTTTACTAAATAAATGCCTCTCTTTAAGTGATATGTGATTGTCTAAATCTGTCTGTAAGGGCTTGAATACATTGCCTCCTGGGTGTACTAGGGAATATTGGGTTTTTTAGGTGTGTAAAAAACTGTCTTCATTACCCCAAAATAAACATGAGGTGTGCCTGTCTGTGTGAGTGAATCTTTGTGTGCTTCTCTAACTACCTCACTAGGTGTTTCAGTGTCTGTCTGCTTTTCTACTAAGCCATTTTGGATTTAAGTCTAGGTTTAGGCTGGATGTATAATTGGGCACATAGGTTTCCATGAATGCATATATCTCACTAAAAAATCAAGTGCATCTTTTACTTTTTAAGCAAATATCTCCCTGCGCTATGACCTACCTACAGCCTAGCAGAATATACAAAGCCCAGCTGTCACTAGGGGTGGGCGGAATTGGCGTAATCGCGTTACGCAAATCTCAGCAAAACTGTAAAAAAACTCAGCGAACACGCAGATATTCTGCGAAAACATGGAATTGCTTGTTCGCTGTGGATTTTCCTGTACGCAATCACTGTTTGCGTGCTCGGGGGGGAAATATCTCGCGAACAAGCATTTTGAGATCGCGAACAAGCAAAACATTTTGCGAAGTCGCGGAACGCAGAATTTGGGGCGACTTTGTATACTCCGCCGAACGCAAAATTCCGCAAATTCGGCGAGCAAAGTTTTGCTACCAGAGCATGTTTACCTTAAAAGTACATGTCCTATGTCTTAAATATACTGCACTCTGCCTTTAGGCTGTCGAGGGCCTACCGTAGGGGCGACTATATGTATTAAAAAAGGAAGGTTTGGGTCTGACAAGAGGTTTAACTTTCCAGATCGACATAGCAATTTAAAACTGCCCACATAGGCTCTTCAATGTCAGGCCAGATATAGGTTTAAATGGCTACTTAAGTGGGTGGCACAACCAGTGCTCCAGGCCTGCTAGCACCAAATTCATTCACAGGTCCTGAGCACATGTAGTGTACTTTACTAGGGACTTATGAGTACATTAAATATGCAAATTGTGGATGAGCCAATGTTACCATGTTTTAGGGAAAGGGCACAAGAACTTTAGCACTGGTCAGCAGTGGTAAAATGTGCAGAATCCTAACACCTGGAAAAACAAAGTCAGCAAAAACTGGAACTCTGGAGGCAAAAAGTCAGGGAAAGCCATGCAAAGAATGCCATGGCTAAAACCACTGAACATGCATTGGCCACTTTTTAATCAAGGCAGATGCTCGTCCACACAGCAAGTCTGCCAAGATGGCTCTAAAGGTCTACAAGAGACAAGCCCATCTGTGCCTGTCAGTGAGAAGTCTGCACATCTGGTGGGTGAAGCCCATCCCTACTTATTAGGCCCATTGTCATTACGGCAATTATATCCTGCTACTCAATCCCACAGGATGATGGCTGTTCTTGGAAATCAGGGTGTTTTGAATCTCCAAACAACATACTCTCTACCCCACGTGCCATACCTCCATGTCTCAAAGAGGCTGAAAATTCATAGAAGATTTGCTCCAAAACCAGCGTGGTACCTATTGGCCTACTGAGCACACTATTTCTCTCAACAAGTGAGTTTGTTTGATGTTCTCTCTTCCACTTGCTTCGATTTGTTATGTTTAACTCCAACTTGGTTAGTAAATGTGTCAGGGACAGTTATTAACACCATCCTTCCTAACAACTATACACCAGTTTATAAAAACAGAAAGGCTGACTTTGGGTTGGGGAAACTGTAATGTTTCAATAGAATATTTACTTGCCTCATTGAGCACACCTGGGCAACACGCTCTTTTGAGTCTTTAACCCCTTCCGTGCAGCGCACGTTCAGCGGACGTCGCGTGCACTACCTCGGTAGTGCTGCGCACGTCCACTGAATGTTCCGGCCCCACCCGCGCAATAGAATGTTCCGCACCAGCACGGAACGTTCGGCGCAGCGGAGGGGTTAAAATCTCACTGGCATTTTACAGCTCACATCTCGTTAGTGATTATCTTGTGCATTGCCCTCCCAAATCTGTACTGGATACCCTTGTTGATTCTTAGGATTAATAGACAACTTAATTTATTTGCTAAATCCATACTTTTAGGTGATTGGAATTTACACTTAGACAATCCATCAGATATGAAAGCAACAAGTTCCTCCCTTCTCTATCATTACTAAGCTTAATGGAATCAGTCAAGGGCCCAGCTCACTTGCAGGGACAAACTGTTGATCACATGTTCAAATCCAAGGTAGTATTACATTGCCATCACCCCTATTCTGTAAGCTAGTCAGACCATTTTACATTACCATTTGACACATGAGTTCCAGCTAGCTCCACAAGTAGCTAAATCACTTTGTAACAGTTGTTAGGGCCCAAGCATATGTGCTGCTCTTGACCCTTCATTAGAAGGCCCAAGACCTCAAACCACCGTATATGATACCTTCAAAACCATCCTTCAAAACACCTTAGTTTCAGCTTTTGACCACATAGCACCCCTCAAGTTAGAACTATTTCAGTCACAGAAAAAACTTAACCCATGAATAACAACATTTTAAATAAGAGCAATGTGCTGTCTGCTACCAAAAGTGTAAACGGTAACAAAACTATTATGAAAGTGAGGTTCACATCTGTAGGCCATTTCTAAAAAACTGCTAAAAAGTACTCATCATAGTCAAATTCCATTTTCTCAGTGATTTATTAGCACTGCACGAAATGTATCTAAGCAGTTCTTCGCAATGCTGAGGAACTTCCTGCACCTGTTTGGAGTAGCCAGTTTACTTATTACCATGCAAGAGTTGTTTTTATAACTTTTGAAATGTTATTTATTTCAAAAATGTTATACATTGACCATTACAAATATTCAAAAACTTGACCATTTCTTGGATCCTTACAGGATTTTACTGTTGAAAATCATACTCTGCTCTTGCATGCTCCTGCTCATATTTAACTGCACTTTCTGACCACCATGATAGAGAAATTCTTAACTTACTTCATAAAGCTAAATATGAGTCACCCAATGAAATTTGCCAAAAAAAAATATTTTAGTTGCTAGGAACTTCTACAATCACTTTCATCATTGTGTAGTTAGATACGGTTACTATCATGACAACATGGAAAATTGGAGTAGTGATGCCTTTATTGAAAACTCAATCTTTGAAAACTCAGTAATAGAACATAATCAACGTAACTCACTCTTATAATTTCTTTCCAAAGTAAATCAAAAGAATAGTAGGTAATCAGCCCAATAGGTTCTTTGAAAAACATGACTTATTAAACAGATGGGAAACGGATTTTCAACCAGGAAGAGTCACAGAAACATTATTGACTATAGTAGTGGTTAGCATTAAAAAACATTTGCACTGGGAAATGCAGCAGGACTGACGCTACTGGAGTTGACCGCCTCATATGATTATGCTATCTTACTGTCTTGCATAGAAAAACCTCCGAGGAGACTCCCATTGGCCTCAGTTTTATAAATTCCTGTAGAGGGCATTAGGCCCAGCAACACAAGTGGCACTGTGTTTCTTCAGTGGGGTAATTCTGGGTAGGGTGGAATTTTGTGGATTCTGGAAGTTTCCATCACAGAAATTCAACGAAAATGTGTGATCACAGGCACATTTTTTTTAGGTTTGCATGGCTTTGTGGGTAAGAAAACCTCATGGGATCCATGCACGGCAGACTACTCTGGAATTCACTGGTTGTCTAGTTTTATAAAATGTCTGTGGTGTGTATGTTTGCAAGGGTGGCACAACAGCACAGACCCAAACACTACAACTACCCTATTGCTTATCTCTCAACGTAATGCTTTAGGGTCTTTTGTGTCATGGTCTTTTGTCCTACCGACACAAGTGGGGTATTGTTCTTATTGTGGGACATGTGGTAACCCAGGGTGGTAGAACATTTGTGGTTCCCTGCAGATTCCATTACTTTCTGTCACAGAAATGTGAGGAACATTTTCATTTTTTACCAAAGTTTGACGGTTCCAAGGGCTTCTTGATAAAATTACCGAGAGATAGCAATGTAAGCCACACACCTCTGGACTCCTCTAGTTGTCTAGTTTTTTGAAAGGTACAGGTTTGCTAGGTTTCCCTCGATATGGCTTAGCTTGGCACAAAATCCACTGTTACTCACTTTGTGGAAAAAGGGTCAGATTTGAGTGGAAAAACTTGATGTATCCATGCTACATTTTGGTCTGTTTCCTGTCACACATCTGAGATTCCATTTTTATTGGAAGACTTGGGAGAATGCTGGGTAGAAGGAAGTTCATGACTCCCCGTAGCTTTCAAATCTTTCCATCACAGAAATGTGTTGAAAATATGTTTTCTTAGTCAAAGTTTGAGGTTTGCAGGAGATTCTGGGTTAAAAAACCTGGAGGCATATTTACAAGGGCATTGCGCTCTGGTGCTCACTTTTTCCGATGTTCCGGTGGCAAAATGCCATGCTCCATATTTACAAGGTGCCGCTAAGCCTCTTTGCATGGCTTAACGCCACCTTGCAAATATGGGCCTCCTCACTGCGGTTTTCTGTGGCAAAGAGGCATGCAATGGGTGTTGCTGTGGGCGTACCCACGCAACACCTGTTGCTTTTTGACACTGCTCTAGATTTACAAGCAACTGTAAATCTGAGACAGCACCAAAAGCTAACAACTTGAAAAGGAGGCCTTAGAGTGGTACAACGAGGAGAAATACTTTTATTTCTCCCCATTTCGTACTCTTTCTATGAGTGCCGATTCTGCAGCAAATATAGAAGGAGCAAAACACCATTAAAGATAATTTTTGTGTCAGTTCAGTTCAGTTCAAGTTTATGAATGTTTAGACAATGTCATTAACCAATAATACAAAACATTTTAAAATTAGGAGTAACTTTAAAAAAATCTAAGACCAACATTTTTCAAACAGCAAATCCTGCATAAGCGCCACCCCAACAATCCTTCTAGGGCTTAATCTATTTGTCCAAACCCTGCACACATTACCCTTGCTGGCCCACCATCAGTCCAAATCCCTTCTTCCTTTTGGCACCTGGACTCTAGAGTGACCAGACTAATCATTTCGAGCAAGAATCCTTTCATCACTAGTCCAAGCCTATATTTAAAAAATTTGCCAAAGCACATGCAACACCTAGAAATTCCATATTTAACAAAAGAGCAAGTGCATTATTGCGATGTCTAAATCATATTTTATAGGTGTCCCTTCCTGCACAACAACAATCATCCTACAACGCTGATGCGAGGCAGCATTTAGTGCTGGCACAAGGGACAACTCAAGGCTGCGCAGTATTCTTGTCACTGCAGCGCCTCCCTGCATTTTTTAAATGACACATTGGGGGTGCTGCTAAATAGCTTGCAGTGCTACACTGCGCCATATATTTATCAATATGCCCGCTGGTGAGAGCCGCAAATGTCACCCAACCCTGGATACCTCCTGATGTCTAATTTAATAAAAAATGCTAGTTTGGTAGGTTTCCCACTGTGCTTGCTAACTGATCTAGGGCAAAAAATCAACAGCTACTCACTTTGCCAAAATAGGGTAAGTTTTGAGTGAAAAATATGATGCATCCATGTTGCGTTTTGAGCAGTTTCCTGTCATGGATGCTAGTCCTACCCACATTAATGAGGTGCTAGTTTTATCTGGATTTTTTGGGGAACGGGGGCTGGAATGAAGTTTGTGACTCCTTTCAGATTCCAGAACTTTCAATCGCTGAAATGTGAGAAAAGTGTGTTTTATTAGTCAAAGTTTGAGGTGTGCAAGGAATTCTGGGTAAAAAAACCTGGTGAGAACTACACAAGTCACCCCACCGTGGTTTTTTCAGGGTGTTTAGTTTCTAAAAATGTGCAAGTTTGCTATGTTTCCCTATGTGTCAGTAGAGCAAGGGGCCAAAATCCACAGCTACTGACCTTGAACAAATAGGGTCATTTTTCAGTGGAAAAATGTGATGTGTCCATGTTGTGTTTTGGGCTCTTTCCTCCGGCTGGCACTAGGCCTAACCACAGAAGTGCTGTAACATTCATTTATATCAGGAGTGTTAGAGAATTTTACATGGAAAAATGTTTCTGGCTCCAACAGATTCAAAAACTTTCCATCACAGAGATATGAGAAAAATTAGTTTTTATAGTCAAAGTTTAAGGTTTGCAATGGATTCTGGGTAAAAATGTGCTGGTGAGAGCCACACAAGTCACCCCACCTTGAATACACCTCTGTGTTTTATTTTCAAAAATGTACAGGTTTGCTAAGTTTCCTTAAGTGCCTGCTGAGCTAGGGCCCAAAAACCACAGCTACCCACATTGGAAAAAAAGGGTTCGTTTTCAGTGGGGAAATGTGATGCATTCAAGTTGTCTTTTGGCCCGTTTCCTCATTGCAGTGACTAGGCCTACCCACCCAATTGAGGTACCATTTGCATCGGAAGCCATGTGGAAGCAAAGAATATTAGAACATTGTAATTTTGATATCTCTATTAAAGACAATGGAGTGCGCCGGGCTTATAGTGGCTGGTAAAAGCCAACACTCCAATGTTTGTCTTTCACAGCTGTAGCCGTAAACAAAGGCCTCATGGAGCCTGAGAGCATTTAAATCTTCTCGGGCTCACTGAGGCCTTTGTTTTATTTGTTAGAACATTCTGCGCTCTAGGAATGTTTTAATAGCCTTATAGCTTGCCGCAGCTGGGCTATACTGTCCATTAACAGCCTGCTCCCTTGTTCAAGGCCATCACCTTCGGCCTTTAATGCTGGAACAGACCTTTAATGGCCAGGCTATATTCTAACATATGTTATAACCAATTTCAGTGGCGTAACAAAGGGGGAAATAGACTCCTCCCGCTTATACATGCCGTCTTGGGGCTGCAATTGCCAACACCACCACCCCTACAATGCGGCCATCGCGGGATGGCAATCTGGGGAATCTCGCCAGCACCCCCTCCCGCCCTTCCATGCGGCCGCCGACGGCAAACAGCAGGGACCACGACGGGTGGCCATAGGGCTGGCTATACCTCTGACCAATTGGATTTTACTGCATCTGTGCCTTCCAAATGTAAGCCAGTGTGTAAGGAAGAAGACACTTAGAAAAATAATTCAAATGCTAGTACGGGTATCCTCAATTTCAGAGATGTACAAATGATCATTGTCCCTAACCTCCATATTTTATTCCCATTTAAGTAATACATAGGTTTCCTTGATACCCATTTTTCACTCAGCATATGTCACCTTATGAATTGGTCAATACTCTGAAGACAATGAAAATCCATTTTACTGTGAAGCTCAGTTGTAAGCTCTGGGTACCTTGGGTTCTTGGAGAACTGACAGACCCTATATAGTCCACAACCAGAAGTGTCTAGTAGACGTAATTGTATATTATTTTTGTAAATAGGCCATTATGACAAAAAGTTAGAACTGAAAATGTTGTTACAAATGGCCATTTTTTTCCTACTCATTTGCAATATTTCTGTATTTCAAAAGTTAGTTTCTTTTAGAAAACCTTGAGGGATCTACAAATATGACCCCTGGATAAATTCAGAACATTATCATCTACTTTTCAGAAACCTATAGCTTTCCTGGCTCATCCATGGGTTTCCTACTGGTTTCCCCCACAAACTGGAAGTAGGTTGAGAACACCAAAAATATGAAAAAAGGACTACCTTTGGAAAAATGCAAAAACTGTGGTAAAAAAACAGAAGGCCTTAGTTCCAAGAAGGTAACGCAGCGCGGTGCCGCAAACCATTTGGCTGCGCCTTGCTGAGTTACTTATAAAGCACAGGGATGAGTCATTTGTACAAAAATCATGGATCCCTGTGCTTTCTCCTGTGCTGGTGCACAACTGGCTGCCATACGCCAACGCAGGCACTCTTGCACCATAGTGCAATGGTGACTGACCTGCAAGGATGATTGTTTTTGTGCAAGAAGGGGCACTTTCTTGCACAAAAACATTCACAAGAGGTGTTTTCCTCTTTCTATGTGTGCTGCAAAATGCTCAATGCATAGAAAGAGGAAACAACGAGGATAAATAATAGCATTTATTCTCGTTGTGCCTCCTTACGCCTCCCCTGAGGCATAGGATTCTGATGCATTCACAGGTTTATGAAATGTTGTAAATCTAGGAATGCGGCAGAATCCATGGGTGTTGCATGGGAACACCCACAGCAATTCCCATGGCACGCCGCTTTCACGCAAAGTGCTGCCTGAAAAAAGGCCATATTTACAAGGTCACATAGAGGCACATCGGGTGGCTTTAAGTGGCCTTGTAAATATGGAGAACCACGCTGCGCCGCTGGTGCATCAAAAAGAATGTAACACCTGCAACTTAGGGGGCTTGTAAATATGCCCCATATTTTTTTATTCAGCTTTGCTAGTTCCTGAATGTTGGGAAGATGGTGACTTTGACACAACAAACCGTTTGTTGAAGGAATTTTTTTTTTTAGAAGGACCCTTTTATGCAAAGCAATTTTTTTCCTATTTTTCCCCCAAATTTACTTATTTTGTTTCTGTTTTCTTTGTCCCCTCCAGGAGAATCTACAACCTCTGGGCACCTTTAGAATCCCCTGATGTTGTAGAAAAAGGAATGCAAATTGGCATGGATAACTAATGCAACGAAAAGTTATGGCGCCCTAAATGTAAACTCTCCAAATAGCGAAAAAAAGGGCTCATTACTGGGGAGGAAAAGGCTGAGGCATGTTTCCCTTTTACTGGGGCAGTGCTTAATTTGGAGAGGTGTTTTCTGCTGCCGTATTATTTGTCAATCCGAGCATTCGCAGGGTCAGAGGTGGAGTGTTGGGAAGAATGTGAACCATTGTGTTTAATATTCTTTTTTTTTTTTACAAATTAAGCCCTGCAACCAGGACTTGGCTAATGCAAAACAACAATTGATGGACAGAATGCAGAACAATGTCATACATTCACCCCCGTACAGAGATCTGAGCCTAAATCCATCCTTTTTTTGCACTCCACACCACCCCAGTTTAGACATAGCCATATGCAAATCAGCCTTGACCCTGTGCCTCATGGGAACAGTCCCGCTTGAACTGCCAAGCCATGTCTTTCCTGGACCGGAATCAAGCATCCTTGGACCGGTTTCTGGCTATCAGCCGTCTTCAGCCAGGATTTCTTGTCTCCAGTGGTGTGGAGAGCATGGGACTCACGTCTGAGCATACCCATCCCACTCGGGGTGACAAATGCAAAACAACAATTGATGGACAGAATGCAGAACAATGTCATACATTCACCCCAGTACAGAGATCTGAGCCTAAATCCATCCTTTTTTTGCACTCCACACCACCCCAGTTCAGACATGGCCATATGCAAATCAGCCTTGACCCTGTGCCTCTTGGGAACATTCCAGCCTGAACTGCCAAGCCATGTCTTTCCTGGACCGGAATCAAGCATCCTAGGACCGGTTTCTGGCTATCAGCCGTCTTCAGCCAGGATAGCTTGACTCCAGTGGTGTGGAAAGCATGGGACTCACGTCTGAGCATACCCATCCCACTCAGGGTGACAAATGCAAAATAACAATTGATGGACAGAATGCAGAACAATGTCATACATTCACCCCAGTACAGAGATCTGAGCCTAAATCCATCCTTTTTTTGCACTCCACACCACCCCAGTTCAGACATGGGCATATGCAAATCAGCCATGACCCTGTGCCTCATGGGAACAGTCCAGCCCGAACTGCGAAGTCATGTCTTTCCTGGACCGGAATCAAGCATCCTAGGACCGGTTTCTGGGTATCAGTCGTCTTCAGCCAGGATAGCTTGACTCCAGTGGTGTGGAGAGCATGGGACTCACGTCTGAGCATACCCATCCCACTCGGGGTGACAAATGCAAAACAACAATTGATGGACAGAATGCAGAACAATGTCACACATTCACCCCAGTAAAGAGGTCTGAGCCTAAATCCATCCTTTTTTTGCACTCCACACCACCCCAGTTCAGACATGGCCATATGCAAATCAGCCTTGACCCTGTGCCTCATGGGAACAGTCCAGCCCGAACTGCCAAGGACTTGGCTGGCCGACCCAGGAATAATGAATGTAAAACCGGGTTCCTTTCTATTGTTACTTCTCTATGGTCTAACAGGAATAGCATATAACTCGGCCACTAGTGTCATTCCTCTATTCTTACAATGGTAACACTTCCAGAGGATTAGATTTTTATTATATAGAAATCCAACTGTTTTGTGTTCTGCTCTCTTTTGAACCAGTTGAGTTGAATAGCGTTCACAGCCCACAAGCTACACAGAAGGTGTATGACTCTTAAACCTATAGCTATCTATAGATAAATACCTGTACATTTCATGGGTGTTATTTCAATGTATGTCAAAGGAACTAAACGTGAAGTGTCTCAATAAGTTAAAATTGCAATCTTCGGGGCATATTATCAAGAACGGTGTTAAAATTATCACTGACTTAGCGTCTGGAACTGCCGCTAAAGCGGCGATAATGGAAAGGGGCGACCATTCGGTCCCCCCGAACGTATGGTGGAGTACCACGATCCCCCCGGGAAGCCATCTTGGGCGGGAGGCGTGTCTCGGCTGGTATGCCCGAAGCGGCGTAGCCGGGGCGCGCCTTTTTCCCGCCCTAGAGTGGGCTGGCCTAGACACCGACGCGGCCGGCCACGCCCTCGGAGGCAGGCAGGGGCGGGTTTACGCCCACCCTGAAGACGGATAAAAGGAGCGGAAGCCAAGAAAGCATCCTCTTGTTCCTGTGCTCTGAAGCTGCACCTCCCCGCTGCACGTGAGCTCGAGACGGAACGAAGAGCCAATTTTGAGCGTTGTAATCCCTATTTTTGTCTTACAGATATCCCGTCTAGGAATGCCCAAGAAGGTCGGAAAGCGGGTCGGTACCGAGGAGATGCTCCGCATACTCATGAAGGAGATAGCCGATCTGAAGAGAAAGGTTGAGGCTAAGGACGGGGAGGGAGGACCGAAACGGCCTTTACAGGGAACAATTCCCGGGGGGAAAAGCAAGAGGCCCAGAAGGGGAGCACTTGGGGGGGAGACCCCGGTTCCCGAAGCGCCACGAGAGGAGCCAACCCCAGCGCCAAAGGAGGGAATCCCAATCCCTGTGGTGGTTACCCCTGCGAACAGGGAGGATATGCCCCCCGAGTTAGCGGCACAATTGGCAGCGTGGTTGGGAAACGATAGCGAGGGCGCCACGGCTGACGATGCCCGGGCAGTGATGAGGCAACTGCGGGAATCTAGGGAGGCTGCGAAGACGCCATCTTCTGTTCCCCCACAGGTCCCGGCGGTTGGAGGTACAGCAGGCCCAAGTTCGGCGACAAGCGTGGGGTCTTCTTCAGGTAAGCGGCCATTGCCGATTGCGGGGGGAGAGTCTGCACCTTCTCGAAAGGAGAAGATTGCCCAGCACGTCCCACTAGAAGTCAAGGAATTGATTTGGGCGGATAAATATGTAAACATGTTTTCATTGCTTACCGACCATTACGAGATCGAGCATGTAAAGAGTCAAAAGGAGCTCATGCATCCGAGTGTTTGGCACGCAAAAATGGCCGCCTTTAAGGTCGACGAGACCATTGGTACTTGGGGCAGAGCGTGGGGAATTTTTACTTCCATCATGGGGGAGCGCAGGCCTGAGTTGTTGACCGAGTTACCCATTTATCAGTCACGTATTATGGAGTATTCTGTGGCATATGGGGGCAATCAGTGGTTCTGCTATGATAATCTGTTTAGGAAAGCTAAAGAACACAACCCGTTGTTGTCTTGGGATTGTTATGACTCTGTGTCTTGGCAAAAAATGGAGAGTACAGGGATGTTGAAGGTGCCATTAGTAGGGAGTAACGGGGGGGAATCCTCCCGCCAAAACTCTGGGACGCCCTTTCGGACGGGTGCAGGTAACGAGTTCCACACGAAGCCGAGTGGCAACACAGGTAAAAAGGGGATCTGTTGGAATTTTAACAGGAACAAATGTACCAGGCCCCAGGGGTCATGTAAGTTCAGACATGAGTGTGGGGGGTGCGGGCAGCCATCCCATCCTGAGTCCATGTGCAGAGCCAAAACGGGTGATAACGGTGGTAAGGGAGGCGCCAAACAGGTCTAATATAGTCCGAGGGGCGCCTTTACCGACCCCGATTGATACCATGGCAATGATTCCTTGGCTCAGCGAATACCCAGATCATGCTTCTGCTGGGGTGTTACGGAACGGGTTTTCATATGGTTTCCGCATCCCAGTGGGGGATTTTCAGGGGGTACCGGACTGTAAGAATCAAATATCGGTCTTACAGCATACGGCAGTGGTGCAGGTAAAGATTGGGAAAGAGGTGACTCGAGGTCGTGTCGCCGGTCCATTCGATTCGCCACCAGTTGCTAATTTTGTGTGTTCTCCTCTGGGGGTGGTTCCCAAGAAGGACCCGGGTGAGTTTCGGCTGATACATAATTTGTCAGCCCCGCATGGTCTTTCCGTGAATGACGCGATAGACCCGAAAGTATGTTCGGTGCGGTACGCATCTTTCGATGAGGCCGTTGCCATGTTGAATCGCCTGGGGCCCGGGACGCTGATGGCCAAATCGGACATCGAGTCAGCGTTCCGGTTGCTCCCGGTACACCCAGACGATCAGCGTCTCCTTGGTTTTCAGTTTCAGGGTCGCTATTACATGGATAAATGTATGCCAATGGGATGCTCGATTTCATGTGCCTATTTCGAGAAATTCAGTTGTTTTCTGCAGTGGGTATTCACGAGGAAGACAGGTTTTCAACATGTTATGCACTATCTCGATGACTTTCTGTTTCTGGGGGCAGCCGGGGATTCTGAGTGTGGACAGGCCTTACATGAATTTTGTGTCCTAATGAATCAATTCGGTGTGCCATTGGCGCCAGGTAAGACGGTGGGTCCCTCGACCTTGATCGAGTTTCTGGGGATCGAGCTCGACTCGATGGAAGGTTGTTTTCGTTTACCTAAAGAAAAAGTGTTAAAATTCAGGTTATCCCTTGAGACATGTATTCGTGCAACGAAAGTGAACTTGCATCAATTGCAGCAGGTGGTTGGTCAGTTGAACTTTGCCCTAAGAGTAATGCCGATGGCACGCCCCTTTTCCCGCTCGATTGCACAGTCCATGGTCGGCTTGAAGGAAGGACATCATCGTACGAGACTCTCGGCAGAGGTTCGCCAGGACATGCGCATTTGGATTGCATTCCTGGCGGATTTCAATGGTCGAATTGTCTGGAATAAACCAGCAGTGTCTTCCAAAGAGTTGGGGCTATGGACAGACTCGGCGGGGAGTATGGGTTTTGGCGCCATATTTGGTACACAATGGTCGGCTCAAAAATGGCCGTCATGGTGGCATGAGTGTGGGTTGACGAGTAACATTGCTTTTCTCGAACTCTTCCCCATTCTGGTGGCCTTGAAAACATGGCCAGAAGGGTTTAGGGATCACTCTGTGGTGTTCTGGTCTGATAACATGACCGTGGTTGAGTGTATCAATAGTCAGGCAGCACGTTGCAAATTGATTCTGAGACTGCTCAAGGAAATTGTGTTGTTGTGCATGCAACTGAATGTACTGTTTAGGGCGCGACACGTGCCGGGGGTGATGAACCAAGCGGCTGATGCGCTCTCTCGTTTCCGTATGCAGGCCTTCTGGGGTTTTCTGCCCACAGCGGACCCAGTGGCGGCACCCTTTCCCGAAGCTCTCTGGTCTCTCGGTGCCCCGAACTACAAAACCTTGTGGGAGAGAGTTTAGCACCCAGGACGAGGAAGGCATATGAAGGGGCGTTTCGTTCCTATTGGGCCTTTTTGGGTACTGCAGGGAGGGAGCTTTGGGGTCTGGAAGAATGTGTAGTAAGATTCCTGCTCTCATTACGTCACGCAGGCAAGTCAGTAGCTACGGCCCAGAGGCATCGGGCCGCCATTTCCTTCATGGCAAGGGCTCATGGGATCCAGGACCCGACAGCGTCTTTCGTTGTGCAGAAAGCGCTACGTGGGTGGCAACGCCTTGAGGGTCGCAGAGTAGACGATAGGCACCCGATAGGTCTGGATAGGTTGGCCCTGTTATTATCCGTGCTACCGGTAACATGTTCATCCCAGTACGAAGCAGTGTTGTTCCGAGCCGCATTTGCATTAGCATTCCATGGGGCTATGCGGGTAAGTGAATTAGTGGCAAAGAACAAGCAGGATACGCTGGGGGGACTGTGCCGGGAACACATTCAGGTCAGGGAGGAGACGATGACGGTCTCGTTTGTCAGGTCGAAATCCGATCAGGATGCAATCGGGGACTGCGTAATCATCCAGAGGATCCCCGGGTCTGCTATGTGCCCTGTTGTGTGCGTAGAGGAATATTTAGCGCAGAGGGTGGCAGCATGGGGGGGGACCTTGTTAAGACACGCTGACGCCACCCCACTGACGAGGTTTCAGTTTCAGCGGGTGCTTGCGATGCCGATTTCTGCCGCGGGCCTGAACCCCGGCGACTTTGGGACCCATTCCTTTCGGATAGGGGCTGCTACGGAAGCTACAGCCAGGGGTCTGAATGTTGAACAAGTAAAACGTGTGGGGCGTTGGTCCTCGAACTGTTATAAAAGGTATGTGCGCTTGCACATGTTGTGAAGCTGTAACGATATACTCACGCTTCTTGTTTTTGTTTGGTTTTCAGTTACGCAAGCCTACGAGGCGGGGCGGACTGTCCAGTCGACCCGACACCGAGGGGCCAGCGGTCAGACATTACCGGCTGTGAAAAAGGAGGTGTGGGTCGTGGGCCACTCATACGTGAGGCGTGCCGCGGACGTATTCAAAGCAGGTGACATGATTCACGTGGCTGGGGAATACGGGTACAGTGTGTCCTTCTACGGAAAGGGCGGGCTCTGTATTGACCAGTTTCGATCATTTTTCGAGGGCTTGTTAGGGCGGACAAGGTCACCGCCGTCTGTAGTCATAGTACATCTTAGGGGCAATGATTTGGTGACCACTGGTAGACGACTTCTTCTTGAGGCGATGCTTTCCACGGTAAGTTGGTTGGCGAGAAGAGTTCCAGGGTGCACAATTGCATGGTCCCATATGATCCCACGGAAAGTGTGGCGGGGGGCTATTTCAGTTACTGCTTTGAATCATTCAGTAAGGAAGATAAATAACAAAGTGAGTAGATTGTTTCGTTCAAATACACTGCATTCTGTTTCACATGGTTGTATCAAAGGGGACAGTATGTATTTGGGGGACGGCGTTCATTTGTCCAGGGTGGGGAACGAGTTACTCATAGGAGACTTCTTAGCCTGGTTAAAGGGTTTGCAGCATGACCTTTAGGTAGGAGTGTTTTGTGGGGGGTCCGGATAGCCGGTCAACTATCCGGCCTGTGGCGGTAAGGTCATGATCGGTGAGCAGTAATTGGAAGATCCCTATGAGGGGGCGTCACCCATTACGGATGGGAGCGCGCGGGGGAGGTGGCCAATTGGCCCCTCAACGGGGAGGCGGTCCTGTCTAAGGAGAGGCCGCCGGAAGGAAAGGAAAGGTGATCAAGGCCCCTTCCTGGATAGGAGGGGCTACGGCCCCTCCTGGAGAATTTCCCGGGGCCAGGACATCCGCGACGGCAGATGGGTAAGTTGTATGGGGTGCGGGAGGGGGTTTACGCTACCTTTTAGACACCTCACACGAGTCCTCGAACGACCGTTAAATGGCGTCGAGTTTATTGGGGCCCCCGTCAAGTACAAAGGGAAATTGGTAGATGCACTTGAGGTACGCCTCTGTGCGGTCGCTCCTCTCACAAGTGAGGGGGGTATGTCTGGTTTAGGGATCTGACACCGGTTACGACCTTGCCGTTGGCCCTTAATGTTAGGATGTACAATTTCAAGTCAAATGTTTTGTAGGATGTTAGTTCGGCTAGGAGAACCTCTGTATTAGAGATCTGTTAAGGTTAGCCAAACATCGTAATGTGGAAATGAAATTGTACATAATATGAAACTGTTATTTTAATGTTTTAAATTTGTTTCATATTTTTAATAAATACGGCCGGGAAGGGTGACTCCCTTCCCGCCTTCCAAAAATTCAAGAACTGTTTCCGGTTTCCCAATTCTTGGGGATTGTGTTGAGAGGGGGTGGCGGGTATCTCAGCCATATGGAAAGGGGCGACCATTCGGTCCCCCCGAACGTATGGTGGAGTACCACGATCCCCCCGGGAAGCCATCTTGGGCGGGAGGCGTGTCTCGGCTGGTATGCCCGAAGCGGCGTAGCCGGGGCGCGCCTTTTTCCCGCCCTAGAGTGGGCTGGCCTAGACACCGACGCGGCCGGCCACGCCCTCGGAGGCAGGCGGGGGCGGGTTTACGCCCACCCTGAAGACGGATAAAAGGAGCGGAAGCCAAGAAAGCATCCTCTTGTTCCTGTGCTCTGAAGCTGCACCTCCCCGCTGCACGTGAGCTCGAGACGGAACGAAGAGCCAATTTTGACCCACCCACCAGCCCCTGAGGACAGCTAGTTGTTTTTGAATAAAGTTTTGATCTGGTAACTCTGTTTCTTGCAGGTTGTGATGATCGTCGTGAAATTTTGAATATGCAATAAAGAATGGTTATTTTCAGTATGTTTTGCAAATAAAGTAATGTTGCACTAATGTTGATCAGTATTCATGCTTGTAATAAGTCATGTTCGTTTTATTCTTAGTAAATTAGGTAGAATTGTCGTATTTATTTTGGTCGGGCGGTAAAGTCATGATCGATGAGCAGTAATTGGGAGATCCCTATGAGGGGGCGTCACCCATTACGGATGGGAGCGCGCGGGGGAGGTGGCCAATTGGCCCCTCAACGGGGAGGCGGTCCTGTCTAAGGAGAGGCCGCCGAAAGGAAAGGAAAGGTGGTCAAGGCCCCTTCCTGGATAGGAGGGGCTACGGCCCCTCCTGGAGAATTTCCCGGGGCCAGGACATCTGCGACGGCAGATGGGTAAGTTGTGTGGGGTGCGGGAGGGGGTTTACGCTACCTTTTAGACACCTCACACGAGTCCTCGAACGACCGTTAAATGGCGTCGAGTTTATTGGGGCCCCCGTCAAGTACAAAGGGAAATTGGTAGATGCACTTGAGGTACGCCTCTGTGCGGTCGCTCCTCTCACAAGTGAGGGGGGTATGTCTGGTTTAGGGATCTGACACCGGTTACGACCTTGCCGTTGGCCCTTAACGTTAGGATGTACAATTTCAAGTCAAATGTTTTGTAGGATGTTAGTTCGGCTAGGAGAACCTCTGTATTAGAGATCTGTTAAGGTTAGCCAAACATCGTAATGTGGAAATGAAATTGTACATAATATGAAACTGTTATTTTAATGTTTTAATTTTGTTTCATATTTTTAATAAATACGGCCGGGAAGGGTGACTCCCTTCCCGCCTTCCAAAAATTCAAGAACTGTTTCCGGTTTCCCAATTCTTGGGGATTGTGTTGAGAGGGGGTGGCGGGTATCTCAGCCATATGGGATTGATAATATACCCTTGTGAATTCCCATAGAACCCTAGTTTCACACCAGAACCTGGGCTTCTATGGGAATTCACAAGGGCATATTATGAAGCCCATTATATCCGCTTTAGCTGCAGTTTTCCGCCGCTAAAGCGGCGATAATTTTAACGCTGTTCTTGATAATATGCCCCTTTGGTTTTTTTCCCTCGACCTACTGTTAAAGGGACTTTCCTTCACAAGCTAATTATTTAGAATTAAAATATCGTAAAAAAGAAACATATTTGAACTCATCACCCCTGTTCAAAGAAAATCTTTTATCGAAAGGCAGAAAAATTAGATGGTGTGATTAAAGATGTATTCTTTTCATTCCAACTTCAGAGAAAAGTTTTTAGCCTGCGAATTGCTTCATCTCTTCATATTGAAAAAGAATACAAATTATAGTGGCTCCCCGCGCCCCCGCTTTTGTTGCTTTTAAGTTAATGTTATCAGACAATGTCCATTTTAAAATGGCACCCTGGTGTACTCCTGCCAGGCACTGAGTGATGACATGACAGATCTTAATGGTTGCATGGAATAATGAGATTATACAGTCTTAAACAGAGGGAGAGATGAAGACAATTTGTCCATGCTGATTTTTTTTGTGGATTTTTTTTTTACATCGGAACGCCACGAACAGTGTTCTTTGGCCACCAGAATCAGAAAGAAAAATGAAAATGAATGGATGAAAAACTTCCTAGGGCTTACTTGCGATGTTACTGTTATTGGCCATTAGCGCTCTGTCTAGCTCACTAATAAAGATAAATTGGGCTGCACTTTTATGTGCTTGTATTTTTAATATTTATCCGCATGCCTATTTTGTAGCTTTGTTTTTTTCTAGCCCATTCGTTACATGTCTAAAATAATAGATTCATCTCTTCCATTTAGCACAAGTAGAATAAAAGTAGTTTAGCTATATTCTTTTTAAAGAGGAAATTGTCCGACTCGCCTCTTCATTAAGATTGTGTGATGAATAAATGTTATTTATTAAGCATAACAAAATGACAAAAAAGGGGGCCCTATTGCGATGAGGCCATATGCATCGAGTGAAAATTGCGCATGCTGTCGGGCTAATCCAAGATCCTCCCAATTATATGAATCAGAAAAATGCAGTGAACGGAGAAGGGAATGCATGAGGTGGAATGTGGGGGAGAGAGAGAGAAAGAGAGAGAGAGAAAGAGGGAGAGAGAGAGAGGGAGAGAGACACTCTGGAGGAAAGAGAGAGAGAGACTTTGGAGGGGAGAGAGAAAAAGAGAGAGAGAGAGACACTGGAGCGGAGAGAGATAGAGAGATAGAGAGAGAGACTGGAGGAGGGAGAGAGAAAAAGAGAAAGAGAGAGAGAGAGAACACCCTGCTGAGTAAAGCGCTCTTTAAATATACAGTTCTCAGTATCTTGTAGATTATCCCTTAGCCAGCCTCACTGGCTCTATAGTGAGAAAGTATCTGTCCTTACCAAGTCTTTTAAGAACTAAGCTTTGCACCTAAGATGCCCACCCATGGTGGCTGGAACATAGTAACCCCAGCAGAGCAGGAACAGAGTTGGAGATATCTTCACTGTGTTAGAACACATTTCACTATGTAAGAGTTATCCTTGCAATTGCAAACAATAGTCCTTCTTGTAAGTTTATAGCTAATGGTTGTAAGTGTTTACTAAATGTAGGCACTCCTATTGCATCATAGGTGTGTAGAGAATATAATAAAAAAGGGGAGAGAGCCATGTGGCCCCCATCCCTGAGCCTTACTAGACCCCGGTGAACCCATCCCCCGGGGCCAAACCAACTAAAAAGGGGAAGGGGCCTGTGTGGACCGTCTCCCAAAACCTTCATAAGTCCTGGTGACCCCATACTTCAGAGCCATTTTTTTTCTAAAAAGGGTGTGGGGGGTCTGCATGCCCCCCTTCCTGAGACATATTAGGACAGGGGTACCCCATTCCCTGTGGCTAAATAAGAAGGGAAGGGGCATGCTGCCACACTCCCCAAGCCTTTTAGGGCCTGGGGACCCTAGACCCCAGGGCTGAGTACTCAGCAGTGGCCACACTAGTGGGGTGGAGGAGGCACCCTCCTCAGCCATCACCAGAAAGGTAACAGATAAAACGGTATTAAAATGAATTTGTTACCATTTTATTTTGCTCTTTCCCCAGCCGTGTTGTGTTAGGGGGAGGGTCCACTGCTTCTGAAAGGAAACAGGGAGTGGTGCTCAGTCCACCAGTTTAGATTGAGCACATCATTTTGGCCAGATGTCTTGAGACGTCCAGCCTGACAGGCGCAATTTAAACATCTCCGCCCAGCCATCTTAGACAGCTAGGTGGAGAGCAGGCACAGAGCCCCAGTGCCTGCAGGAGTGTTGAGGCAGCCTGCTCCAGCCAATGTTGCTGCTGCTCTCATGCTGCTTAACATTATCAGCAGCATGAGAGTAGCATTTGGATTAATGTGGAGAATGGCTGCAAACTAGCACTGACGGACTGAAGCACGAGGACCGTAGGAGGAGAGCCAGAACACAAGCAAGTACGTTTTTTGTATTTCCTACTTTTTAGTGATCCAGCCCTACGATTGAAAAACTGTCTCACAAACGCTACCTATAACCTCAATTCTCACCATTAATCATGAAAGACATATACAGGCCCATAACACCAATGAGACAATTTTTGAGCAACTGAATCAGGTGGTTTGATTAATCAAAACTATTCACATAATATTTACATTATTATATACAACTACAGTTTATCTTTCTTTACCATGGATTCAGACATTTATTATTCAATAATCAAACCACTTAAGGCGTTTGGATCAACTGATGGAAACTAGACCATGAATAAACAAGACCAGCTTGTCTTTTCAAATCTAATTTTATTATCTATTTTTTTTATAAGGAAAGAGCATTTACGTTTTAGAATCTTTATTTTATAAGCAAATAAGAAAGCAGCATTTTAATGAGGAAATGAATTATAAAACTGACATCTTCAAAGCAGGTTCAGAATCATAAAATATTAGCAGAGTAACAGTTTTCATTCCCTAAGTCTATTTCCCTGACTATTTCTCTCTTTACCTAAAGAAAAGAATCATTTAAAGTCTGCTGTCCTTACATGTGCCAAAGGTCCATCAGCATGTCATGTCATTCAGGAATCGGAAAGTAAAAGTTTTTTCCTTACTCATTGTGTCAGACTTTATACCTTTCTCTCTAGCTAAACTTTCTACAATTTACATTCTTTTAAACGAATCCGAGCTTTTCATTGGCTGTCCCGTGTCAGTCCATGATAAAATTATTAGGTCATCTCCAACTCTTGACCAAGTCCAGGCTTCATATAAGCCCTATTGTCTTTCATTTCCATGTCTTTCAGCTTCCTCAAGTAAGTTACTTTTTTCCTCGAGTTTCGAACGTTTACTTACTAACCTTGGCAGACATATCAAGTTCCTGTCCTTGGGCCATCTCTCCATGAGCACGTTCAACGCGACCAAAGAACTGCTTTTTAATTCATGATGACAATGCAGCAAAAATCTTCACAGCTGCGCATGTGTAAAGAGTTCACTCTGGACAAGCTTTTGCGTCTACAGTTCTGTCAGCCATATTTTCTGAACCATCTTTAGGCCTCACTTTGGAAACTATTATTAAACAAACACAAGACATCCATTAATTAAAGAATTAAGACCCATTCTGTTACCCTCCCCCTTTACTAATTAACCCTGTTAATTATGTTACCTAGCAAAGCACACACAAGCAGCATTATAATTACTTTTCCTTTTCGATCCACACAAACTCCATGAGCTTTTCATCACAAAAAGACATAACATAAGCACATAAAAAAAGCACATGTCATTAACTTAACTGCCGCACTTAATACTGACAAAGACAATAGACAAGGTTAGTTTATTATTTTCTTTTGCGTTTGCAACATAAAAGCACATTAGTTTATCCCGCGTGTAATGATGAATGTATTCTTAAACTAAGTTGATTAATAATTTCACCAAAAACGTATTAATCTGATTACTTTGTTATGAGAGATTAACTTCACAAGTTTGAACAAAATCTTGTTCTTCACCTTGCTCCATCAGTAGCATGCACTTAATATGCCAATGTACGCTTGTCCTTTATGTATCATATTGTATTTTAATTTCGACGTGTTTTATTTAACAAATGGGGATTCGATGTGTCATGAGTGTGTCGTAAATATGTGGAGGCATATTAGCAAGGGCGATATCGCCGCTTTAGCAGGACTTTTTCCTGCTAAAGCAGCAATATTTTTATCGCCCTATTAGCAAGCTGTCGCTAACAGCAGTCAGCGACAGCTCATAGGTGATAGCTACAGGTTTGGGGCCCGCTTTGCATGTCAGCGATATTTATTGCTAATGACATGCAAAGTAGGCGTACCCAACCTGTTAGCGACTGAAAGCAGTCGCTAACACAGCTATCGCCTATTAGCAAGGCAGGCAAAGCGAATAAAAAAATCACGCTAGGAACGAATATCGGCAGAACCTAACGCCTGCTCAGACCATGACTTAACCTGTATATCCAATGGAAGGTGGATATTCAGGTTAAGTTCCAATTAGAGATAATGCCTGAATATCACTGGATTTCCAGCAATATTCACGCATTGAGCCACTATCGCCGGATATTTTATTGCATTACAGATAAACGTTGCTAATAGCACGTTATCTCTGCGATAATATCTGGCGCTAGGCAGAGATAAAAAAAAATGCGCTAAACGCATTTAGCGATAATTATCGCTATTTGTTGCTAATATGCCCGTAGTATTGCTCATTTACCTCATTCTGCCAAGCTCTGAACCTTATAGGAGTTTGCAACAGAGTTGGAATAATGAGGCAGAAAAGGAAGGGAGAGTGAGCAGTGTCTTGTGGGGAGTCAGAGAGGACTGCGTGAAGCTATGCTTTTGCAACAAGGGGTTTGTAGTAATCTTGTCTGGGCCTATTTTTGTTATTTGTAACAGGTCCATGGGAGTTTTGTTAGGCACTGAAATGCAAACGCATTTCATGAATGCACTCGGAAACCAAATCACATGGACGAAAAAGAGGAACTGAAAGGATGCACTATAAAGACAAGGCTTGCTTTGTAACTTCTGTAAAAAACGACACACATTTCGCAATCAATATTTCCAGAAAAATTATTTCCATGAGCACGCTTGCTGTCCGGTGACTTGATTTTTGTTGTGAATGCATGGACAAGGGCTCTTGGCTGGCCTGGGATCAGTGCACACGCTTCTTTTGGTATATGTTGGGCTTCTCAAAGTACAAAAACTAAGCGGCGCTGAGCCCTGTTAAATGGGAATATTGTAGAATAGTAGTTTTTCTCTTCAGTGAATCCCATTTCTTTGTCATCCACTGACCTTTCCCAACGAAACTGGACTGTATTTTCAGTTTCCTCATGTCCCCTTTCTGCTGTCTGTAATGAACACCATCGTTCCCCTTTTCAGTTTCCACTGTGATTAACCCCTTGCCTGCTCATGACGGAACCATGCCGTCATGAACCATGGGCGGAGTGTGCTCATGTCGGTGTGGTTCCGTCATGTGGCTGCCGCTTCGCCCATGCGGCATTAATTCCCCGCCTGTGCGTCACAAGCACAGCGGCGCCGGGCACATGGGGTTAATGAAGTGAAAAGAGGCCGGTGGGCCGGCACTGATTCGTGGGACAACAGGGAAGGCAATGGTGGCTGGTAGAGGCGGTAGAGGCGGGATCAATATAGATAATTTTTATGTCTTCCATTCACCCCTGATCCAGCGTTCAGGGATCGATACATTTTCACTAACAAAGGCCCATTTATACTACCCAACTAATCCCTTCACGCTGGGTGTCAGTGTTTTGCAGATTTATACCCAACTTACCAAATACAAAATAGAACCTGCATTTCTCCTTACAACATGCATTATTTGTGCCAATGAATTTGTGTAAAGTTGAGAAGTTGATCGCAATAATATCCACTTATCAATACTACTAAATAATAACAGACGGTTGGAATTTTATAATATTTATCGTAAAAAATGTGAAATGTAATGCTCATCATGTACCATCACACAATGCAAAAACATAGATTATCACAGAGAGAAAATGTTAGCAATGTAAAGAAACAAACTCATTTCAAATAAACAATGCATTGAAGGAGTGGATAGGCAAAGAGAGAAAAGTTTTAGATAAAAATACATTTGTAAATGATTATGCAAATTCAGAATATTATATATACTAACCCAAGTAAGGATAAGGGAAATCTACCCTCTGGCCGAAAGGGCAGTAAGGCCCTCAAGAAGAGTCAAGTGACAAAGAGCAATTCAGGCATTTATCTGGAAACAGCAAAACCGACGACAGCGACAATCTCCCGCTAGTTGACCAACACCTACACCAACACCCCGCCCACTGGGGCACCTCAGTTATACCCTAAAACCTACATGTCCAACCCACATTTATTTCAAAATAAGAAATAACTCTGTCTCTCATTGGCTAAAGAGGGGGTTGTTCTGTCACACCACTCTCAGCGTGATCATTTTATTCAATGTTCTTTTGTCTTAAACTTTCAGCACTACAACAGATTCATCCCAGGAAATAACTCTGAACACAATTGTATTTTGTATTGCTTTCAGTTCACTACATGTTGCAAATATCTGCGCTTCCTTTGTTAGCCTCTGCCATCTCCTGAGGAAGTTGCATGCTTCCACTTGTTGTTAAAATTTCTTTCCGTACCATGGTAGTCATACATCATACCACTAAGGTCATTATTCGGAAGCTTTGCGTTCTCTTCTCTCATTTCAAAAGCCTTTCTGGTCATATTTATTTCTCTACCAAATATTAACCCCAAACTGGCATGCAGGAAAGTTGGCCCATGTTTGTTTTTTTTACAGAAACAAACACATAACATTATTATTTTCATGAATTGTGATTTCATTACGCACCATGCACAAACTGCTGCCATGCACCAGCGCAGGCACCATTGCACCATGGTGCAAGGATGCCTGCGTTGTGGGGTGAGGTAATTTCCTCTTCCAAAATGCGCTGTAGAATGCAGCATGCAATGAAAGAGGAAAAAACGAGGAGACATGAAAACATTTCTCCTCGTTGCACCTCGCTACGCTACCCCTAGGGTGGTGTAGCATACTAATGCATTTCCAGAGTTATGATTGCTTGTATCTGTAAATGCATCAGTGGACATGGGTGTTGCGTGGGAACACCCACAGCAACACCCATGCCACGCCCCTAACACACAAATTGTTGTGTGAAAAGGGGAGATATTTACAAGCACAGGTAAAGTTACTTAGGGTGGCTTTACCTGTGCTTCTAAATATCACTCAGCAGGTTGCATCGCTGGTGCGTCACGCAACGTGATGCTCCGCCGGGGCAAGGGGCTTTTAAATCTGCCTTGTATATTTATGATTCCCGGCAAGCGTAACATTCCTGAATGCTTTATACAATGAAACAAAATGCTTTTTTCTTGGGGTGAGTGTGTGCAAGAGCAGGGACTCAGTGCTATGACATTAGAAGCAAGATAGAGAGTTTATACTACGCGATCTATCAGTCACATCTATTTATACTCTGACATCAATTTAAACTCTTATGGTTACTTGAAGTCATGACTTGACACAAAACACAGACTTTGCTAAAGTTGTCTACAGGATTGGTTTTATGTATACTTCAGCACCTGTTTTAGCGCATTGTTTCATAGTAGCCTATACGGTAATCAGACAAAATATCAGAAATAAAATATCGTAAAGACAAAATATCGAAGAAAAAATATCGAAGGTCAAAAATATTGGGAAGCAAAAATATCGGATACAAAAATATCGTAATAGGTAAGTAAGTATAAATATCGAAAACAATAATATCGTTTGACAAAATATCGACAATACAAAATATCGTGTAGTAATGGAAAAAATCAATAGTATAGGAAAAAATAAAAAAATAGTACATAAAATTTTGTTAAAAAGGTCTATCTAAAAAAAAATATATATATTTAATAAAATTTTTTTTTTTAAAAACATATCTAGGTTTAGGTTCGGGTAATTGGGTTTATAGGGGATAAGGGTGGGGAGTGTATTAAAATGTATGTAAAAAAAACTAAAATAATAAAAAATATAAAAAAATATTTAAATAAAAAACAAAATTTAAATAAATAATATAAAAAAATAATAATAGATATCAAGTTTTAGGAGCGGGTTATTGGGTTTATAGGGGATAAGGGTGGGAAGTAATTTACTATTAATTAATTAATTAATATATGTTAGTAAATATTTTTACATTATAAATAATTGGTAATTAATTAAAATTAATTAGTTAATTAATTAATATCATATTGTACACATTTTTAATTAATAATTAATTGGTAATTAATTAATATTAATTAATTAAATAATATATGTTAGTAAATATTTTTACATTATAAATAATTGGCAATTACTTAAAATTAATTATTTAATTAATTAATATCATATTGTACACATTTTTAATTAATAATTAACTGGTAATTAATTAATATTAATTAGTTAATTATATTCATTAGGATAATTTTTGTTCAATATATAATATATATTTTTTTTAATTAATTTGGAAAAAATAATATTAATTATTACAATTAATTAATTACAGCTAATGTGCTAATATATTTACTTTATTGTTATTGTTAATTATTAATTAATTGGTAATTAAATAATAAAAATTACTTTTGGGTAAAGGAGTTTTTTTAGGGTTCTGGGTCAGTTTTCAGTTTTTGGGTAAAGGGGTATTTCTTGGGTTCAGGGTCAGTTTTCAGTTTTTGGGTCAAGGGGTATGTTTTGGGTTCTGGGTCAGTTTTCAGTTTTTGGGTAAAGGGGTAATTTTTGGGTTCAGGGTCAGTTTTAAGTTTTTGGGTAAAGGGGTATTTATTTCGTTCTGGGTCAGTTTTTAGTTTTTGGGTAAAGGGGTATTTCTTGGGTTCAGGGTCAGTTTTTTGGGTAAAGGGGTATTTCTTGGGTTCTGGGTCAGTTTTCAGTTTTTGGGTAAAGGGGTATTTTTTGTGTTCAGGGTCAGTTTTCAGTTTTTGGGTAAAGGGGTATTTGTTGGGTTCAGGGTCAGTTTTCAGTTTTTGGGTAAAGGGGTATGCTTTGGGTTCTGGGTCAGTTTTCAGTTTTTGGCTAAAGGGGTATTTTTAGGGTTCAGGGTCAGTTTTCAGTTTTTTGCTAAAGGGGTATTTTTAGGGTTCAGGGTCAGTTTTCAGTTTTTGGGTAAAGGGGTATGTTTTGGGTTCAGGGTCAGTTTTCAGTTATTGGGTAAAGGGGTATTTATTTGGTTCTGGGTCCGTTTTTAGTTTTTGGGTAAAGGGGTATTTTTTGTGTTCAGGGTCAGTTTTCAGTTTTTGGGTAAAGGGGTATTTATTTGGTTCTGGGTCCGTTTTTAGTTTTTGGGTAAAGGGGTATTTTTAGGGTTCAGGGTCAGTTTTCAGTTTTTGGGTAAAGGGGTATTTCTTGGGTTCAGGGTCAGTTTTCAGTTTTTGGGTAAAGGGTTTTTTTAGGGTTCTGGGTCAGTTTTCAGTTTTTGGGTAAAGGGGTATTTCTTGGGTTCAGGGTCAGTTTTCAGTTTTTGGGTAAAGGGGTATTTTTAGGGTTCTGGGTCAGTTTTCAGTTTTTGGGTAAAGGGGTATTTTTAGGGTTCAGGGTCAGTTTTCAGTTTTTGGGTAAAGGGGTATTTCTTGGGTTCAGGGTCAGTTTTCATTTTTTGGGTAAAGGGGTATTTTTAGTGTTCAGGGTCAGTTTTCAGTTTTTGGGTAAAGGGGTATTTCTTGGGTTCAGGGTCAGTTTTCAGTTTTTGGGTACAGTCGTACAGGGTAAAAATAAAATTAATTTAAATTCAATCAATTAAAGGAAATTACAAAAAAATAAAATTACACCTACTCTAATTTAATGTAGACTGGAGTTGGAATATTATTTAATAATTCATTAGTGTCCAGCACCTACTACAATTTAATGTAGACTGGAGTAGGAATATTAATTATTATACAATTAGTGTCCAGCACCTACTCTAATTTAATGTACACTGGATTTGGTATATGAATAATTACATTATTAGAGTCCAACATATACTCACATTTAATATACAGTGCAAAATTTCTAATAAGATTGTTACATTATAGTAAGATAATGATACAAATAGTTCAACATGATTGTAGAAACATTATTTTTATTTATGATTCACAAATAAAATGTTATTTCATAACAAAATATTTTTTATTACATTTGGTTTTAAATACATATTTTATAAACACAATGATAACCAACTATACAGAAGCATTATTATTTTGTAAATTTTTGTACAAAAATGAAAATTCTTTATTATCTCTTTTACATATTGTAATTTTAGAAAGAAATGTAGAAATATCAAAAGTATTTTTCTATTATGATTTTTTCTGCTTCATTTCTAAAGATCAAATATTTATAATATAAGTCACACTTTTTTAACACATTTTAAAATTATTATAATTTGTGACAATGTAGTTATATTTCTAGACATTGTTAACATAAACATTATTGTTTTCATAATATTTATCTATTACATTCATTTACATATTTGTTAATCAAATCATTGTAGGATTAAAGTACATATTTTTTTTCAATAATAGAAACTTAATGTTTATTTTTCCCTATTTAGTTAAGTATAGATATTATATTTTATACTTGGGACTATTTTATTGCATTTGGGTGCTTTATTTTGTAACCGGGTTAGGTCGTTTTGGGTTATTTGGAAGAAGGGCTGATCGCGGTTGTGAGACACTTCACGTCGTTTCAGGTAAGGTTTATTTTATATGTTTTATGTGTATTTTTATGATGTTTTGAGACTAGTGACCTTATATTTAGTGTTGTTGAATGTGAGGGAGTTATGTTTTAGATTTCGAAAACAGATAATTACTTATGGTATATACACGTAGTGTTAGTTAGTTAACTCTTTATTTATAGAGTGAATTTTAGTCTTTTAGGGTATATCTACAAGTGAAATCATCAATGTTATTATGTTTAAACCTAATTACTAGCTAATTAATGTGGGTGGGAATGTATGTTTTCTATGTTTTTGTCATAGGTGTACGCTACATCAGAAGTTCCGTTTTTTTTTTAAGGAAGTGTTTGTTTGTTTAATTCAACACTGCTTTACAAACACTTCTTTACATTTTTCGGGTTTCCAGGAGTGATTCTTTCTTTTTTTCAACTTTTTCGGGTTCTTTATGGTTATTCGATGGCTCTGGACAACGTGGATTTCTTAATTTTGGAACAGTTGTATTTTTACATTTTTTTTGGATTAATTTTGTACTACCTGGATTACTTTGGTGGAGAAGGACGTTATTGGATTGACAACATAATTGGTAAGTCCTTGCTTTCTAATTTTGTGTGGGTGGGTAATGTTATTTTTATTATGGAATTGTTTTTTACTTGTTATTTAGTTTTAATGTGTGCATATATTATAATAATATCTCTATATATTGCATACATTAAATACTTTAGAAGCTCACGTTACATATTTTTGCATACTTAGGTGATAGTTTTAGTGTTTTATAACATTTTGGGAATCAATTAGAGTAGTGTTTTGGCTATGATGTTTAGGTATTCTATGCCTTTTGTACTAGGGTACAGTTTTACTTGTTCTTCCAGGTACTTGTGCATTTGTTTATTTTGCTTTGATGTTTTAGGGACAAGTTCAGTTACAGATTGGTCCATTCTAAATTCTTGGTAGCTCTGTTCTTTCTGTAGGCATTTAATGAAATGTTCTAGAGTAGGTTTGGTTCTGCCAGTTGATTGTACAAATGCATTGTGCCAACCTTCCACTGCATTGTTAGTTTTTGATTCTCCGTTAAGGGTACTTTTGTAAACGTTCCACCAGGGTATGAGGAATTTTGGATTTCATCTGTGGCCAGATCTGTGGAGTCTGCCTACCCAGGTGTCTTCAAAGTAATCGAGAAATGGACTTAATTTAGCTTCATTTTGTTTGTAGAATGGGCTGTCTATAATAATGTTGTAGTGTTCAGCTACATCTGTTTCAGGGACATAAGCAAGTGCAATGAGTTTTTTGATTTGGAAAGCAAAAGAAGAGTTTGTAGCATATTCGACACTTAGGGTAGTTTTTTGAAGGTGTCTCCATAAACACTGGTTGAAATGATGATAGCAGCCTTGAATGCAGGTATGGGGGTGGATTTTTAGGATAGTTGAGAGCATTGCATGCTCAAAATCAAGAATGATTTTTTCTGGAGAAAAATCATTAGTTTTTTGTTTTATTATATTTAATAATTACATATATGTGGAATTATTTTTGTTTGGCAATAGTGCATATAGTAAAGGGATGTTGCAGTTGTGGTAGAGGCCATGTATTGTGTATAATTGGAAAAATGGTTTGGGACAGATGTTAAATGTTCCATCCATCATCCAATATTGGCTTTGCTGCAGTTTAACTAAATTCATATTGGTACCAAAAATTATAAGCCTTTTGTCATTGTGTTCGTTGTCGTAAACTATAAATGGTTGTTTATTTAAAGTTATTATTTGGTTTGCAGTTAAATTTATATCCTGATATGTTCTGGGAGATGGTGTTGTAGCAGTAGTAGCTTTTTTAGTTCGTGCTATAGTTCTTTTTAAGGAGAGAATATTTGGCATTTGGGTTGTGGCTGTTTTTGGGATTTTAGGAATGGCTTCTTTTAAAATGACATTTGTTTGCTTTTGGAACCTGTACTAGCTTCTTTTATATTTTCCAAAGCTGTTCTAACTTCTATTTCAGTAACATTAGGTGGATGATTGTGTTCCCTAGTATACAGTACTGTAGCTTCTCTAGTTGTTGCTCTTCCATAGCACTTGTTAGAATAATATTTACAACATTTCCAATTAACTTTCAGGCCATATTGCTTTTCTTGTGTATAAGTGTAACCCATGTAGCATAGTAATAGTTTTCCTTTCTGGCTGGTCACAAATTCGGCTCCTTCGGTCATTTTGTACATTGTATATCTATAAAATATATATATAATAGTTAATGTCAAATTAAATGTGATAAATAATCTATGTTAGTGATAAGTAGGAATGTTTATACTTACGTGTTTTAGAATTTACAGCAAAATTAGGAGTTGCTTGCTTCTTTAGTTGGGGATAATTGATTGTGATGTTGTTGTAGCTGTTATGAAAAACATGAAAGTAGTATATTATTAATTAATGTATCGGTACATTTGCAATGTTAGAGCTCATTTCTACTACAAAAGTGTATCTTCATGATTCACATTGTGAAGATACTTACATATTTTTTTAGGTTGGTCTTTGCCAGTATAGTTGTTTCTTCAGCTTCTGGAGAGTAGTTTGTAGTGTTATCTTAAAAAAAAAAAGAACATATGTGTTAGAATAATCACCATGTTGGTACGTTTTTTAATACATTATCTGGTAATTATGTTCTTTAATATACTTACTTTGTGATTAGTATCTGTATTATTCAGAATGTGGAGTTCTGTATTATGTCTGTATATCTATTCGTCGTGTTTGCTCTGTAAATAAACAAGATATAATAGAAAATAATTAGAACAGTTCTAAATGTTTGTATGGTTTTTCCACATTTATTTCAGTTGCATAATACTTACTTAGTAATATGTATTGTAGAAATAGTACTGATGTCCTTAGTTCATTAGTAGGGCAGTTTTCAGTAGTAGAATCTACAGAAAAAAAGAAATATGTGGGGCAAAAGTCATTATTTCTTTGTGTTTAGATTTATGTGCACATAATGAAACAATGTGAAATTACTTACATAGTTATTAGAATCTGTATTCCTATGCTTTGTTCACAGTTATTTTGAGTAGAATATTCAGTAGTCGTAGTATCTAAAAAAAATAGTTTTATATAATTATTTAGCATGTTAAGTAGTATGAATAGCAAAGGGGCACTGGGTATTTAGCAGGTAATTAAGTAGTAGTAGCAAATAATGCAGTTTCTATTTTATTTACTTACTTAGTAAAATGTATTGTAGAAATAGTACTGATGTCCTTAGTTCATTAGTAGTGCAGTTTTCAGTAGTAGAATCTACAGAAAAAAAGAAATATGTGGGGCTAAAGTCATTATTTCTGTTTGTTTAGATTTATGTGCACATAATGAAACAATGTGAAATTACTTACATCGTTTTTAGAATCTGTATTCCTATGCTTTGTTCACAGTTATTTTGAGTAGAATATTCAGTAGTCGTAGTATCTAAAAAAAATAGTTTTATATAATTATTTAGCATGTTAAGTAGTATGAATAGCAAAGGGGCACTGGGTATTTAGCAGGTAAGTAAGTAGTAGTAGCAAATAATGCAGTTTCTATTTTATTTACTTACTTAGAAGATGTAATAGTAGGTTGATAGTCTGGTTCTTCTAGTTGTTGTGCAGCAATTCGGATAGAGATGAATCTCCTTCAGTGACTTTTGGCAAGTAGTTTGTGCTTAGATTTTAATTGTTTATATAGGGGAGTGTCAGTAGTAATTAATTTGCTATTGGTTCATTTAAAAAATTAGGGTTGTGATTGGTTAGTTAGTATATTTGAATTTCAGTTGTGATTACCTTGTAATAGAAGTGAAAAACCAAAACATTTTTTACAATTATACAAACTAGCATAGAATATTTTTATATGTGTAGGTGATACAATTATACCAATAGGATATTTTTGATGAATTAATAGTGTGTCTATAGTATTAATGTAAGTATTGTGTGTTTATTTAGATGTGAAAACATATAAAACGTTAATTAATTATGCTAACAGATGCATATAATAAGTCGATATAGCTTATAATCCGACATTGATGTGCACAATATTTTTGAAGTCGATATTATAGTTAATGTCATTATTTTTTGTAGAAAGCGATATTTTTGTTTTCCGATGTTAATGTAGTCAATATCAAAGTAAACAATGTTTTTGTATATCGATATTAAAAAATCGATATTTGTGTATATATCTAGTTAAGTATAGGAAGCCGATATTTTTGATTTCGATATTTTTGTTCCGATATTTTTGTACGTCGATATTGTGAATTTCGATATTTTGTCAGACATTCAGCCTATACAGTTGTACATTGGTGGGAACATTCAAGTTATGGTATGGAATAGACTTTCAATTTCTGTTTTTAACCAACATCACTAAGCAGCCTGGAGCTTGCGGTTTTATTTTTTCTGATATGTGTCTTTTCAAGACACAGGGTGATGTTGGCTACAAAAAACAGTACCAGCTGCTAGTTACCTATTCTCTTGAAATTGGGGTAGTTCACAGCAACAAGTGAACATAAACTTCATGGTTAATGAGTAATTTGGTGCGGTTTCTTCAGATTGACATTATATATGGTTATTTTAAAAACCATAACACGTACTCAAATGTATTCCTGCAGAAATCTGTGCACCATGATAAAGAGCAATGGAATTTGGTTCCCAAGAGTACAAAGCATGGAACTGTAGATACAATACTATATTACATTATTCAACCTATTGTCCTGGAGAATATATTTTACTAGGAATATCCAATATTAATAAGAATCCCTGGACACTGAGCACAGATAAGCAGAGAGGGGGGTCTTTTATGATTGTTCCTCTGCTTAACCATGTCTATATCTACATATATATGGAGAGAAAGAAAGATAGATAGCGCTTCATGTTACAGTTCTTCAATTTCCAGGTACTTTAGTTAACAGTTCATTGGTGAATAAAATGAGGTGTGCAGTTCTACCGTTTCAAAACTTTCAAACACCTTGCTTCCACCTTGGCTAACCCCACCGGCGGCGGTGATCTTGATCCGCAGCCTCCGCTACGATAATGGTTCAAGCCACAAACAACTTCACAGCAGCGTGGATAATGATTGACCCTGCTGGGGCACTGCAGTCACAGGGCACTTTCCAAACAGCACCACGTACCCCACGCAATCTCCGGCTGCACACGCACAAAGCATCGCTGAGACTCGGTTCGGTTTTGGGCCACACAGTCCCGGTGCAATGCTTACAACGGTCTCACGCTGCAAAAAGCACACACACCCAGCGTCGCTGAGACTCACTTGGGTTTTGGGCCACACAGTCCCGGGGCAATGCTTTTGACAGTCTCAGGCTGCAAAAAGCACATGCACACAGCGCCACTGAGACACTCTTAGAAACTTTGATGCTCTTGAGTTTCCACAACAGGGAGCCAGCTCTCCTTGGGCCCTTGGGAACAAGTTACTTCGGGACACAGCACACAGCAAAGTCCTTTCAAGCAGGGGGACACAGCACACAGCAAAGTCCCTTAGCCTCTCCTTAATTAAATCAGCAAACTGCAGGGCAGCTCCAGAACACAAAGCAAGGGTCAGTCCTTCTCTTCAGTCTCTTCAGCTGTCCTCACTGACCACAAAGTAGTTTAAATCCTTTTCAGACTTGATCAGTCCAACGTTCAGGAGTTTCAGCTCTCATAGTTATACTCCTAAATATCGTTGAAGTATTGTGCTCAGGGGGGCACTGACCCCTGTCTAAACAGGTTCTGGGTGTCTCCCTGCCAGTGACACCTTCTTCCTTTGATTAGTGGTGTTCTGGTTCCTCAATTACTCAGCAGGAGGTGGAGCCATTCTTTAATGGCAGCTGCTCAGGCCTCTTCACCTCCAGGGGCTACTCTCCCTCCTACACTCCAGATGCAGGCCAGCCTGTTTCTGTCTCCTACTCCTTCCCAGGGTCAAGACATTTCCTAGATTCTATCACATTCAAATCCAGACAGTCAATCCACAACCAGGCAGAGACACACAGAATTGTTAGAACAAAGAAACGAGCTACTTCTAAAAGTGCGTTTTCTAAACACATGATGCAAAAACAACCTTCACAAAAAGATGTGTTATTACATTGTGAGTTCAGGAACACTAAACTTCACCTCTCCATCTTAAGCCAATGGGAAGATAGGCTGGAAACATATTACACATCATTCCCCATTCTGTCCTATGGGCAAGATGGCCTTGCAATAGTGAAAAACGAAATGAAGAGTATTTCACTGTTAGAGGGAGGGAAGGGGGAGGAGTGATCAACAGTTGTTGAAGCACTCAGTGTTCTGTAAAATACCCCTCACACACCAAAAGGCCCCTTGGTGTCATGCTTCATCATCGGGGTCTTCTCACCCCTCTATCGGGATGCGGCGTGCTGCGACCTACGACTACGCGGGAGCACTTATAGAAATGACTATGTGTGGTGTGAGGTGGATGGGGTATGTTGTTATAAGTGAGTGGTGGGATGTGGTGAAAGATTAAAAAGTACCTGGCACATGAGTAGAAAAAAAAAAAATGTTATTCTGAACTCTGGCTGGTACTGTTAAAAGAAGTGCAGTGTGAGGTCGAATCTGTTGTGTTAAGCAACAGGACCTCTGGTGTGCGTTGTCGACATGTTTAGGAGACAAGCTCCTTCTTCAGGACGGGGGCACAACCTCCCCACCTTACTCACGTCTTTTTTTAGTAAAAATCGTGTATTTACAAAAAAGTGAAAATTCTAGGGTAAGTGTGCCTACAGCGGTCTGCTACAAGTACAATGACCTGCAGAAAGACAAAAAAAGAACAACTGATGGTTACCCATGTAGCGGGTAGTTCAAGCAGGTGCAGTCACCTGGAACCTCACCATATGCTTGTAATAAGCCTGTTAAAAGGAAAAGGTACTCACAACACACACAACATAAAACACAAAAGATACTAGGAGTTACTGTTAGTTGTTGTCATACTTGTGAAGCTTGCTTGTGGGCTTCATGAGCAGAAATTGGACGTCAGGGGTGTTGCTTGATTTGCAATCTGTAGTGAGGAATGATGCAGGTTTTAATAAATCATTCTTACACTGCACTTCTTTTAACAGTACCAGCCAGAGTTCAGAATAAAAATTTTTTTCTTTTATAATCATGTGCCAGGTACTTTTTAATCTTTCACCACATCCCACCACTCACTTATAACAACATACCCCATCCACCTCACACCACACATAGTCATTTCTATAAGTGCTCCCGCGTAGTCGTAGGTCGCAGCACGCCGCATCCCGATAGAGGGGTGCGAAGACCCCGATGATGAAGCATGACACCAAGGGGCCTTTTGGTGTGTGAGGGGTATTTTACAGAACACTGAGTGCTTCAACAACTGTTGATCACTCCTCCCCCTTCCCTCCCTCTGTGTTGGATTATTTGTGTTTATTTAAGTATCATTGTGGAGCAAGAATCCAACCCTTTGCTCTACCTCCCTCTTGTGTTTTTTGACATATTTCACTGTTAGTACATGGTACACACCTTAGTACATGTCCTACCTTTCACAGATGCTGCACCCTGCTGACGGGGGCAGCTTGGACCTACCATAGGGGTGTCTGATGTGCATGAAAAGGGAAAAGTAAGGTCTGGTAAGTGGGTGAACTTGTCAGTACAACCTGGCAGTTAACAAACTGCATGCAGGCACCACAGTGGTAGGCCTTAGTTCTCTGTTTTGGGCTACTTGTGTGGGTGGCACAATTAGTGCTGCAGGCCCATGAGTAGCATTTCCATTACCAGCCCTGGCACACATAGTGCACTTTATTAGAGAGTTTAGTTGTAAGGTAACCATACCAATTATGGACATCCAATTACCATAACACTTTATACAGGGAGCACGTGCACGTTCATACTGATCAGCAGTAGTAAAGTGCCCAGAGACCTGAAACTAACAAAAACAGGTCAGAAACAATACACGAGGAAGGCAAAAAGTTCAGGGATAACCCTGCAAAAAGGGCCAAGTCTAATACTTGAGATAACTATAACTATGACTCCTAAATTTCTATAGTTTTCTGAGTGCAAAATCGAAAACTATAACCTTCCAGCAAACTTTGCTTTTTTCCAGCCGACTGTAGCTACTAACTTTACACCAGCTGAAGATCTGAATTTTTTGCAACAGGACCAGCACCAAACCCTGCGGCCTCCGAACACTCAGAAAAAGCAGTGCGAAGGAGAAATCTGCGCAGGAAGGAAAGGCGGAGGCTATGCAGGCAACGGGAAACAACCTTTACAACGCAACTTTTATACCGCACTACCATTACAATGAAACTTTTACAACGCAACATCCATTACAATGCATGCATTTACAACGCAACCATTACAACGCATGACACTACAACGCACACCACTACAACGCATGCCATTACATCACAGTCATTACAACGCATACCATTACAACGCATAGCATTACAACACATAGCACCCTTACACTATCCAACACTTACCCTACTGTTGCACTCCCTGGAGTTAGAAAAGTCATTTTTACCCCTACACTATCCAACACTTACCCTACTGTTACACCCCCTGGAGTTAGAATAGTAATTTTAACCCCTACACTATCCAACACTTACCCTACTGTTGCACCCCCTGGAGTTAGAATAGTAATTTTTACCCCTACACTATCCAATACTTACCTTACATGCAATGTAATGTTATGCGTTGTAATGGTATGCGTTGTAAATGTAGTATGCGTTGTAGTGGAATACGTTGTAAAGGTAGTTTCAAAGAATTTGTTGTAATGGCATGCGTTGTAATGGTATGCGTTGTAATGGATGTTGCGGTGTAAAAATTGCATTGTAAAGGTAGGTGTTGTAAAAGTATGCGTTGTAACGTCATACATCCGCAGGCAACAACAGGGGCCGAGGAACATGATCCAAGAAGTGGTTACACCAGTAACAGCTATTGACAACAGCGTTATTAATCTTTTTGATATCATCTTAACTACAGCTGAAATACAACTATTATCCCCTGGTTTAACATACTGCCCTGAAAGTAATTTCAAATACAACCAGTCCAGGGTGGATGTATTCAAATTCATACGCATATTGAAACTCCTAAAATTTTACAAACTCAGCTGAGACCAACAAAAGTTCTCTATCAGGAAGCAGGGCGACTTCTAATTTACAAGTGACTGATATCAGCACACTGAAGCTCCTTCACTTGTTGGCTACTGACAAGGAGAAAAGTACTAATTCCACACAGGAAAATCTAATGGAAACTGGGATTAATTGCAGCAGTCCTATTATCAGTCCATTTGTACCTGTCATGCCAAAAGATGCAATTGAGGTTTTCAGTGTCTGTGTCATTGACAATTTTAAAAAACTCAACAGAGCAGTCAATCGCAGCAACCAATTGAAAAGACCTTTCGAAGTGCAATATTCAAATCTTATGCGTAATTTGAGGTATAACAACTACTGAATCACAAATAAAGTTGACAAAGGCGGCAATATAGTATTGTGCCCGAAGGAACAATACGGCCCTTTGTCACCTCAATGATACAGCCTGCTATAGAAATGCATCCTTTCAGGATTTAAGACAAATCAAAGAAATGGCTTTCAAAGACCTGGCCCAGTGGAAACGTATGGGACTTTAGAGCAAGAATGAATTCAATTTGTTGAAAAATGAATATCCCATAATGCCTGTGTTGTACTTTATCCCCGAGGTGTACAAGAACAATATACCTATCCCGGGAAGACCTATAATTTTGCCCCAGAGGATTTTATTGGAGCCTGTGTCCAAATATGTTGACTTTTTTTCTACAGGAACATGTTTTGGGCCTTCAGTCTTTCAACTAATACACTGGGCGTTTCCTTATGAAACTCCAATCTATCATATGGGACAATGATTGTCTGTTCATTGTTATGGACATAACTTCACTATACACAAGTATCCACCACAGTGATGGTATTGAGGCAGGAGAACACTTCTTGGGTCAGCGTAATATTCATCTTTATGAGCATAACCTAATGATCTTGAATATGATTGAGACTTGTTTGAGGAATAATTATTTCCTATTTAACAAGGAGGATTACCAGCAACTCAGAGGTGTGGCGTTGGGGGCATGATTCTCCTCAGCTACGCCTGTTTAAATGGCGGCTGGTGGGAGGAGCGTGTCCTCAAAAAACAACATGAACTTGTGTATGATGCCCTTGTTCAACACTGGTGGAGATTTATTGATGATGTGTGTGTGGAAGGGTTCTTTGGAATCTGCTGAAATGTTTGTTAGTTCCATCAATACCAACACACTGAATCTGAAGTTTACTGCACACATTAGTAATCTTTGTGTAGAATGTGGGATGTTCAAGTATATATTGAGGGAGGCACCGTGCAAACTAAGCTCCACAGAAAAAGCATGGCGGGAAATTCCATTCTGCATGCTAAAAGTTCCCATCCCAATCATCTAATTTGAAGTATTCCCTGCTCACAGACGAAGACCAGGTGGCTGAAACACGTTTGTCAGTGCTACTTTTCGAGTGGCATGGAGAAATACATTTTGGAAAGATAAACAAGCCTGAGTTCGCAGCATTGTTTTCGTACTGCTGGGGCGATTTGTTGCACGGGGCTTCCCCTGTGAGCTGCGTCACTCGCCATGTTGAGAGCGGCAACCTGTTGGGCAGTAATCGTGTACGATATATAAATATGAAAGGTTTATAGGACAATATAAATTTATATGAAAATGGACTTTATGGATTTATCCAGAAATATGTTTATATCGAGAGGAGTATATATAAAATTGCAATATATATTTTCTCATGCGTAACTGCAGTTTTATAGTAATCTAAAAATGTTGCCTATATGTTCAACAAAACTATGTGGCTTGAAGTGATAAACTGAATTTTACAATAACGCTGTATTATACAGACATATTGTGAGGAAGTGTCCAACTAAATACTTTACATACAATTAGTCCGCTTTCTATGTAAATGATCATGTGATGGTGGAGGGTGCGGTCACTACAGCTATAAAAAATGTAATGGCGTAAAGAACAGACTACACGTGAACAAGGGCTATCTTGTTCGAAACACGTTGTGTTGGTTGAAGTATAATAAAGAACTTGCAAGAAATCCTGCGGGGTCTGCGTCTCCTTCTTCGCCGCCGCCACTCTCCTTGTAGCGTGTTGGAAGCTGTGGGAGCCAATCGCTGTGGATATTGTTACGGAGGACGGGTAATTCCGTTCCCAGACCCCCTCCACGCAAGCAGGCTGCTGTCCTTAACCGGAGTGAAAAATTGGATCCGTGGTGGATATTTGAGAGCAGCCCTCTGCGTTTTAACAAAGATTAACATATGCTGTGTTGGGGACGCAACCGAGTGGGTCGGAGGACTTGAGTGGAAATGTCCAGCAAATGGTGAGTGAATGGTCGCAATAGTATGCAAAAGTGGAGAGACAGTAATTTTAAGGCTTGGCTGAATGCAGTTACACCCTGCAAGCCCTATATAAATATATGAAAAAACTTCCCAGCCAATCATGTCTGCAGCTGAAATGAGGGAAAGGGAGATGGCAGCAGAAGAAATGTTTGGTAATCCTCCCAGTGTTTCTGGAAATCTTGCACATACATCTAATACAGGAAGTGAGAAAGACAAGGACACTGACTTCTTGAAAAACCTGGAAAAGAAGCGACGACTAGAGATAACTAAATGGTGGAAGCATAGGTCTCTCTCCAAATATGCTGAAGTGGGAAGAGTACCGAGGGGGTTGCGTATTTTGTTGGTCCCAAGCTTTGACAAATCGAACCCCAGTATGTTAAAAGAATAGGGAGAGAGTAACCTAGCTGCCTCCATAAACCTAGTCCACATCCTAATCAAATATGCTAATATCGATAGAATTGCAAACCTAAAAGAAATTGAAGAAATCACAGCTGAATTGAAAAAATTGGAGTTATCTGATCAAAGTAAAAAATTGCAGGAAGAAATGCAAAACAGGTTGAAAAAGCATGAAGAAAAACATTAATTCAGAAAAGCCAGTAAGTTTGCCCACGACTTAGCTTATTATGAAAATGGACAGATCTTCACATTTTCACAAAAGTTTGACTCTGCAAAATGACAACAATACAGCGACAAGATTATAAACAACGTGGCAGTTGGTACCGTGCAAGTGGAGATATATTAAGAGGGTTTGAGTGTTGAAACAGCCTCCCTAACCAGCGATTCAAGTGTGGAGATTGAACATCCACATAGAAACAAACCCAAGTTAAATGTAGGGGAAGAGTTCGATTTTTTAGTCGAGCAGACACTGCAAACACTATGGCCCAGATAAAAGAGACAAGCAGACAACGAAGAACTAAGAGTCGACGCGAGCAACTCAAAGGGCGTAAACAAAAACACGAAAAAGAAAGGACAATGGCATCAAAAAAAGCAACGATAACGGATAAAAGTGTCATCAATTTATCTAATGTTGTACTTACCAAGGTTGAGGAACAACTATTAGCTTTAGGTTTAAATTACAGTGCAGGAAATGACTTTCATTAAGCACGCACACGTATTGATGTATTTAGTTTTATCCGCAAACTAAAACGTAAAAAGTTTTTTGCCTTGAAAACCTGTAAAGAGAAACCTGATGCTGGACTAGGAGAAACAACAGGTCCAGCACTAGCAGTATCAGATATTCCCACTTTATTGTTAATGCATGAACTCAATGATGAATCCAATTCGCAACTAATGGATGTGGAAGCAAATATGGCAACTCAAGAAAGACTACAGAAGATGAATCAAGTGCAAAAAGGAGCTGGGGTCAACCAATTTAATAGTAACACAGCAAAAGACTAGTGGTGGTCTATATTGAACACTGAAGACTGAGCAAGGAAAGGAGCCTATGTGTCAGAACTTAAATGTGTGTAGATGAAAGGAAATGAATCCCATCAGTCCACCCATATGGCAGAGCCTCGTCATCTGGGATTGTAACAGTTCAGGGTATAGATAAGGAGACACACCTGATGATATTGTGTGTTTCTCCAATTCTCCAAGAGCTCCAGTGGTAGATCCGACCCAGTGTGTTGTGTGTGGGTCTGATGGTGTGGGAAAGTATGATTGCAGTGAGAAAGAAGTGTGAACAAAAAACAAAATGTGCTGCTTAAAATTTGCTACCATGATGTAAGGAGAAACTTTAATGGGAATAAATCAAGGTGTCAAGATTAAAAAGAAGAAGTGCATGACAGTCTGACATAATGACTGCCCAAACTAGATAGTACAGTGGTCAACATGTTTCTGCCATGCAGGGGAGTCTCCCCTACCAGGCTTTCTTCAGGACCTTGGAAATACACTACTGCAATAATGTACAGAAATCAAAAGTAAGTTTTGTTACTAAATTATACCGGATACTATACCGTCCGTGAGATACTTTCTGCGTCGGTGTATCCAAAATTTCTAAAGGATTCTTTCCTAAAAAAATCCAAAATACACGGATATTTAACAACTATGTCTGACATATACAGAACGTGCTTACTGTCAAAAAAAGGAGTTTTCTTTAAATTTGCTTCTAAGTCAACCTTCATAAAGATAGTAAAAGAAGAGAACTTTATAAATTTTGTTTTACTCACCCAAATATTCTTGGGAGTAAACCTCACCTCTCCTGGCCACTGCTCAGGAAATGGAGGCCCCGCTCTGTAGTAATGGAAAATGGTTATTTACAAATATGTAGGTTATCCTATCAAAGTGAAGCCCAACAAGTAAATATCCATTACATGTGTTCTCTTAAAGGAGCAATCCGAAAACCTTGGTATATAGTCACTTTAAATTGGAAACGGCTGAAAAATCAAGGGCCGTCACTAAAGGTGTAACAAAGATGTAATATTTCAGAGACACAGAGCTATGGTATGTCTAGAAGATTGAAAGATCACGATTTAGGAAATTGTCAAAATAGTTTATAGCTTAGCTCCTCTATGACATCCCTTTTATCTAAACTTGTTCTTAAAGAAAAGATGGAGTAGCTATTATCGTAAAAGAACTTTCTTGAGTAAGGCGAAATTGCATTAAAACATGCACACGAATGAGAGCAAAACGAGACGTCCTGTCGCACCTCACCTGTCCGTCGGTACCTCTGGCTTCATCCTGAGCCAAGGGGGAGGTACCGGCGTGACGGTGCTCAGTTGCTAATAACACGTCTCCTGGCCAATCGTGCCGCCGTCGTCGGTCATCTGACCGGCGGACCTGGTTGGAAACATCTTAAAAAGGGGCTTGGAAACTATCGCTTATTGACCAACTAGCGGATTGGTGCAACTTACAACAAGAAACTGCTGATTGGTCCTCTCACGGCCAGCAATAGTCTTATCACAAAACATGGTGCTCGGTTGTTAATAACGCGTCTCTTAGCCAAACATGAAACCGTCATTGGTCATCTGACCGGCGGAACTATGTGGAGAGAGCTTGAAAGAGGCTTGAAAAATATCGTCTATGACCAACTAGCGGATTGGTGCAAATCACAAAAGGGAACTGCTGATTGGTCCTCTCACGGCCAATAATAGTCCTACCACGAAAAATAAAGTAGCACCCCCTTTTCTAAATATGCGGGAGTGGCTTGAGTTAATCCCGTATGTCCAAAAAACTATATTCATTGGAGACATACTGATCGATTGCTCATTGCACAATGAAGATGATAACAGATGAGCGGGAATAGCGCCCGAATTATAAGTCTCATTCTGAAAAACCATCATTAATGATTGGTTAGGACCATAGCCAATAGAATGATGTTAAACCAGGTACGTGGAGCCCAACCGATGACGAAGTAGCTGCAAGATAAACCACCTCTATTGTTTGTCAATTTATTGGAGATGTTCTGTGGAACTAGAACGGACTTAGTGGTGGGGCAATTACCACGTCTCGCTCTTATGTGACACTCCTGTGCGGGAAAGATATCTTATATGACATTGACACATTTCACTATACATACATTGTTACAGCCAAACGTCTAGCTCTTATGTGACGCTCATGTGCAGGAGAGACAAGCTGTCTCTCAGGTTGGGACCCCTCTTGAAAGAGAATAACAGTGTCTGAATCTCAGAACCTGCAGTATTAAGGATCTTCCAGTTCTTCTTCACTGTTTTCTGCAGTTTGTTTGACAATGTGCAGAATGTTGTCACAAAAGTCAATCTGTCAAGTGATGGTTTGGAAACAGGGGGACTTAACAAAGCTTCCTGGTTGTTATTCATAGCACGCTTTTGTGCTCTTTTAATCATATGTCTGGGGTAGTTGCGGTCTTGCAATTTTGAAGCCACCACAATAGAGGGTACTTCCCTCTTTTCTCTCGAATATTAAGAGATTTAATAAAGACAGTCTAAAAGGGTCAGGCATATCTCATTTTACTGAGCTCTTTTGTGTAACACCCCAAGCACACCACTACTCGCCTTATGGTTTTTTCTTGTGTCATGTCATTGCCACATAAGATGTCTCTCTCGCACAGGAGCATCACATAAGAGCTAGACGTTTGGCTGTAACAATGTATGTATAGTGAAATGTGTCAATGTCATATAAGATATCTCTCACGAACAGGAGTGTTTCATAAGAGACCTCGTAATTGCCCCACAACTAAGTCCGTTCTAGTTCCACGGAACATCTCCGATAAATTGACAAACAATAGAGGTGGTTTAACTTGCAAATACTTCGTTATCAGTTGGGCTCCACATGACCTGGTTTAGCATCATTCTATTGGCTGTGGTCCTAACCAATCATTTATGATGGTTTTTCAGAACGAGACTTATAATTCGGATGCTATTCCCCTTCGTCTGTTATCATCTTCATTGTGCAATGAGCAATCGATCAGTATGTCTCCAATGAATATAGTGCATATTTAGCGGGGTTGTGCTACTTTATTTTTCGTGGTACGACTATTATTGGCCGTGAGAGGACCAATCAGCAGTTCCCTTTTGTGAATTGTACCAGTCCGTTAGTTGGTCATAGACGATATTTTTCAAGCCTCTTTCAAGCCGTCTCCACATAGTTCCGCCGGTCAGATGACCGAAGACGGTTTCATGTTTGGCTAAGAGACGCGTAATTAACAACCGAGCACCATGTTTCTTGATAAGACCATTGCTGGCCGTGAGAGGACCAATCAGCAGTTCCCTGTTGTAAGTTGCACCAATCCGCTAGTTGGTCATTAAGCGATAGTTTTCAAGCCCCTTTTTAAGCTGTTTCCAACCAGGTCCGCCGGTCAGATGACCGACGACGGTGTCACGATTGGCCAGGAGATGCGTAATCAGCAACTGAGGACCGTCACGTTGGTACCTCCCCCTTGGCTCAGGACAAAGCCAGAGGTACCGACGGACAGGGAGATGCGACAGGACGTCTTGTTTTGCTCTCTTTCTTGGGCATGTTTTAATGCAATTTCGCCTTACTTAAGAAAGTTCTTTTACGATAATAGCTACTCCATCTTTTCTTTAAGAACAAGTTTAGATAAAAGGGATGCCATAGAGGAGCTAAGCTATAAACTATTTTGACAATTTAGTAAATCGTGATCTTTCAATCTAGTCATTTCTAGTCCAGGTCACACACTTTTGATATAGATTACATTAACAAGAGCAGCCTCCTAGGACATACCATAGCTCTGTTTCTCTGAAGTATTACATCTTTGTTCCACGTTTAGTGACAGCCCTTGATTTTTCAGACGTTTCCAATTTAAAGTGCCTATATACCAAGGTTTTCTGAATGCTCCTTTAAGAGAGCACATGTAATGGATATTTACTTGTTGGGCTTCACTTTGATAGGATAACCTACATATTTGTAAATAACCATTTTCCATTACTACAGAGCAGGGCCTCCATTTCCTGAGCAGTGTCCAGGAGAGGTGAGGTTTACTCCCAAGAATATTTGGGTGAGTAAAACAATATTTATAAAGTTCTCTCTTTTTTACTATCTTTATGAAGGTTGACTTAGAAGCAAATTTAAAGAAAACTCCTTTTTTGACAGTAAGCATGTTCTGTATGTGTCAGACATAGTTATTAAATATCCATGTGTTTTGGATTTTTTTAGAAAAGAATCCTTTAGAAATTCTGGATACACCGACGAAGAAAGTGTCTCGCGGACCGTATAGTATCCGGTATTATTTGGTAACGAAATTTACTTTTGATTTCTGTACATTATTGTGCAGTGTATTTCCAAGGTCCTGCTGAAAGCCTGGTATGGGAGACTCCCCTGCATGGCAGAAACATGTTGACCACTGTACTATCTAGTTTGGGCAGTCATTATTTCAGACTGTCATACACTTCTTCTTTTTAATCTTGACACCATGATTTATTCCCATTAAAGTTTCTACTTACATCATTGTAGCCAATTTTAAGTAGCACATTTTGTTTTTTGTTCACACTTCTTTCTCACTGCAATCTTACTTTCCCACACCATCATACCCACACAACACTCTGGGTTGGATCTACCACTGGAGGTCTTGGAGAATTGGAGAAACACACAATATCATCAGGTGTGTCTCCTTATCTATACCCTGACCTGTTACAATCCGAGATGACGAGGCTCCGCCATGTGGGTGGGCTGATCAGATTCATTTCCTTTCATCTACACACATTTAAGTTCTGACACATAGGCTCCTTGCCTTGCTCAGTCTTCAGTGTTCAATATAGACCACCAGTAGTCTTTTGCTGTGTTACTATTCGTTAAATTGGGGGTGTAGACTGTTCTGTGGTATTTAAATATAATTTTTCCCCTTGGACCCTTCCTAACTTTCTGTTTGTTATATCAACCAATTTAAGCCAAAATCTTCTTTTGTACCAACTATGCCTAAAGACAGTATCAATATATTTCACGAAATGGTCACCAACGACTTAAAACAATTAAACATCACTGTAAACAAAAACAGGAATGAAAGAAATGATTTGTTTAAGAAATGTGCTTATAATTATTTGGTGAAGAAATTGAGTGAAAATCTAAAAATCCACATAAAAAAGACATATACCATTCACATAGGATCAAAAATAAAAAAACTCATGAAGATTTACGTCAATAACAGTAGTCTAAAACCCACAACAACATACCCCTACTTAGGGATCTTAATAGATCTCAATAGATGATAAGCTGAATTGTATAAGGGCTATTCAAACAAGAAAGCTAGCATTCTTAAGGACGACAAAAGCTTTGGTGACCTTTTCCCAGAAATTAGGTAAGAGACTGCCAGCGGAAATGATAAAAATATACCAATCAAAATGCATAAGTGTGGCTAGTTATGGTGCAGGCCTGTGGTTTTTTTTTAAATACAAACGAAATCCAGAGAGTAAAGAACATATTCCTCAGGTACCTCCTGGCAGTTCCTCAAAGTACTAGCACATATGGTTGTCACCTAGAATTGGGAATGGAACATATATCTGACATTCTCAGTATACAACCAATAATGCTCTGGCGACGATTTGGACCACCGAACAATGTGATCTAACTTGGCTCCTTATTGAAGATTGCATGCAATTAGATAAAGTTCAGAAGATCAGGTGGTTAGTTTATGTTAAAACCTTTTTGTATGACTTAGGACTTCAGAGATAATATTTAAACCTGCGCCCCATCTCTGAAGTACCAAGAAGAGAGTGAAAAAATATCTGCCTTGTACATCTGGGGGAACTTAGATTAACTCAAGAAGCAAGGAAAATTTCAGTACAACATCTTCTGATCATTCAAACCTTCCTCTCGATTCAGCCATACTTAAAATACAACCTAAGTCAGTACGATAAATTCCTACTCACCAGATGTAGACTAAATATTTTTTTCACATTAATTATGTTTCCAAAGCAAAATGTTTGGAGTGAACATACATTTCCATGTCCATGTGATTGTGAATCTGTACAAACTACTCTTTATTCAATTCTGTTTTGTGAATTTTATGAGGCTCCTCGTCGACGTCGGATAGTACCCATTCTGAGGCACATAGGACTTCGAACATGTCGTCAAGCCTTTTTGGCCCTCCAAATGTTAGGGAATGAAATATTTGCAAAATCTATTGCTTGTTTTTTAAAATTTTGCGTTAACCATCGACCAAATCTTAATTGATAATGTTACATTTTAACTTTTTAACTTTTTCCAGTTAAGATAGACTATGTAAATTTTAAAAGTCTCAAATGTAAATATGTCAATCTGTACTTTTATGATTTTCTACAAACAGTGAAAATCGAATAAAGATGATTTTGATTTGATTTGAGCGAAAAGCATGATGTGGTTGTTAAAAAATCTGACAAGGGGGGTAATTTGGTTTTATTATTATTATTATTATTAATTGAGTTTTATTAAGCGCAAACAACCCGGGGGCCTCGTAGCGCTAAGTATTGCCAACCGCACAGGGAAAGGAAGACTAAATTAAATGAACAGTAAAGTTTTCAGTTTCTTCCTAAATTGCAGAAGGTTCGCTTCGCTGCGAAGGGTAGCGGGAAGGGTGTTCCAGGCCTTGGCGGCATTCCAAGAAAAAGAGCGTCCGCCCCATCTGGTGCGTTTGATCTTATTGATAGTGGTCAGAAAAGCGGTGCTAGATCGCAATGTTCGATGGGGGAGATACGGGGTTGCTAAGGAACGAATCATTGCTGGTGCGGTCTTCCACATGGCCTTGTGCATGATGCACATAGATTTGAACAGTACTCTGGCCTTAATAGGAAGCCAGTGAAGTTTTTTGAGAGCCGCTGTGCCTGATTCACGATGATTAAGGCCCAGCAAAAGGCGGACTGCCGCGTTTTGAGTGACCTGGAGCTTCCTTGTAGTAGCTACCGGGGCCCCAAGGTATAAGGAATTCCCGTAGTCCAAACGGGACAGGATGATGGCTTGCACCGTTATTCTACGGGCTTGGGGGGGAAGAAGAGGTAACACCTTCCTAAGCATGCGCATAAGGCCGAAGCAAGTGGCAGACAGAATAGTTGCTTGTTGTGTGAAGTTTAAGTTGGCATCTAGCCAAATGCCCAAGCTTTTTATATGGGTTTTTGATTGCGGTGGGGTACATAAGCATGTGGGCCAATCCGGCGGAGGACTAGAGATGGAAGGATTGCCCAGAGTCATTAGCTCAGTTTTTTCTCCGTTGAGCTTCAGATGCGAGGAGGTCATCCACTGGGTAACCGCTATCAAGCAGTTACTAAGATTGTGAGGGGAGGTGTTGGGCTGATTCAAAGATACAACCAGTTGCGTATCGTCGGCGTAGGTCACTATGTCTAAGCCGAACGAATGCACTATATCAGCGAGAGGTTGCATATAAATATTAAAAAGGGTAGGGCTTAATCAGAACCTTGGGGCACTCCTTGGTCGAGAGGCCAGGTTTTTGAGTGAGTGGTGTCTTCTGTTACCTCAAAGGAACGGTTCTCCAGAAAGGACTGAAGCCATTGAATGGCCTTTCCTGCGATTCCTATTTGGTGTAGGCGGTGAAGGAGAATGCTAGTGTTAACAGGGTCGAAGGCGGCACTAAGATCAAGCAACAAAATTGCTGTGGTGCCGCCTTCGTCCATCTGTTTCCTAGCCAGTTCAGTTATCTTCAGAAGGGCGGCCTCAGTTCCTAATTTAGGACGAAAGCCTGCCTGGAGCAGATGGTTCTTTTCCAAAAATTGAGTGATAGAGGTATTGATGTGTTTTTCTAGTAGTTTACTGACCCAGGGAAGTAAGGAAATGGGTCTGTAGTTGGCCATATTTTCCGGATCCAAGGTGGGTTTCTTCAGCAGTGCTCTAACTTGGGCACATTTCCATGCTGAAGGGACTAGGCCAGTGGTGATAGAGGTGTTTAGTATGTTAAGAATAACAGGTCTAATAATATCTAAAATCTTTATTAGATGGTACGGGGGAGCAGGGTCAGTGGGAGACCCTGATTTAACTTTCCTCATAAGGATATCAAGAGAATCATCATTGAGCAGAGGAAACTCTTCCAATTGGTGGGACCTAGTGCGTGGTGGAGATGCTCCCCCATCAGAGATCAAATTGGGTGGGGCAAAAGTGGAGGAGATAGTCTGTATTTTTGTGTAGAAATATTCGGCCTGTTTATCACAGCGCATTTGAGCTTTACTGGGGTCTAGGGGAATAGGGGGAGTGTCAGTAAGGAATTTAGCAATTTTAAAAATTTCTCTCGGGGCCAAGAAAAGATTATGTTCTTGAAGCACAGAGGCAGCTTAGTGTAACAAGCTGCTACACAAAATCCAATACAAAAGAGTATGAAAAAGCTAAAACAGTACTCCAGAAACAGTTGGCACAATGGAAAAGACTAGGTCTCATATCCAATGAAGAATATAGATTCATGTACAATGAATTCCCGGTATTACCCGTGTTATACTTAATACCCAAAATCCATAAAATTGTCTCTCCTGTTCCAGGATGGCCCATCATTTCTGCTTAGGTGAAACGGTGGGCCAGTATATAGAGTATTTCTTGCAAAGTTTGGTAAAAGAACTTCCAAGCTATGTAAAAGATACAGGCGATACTCTTTAGAAAATTGAGAAGTTGGTAGGGACAAATGATCTACACCTGATTACTCTCGATATAGAATCTCTATATACAAGTATAGATCATGCAGAGGGGACTGGTGCTGTTGAACATTTTTTAGACACTAGACTGAGTGAGTTCTATGAGCACAACAAAGTGATTCTAGGTTTGATTACATGGTGCCTGTACAATAACTTTTTTCTTTTTGATAAAGACATTTTCAAATAGGAGAGAGGTGTGGCAATGGGGGGAAGAGGGAGTGTAGGTGTTCTGACATAGGAACGCCTCCTACAATTGACTGAGTGAAATCTATAAGATTTCATTCAGACACTTTTAGGCCTATGCTATGTCAAAACCCTGTACCTGCTTGAAACAGGTGTAAGGATTGACACAGTATTGTGAGCATAGAACCCCAAGAGCATTGCTGAAGCTGCGTTGCACTTGGAACGCAACTCAAGCAATGCACCACCTTCCCAACACAAATACATCACATATCTGGGCCGTTTTTGCTCTATAATACACCACATTGTAAATACGGTGCATCCATTGTGGTGGTATCATAGTACACAATAACTGACATATCTCTTGGGATGCACCACTTATTGTACATCTACTGATTACTGTTTGAATATAGTGAATGGATTACTACACACTGATCAATGAGTCACTACAGAGTGCTTGCTGGAAGTGTAAAGATAAAGACTGAGGAATTCAAAATACAAAAGTTAAATTTAGAGGTGCATAGAACAGTGCATGCATAGTAAATAGGAGTTTGAAGCAATCCATATACTAAGGCCTACTTTCCTCCATAATTACTTGGGCACTGACTGCATGATTACAGTTCTGCAAAGAGAGTGCATGACTGAATGTATAAGACCTTCAGGTTTACCACAGTACATATATAAGGAAATACTGCTGAATGGCTCACTACAATATTGAAACAGTAGAGTGAGAGTGATTGTGGGAGTCTAATGATACAGACTGGGGAATTTAATGTATAAACAACAAATGTGCAGCTTCATAGAAGACTGCAAGCATAGTCTATACAGGTTTAAAGCAGCACATGGCCTAAGGCCTACTTTGCACCATGATTACTTGAGTACTGACTGGATAATTACAGTTCTGCAAGGAGAGTGTCTGTCTGAATTTAAAAGAGCTTCGTTTTTAGCACAGTGCATACATAATGGCATTCTGCTTAATAGCTCACTACAATACTGAATCAGCAATCACAAAGAGTTTGCTGGAAGTGTAAGAACATACACTGGATAATAAAAGCTATAAAAGACAAGTTTGCCCGTGCATAGAAGAGTGCATGCATAGTGTATAAGACTTTGAAGCAATCCATGCCCTAAGGCCCACTTTGCACCATGACTACTTGAGTACTGGCTGAATTATTACAATTCTGAACGGAGAGTGTCTGGCAAAAATGTACAGCAGCTTCACTTTTAGAATAGTGTATACATAAACACATACTGCTGAATGGCTCATAGCAATACTAAAGCAGCAGTACCAAAATGTTTGGAGGAAGTGTAAATATACAGACTAGGCAATTGAAAGTTTAAAAGCCAAGTCTACAGGTGCATAGAAAAAGGCATTTATTATTTAATAACCTTCACAAAGCCCCAAGCGCCAGCACACCTTTCCGAGGGTAGGATTACGATCTACAAACGCTAGCATTTTTTAAATTAAGAACCATAAAAATAACAAATATTAAACCTTTATTTTTCTTCTAATGATAACAATATTTTTTATACGTCTTCTATTTAGATGCTTTTAATTATAAAAATGCAAAGATCACAGTTTACCAAGTAACACTTTTTAAACTCTCCAACGTATGTAGATAATAATACCTTATACGTGTTACTATCAAAATCGAAACCTTTACAGCTTCACAGTTAGAAACTTTTCCAAACACGTGCACACAAAAACAGTTAAAACACGAGCACGTGTAAACTGAAAAACGTGCCATCTACATAGGCGGAGCCACATCTTCCTTCCATAGACTACTAAACAACAAAAAACTATATAAATCACACCTACTGTGCAATTAGTTTCATTTTCCCAAGTTATTTCTGAATCGCCAATCTCTGTTGCAGGTTTCTTTCTCCAGCATTGGATTCTTTTTTTGCATCAACAAACATATTCCGGAGTTGTAAGTTGTTTCAAGATGGCATAGGCATAGTACTTAGTTATAAATTGTGACTATTTGTCAATATTTAAACATTTATATGTGGAAAAAAATGTAATTGCATGTTTTTCCCTTATTCTCTGTAACGTCAGCAGCTTGTTCTTAGAAACAGATATATTATAACAAATATTACTCTTTTTCTGGCTCCTTTTACCTTAAATATAGTGACTTTTTATATTATAATATTAATACTTATTTGCTCGAGAGGTGTTGCTAACCCGTCGACGCAAACCCTAAACATTTACAATCAACGTGACAATGATACACTTGTTATTATGTTTTCCCCTAGAGATCACATAATGTTACTATGTACATTAAAACATTAACAGTCTTGGTGATCCTACCGGAATTCACAATCCATCGTCACAAACAGTAACGAAAAGTAAGCAACGTTACCGGCTTGCGGCTTTCAGTCTATTTCCCCCTTGTGATCATATGCTGTGAGAATATATACATATTACTATTCTCAACGTCATGATCTCAGAGGAGTTTGTGACCCGTCACCACGAATATCTAATGTTTTCACCTCCCGGAGAAAAGAAGTTCAGTAAATAATTACCGCTCGAAACTATTTCATTATGGATGTTCTGTTAAATACATAACTTTATTTTCCTTTTCTTTTTAATGTAACAATGTATCAATCGTTATATTATAATAGATTGTCCTATTGCTACAGAACAGGAATGGGAGATTTTTCAGCGCCATCTGTAATTTAATTATCAAATATTTTTACAAATTGATCAGATATTTTTATATATAATAAAATATAGCTATCATGCAAACGTTGTTACTTTAAATATTAAATAAACCCTACATTTCTGAATGTTATTTTCTAATTTCTATTCTTATTAGCGATTCCTATTCACCTTCTCCCTAAAGAATATATAGGACCTAGACTATATATTATAAGATTAACATTCTATAAATTCTTTGTAGAGTATGTGATTTATTAGCGGAACAGTCTGCAACTTGTAAACACTACGACAGCATGTTTCTGAATTGTACAGAATACAAATTTTAAAAATAATAATGCATACATTTCTATGTCATATGAAACAATTGATACTTTGCTATTTTACTTGTTCTCTTGATCTCAGATAATGTAGTGCAGGAGTGTTTGTTGTAGCACTTCTATTCTATTTATCTAAAAGTAACTAATGCCCTCTTACATCAATAGGAATGTGGGGCAACACTTTTACAAACTGTAGCACAAAAATGAACTATATATCACGCTTAACTGATATTTTATGAAATTCCATTTTTAATTGTCACCCCTTTCATATATACTGTGACAGTTTCTGTAGAAAGTTTATTTGTATTTGCTTGATAAAAACTGTTTCGAACCTAGACTGAATTTTTTGCTGCGCAACCACACCTCGCCATCATGAAAGTAAACACCACATCATAAGTAAATGCTAGTACTAAGAAGTATATGACCAACAAACTTGATAAAAGAAAACAGCGTAAAACACTCATTTTTCCGACGTGATTTATACACCACACGGCAATTATATAAATGTCCCTTGAAACATATATAAAAAATAGTTTACCTCATAATTCCTCTCCACCACCTTATGGGCACTGCACACAGTTAATAGTTTTCCTAACCTACCCTCTACTACTTTCTTTCCCCATACTCCTTTGGAAAATGCATCACAATATCACTGACAACAGTGAACCGTTCTCATCCAATAAGGAGCAAACTTGTGTTCGGAACACTTTAGCTAATAAAATGTCCCTGTTCTCTAAAGACGAGCAAGGAATGACTGCTAAGCCTTCTACTTTTAATACTTTACAGTCAATGAACATTAAACTTCGTAAAGTCCCGCTTGGAGCACGTTACCCAAATACTCCCCGAACAGAATGGAATCCTTAACAAAACTTCGTCTATGACTAACGGTTTCTATGAAAAAAATAAATATACATTTCCAGCAAAGTAAGTATTTCAATTACCAACATATTGTGAAGAACTTTTAATCTCTGTACTCACACAACTGATCCATGATCTGTTACTATGGTAACAGGCAGAAAAGTAGTGGCTGTACAACATTTTTTATTTTTCCCTTGGACCCTCTACAAGACAGAAACGAAACCAAAATACCACATTTGCAACACCTTTGCACAGTTTTTTTTAAAATAAAAAGAGGCCCCAGAGGAGGGGGAGGGGGGAAGGAATCAAGTGGAGGAGAAAGCGGTCCCAGTAATTCCGGGGGGCCATAAGTCCCCCCGCATACATATAGTTAAAAATCCAGGAGGGTATTGATCCCCGTGTACGGGAAGACCCTCTTGGACCCCCATTATGAAAAACAATTAGCCCCAGAGATTTGACCCCCCCGGAACTAATTAACAATAAAGCGGGCTTCATGTTTTTTTTCTTTTTCACCCAAAACACGTACCCTGCGTTTTTTCAATAAAAAAAATATCCAGCGTGAAGTCATATATGGCGCCCCGTACACGTAATCCATGTAAAATTCTAATTATTCAAAAACATATATTTATGTATTTAAAGTGCATATTAAGAGAAGACATTATCTGGGATAATCATTAAAATAGTTTTTTAAAACTGTAAAAAACTATGTATTACTTTTAAAATCAATTACGGAAAATTGCACGTACATCACAAGAGTAAAGATAGTTTGAAGACTTATTCATTTTATAAAACAATAAAGCACTGCACACTAAAGAGGAAAAGTCAACACAATTATTGACCCCTCTCCCAACATTTAAAAGCCCCTGAGGGAGGAGAAAAATTCATCAAGACTGAATACGTTAGTACAGGCCACTCTTACGCTACCAGAAAAACACGAAAACAGTACAAAGCCCAGGTTTCCATTGTAGTGATTTCTTAGTTGCAGGTCTAGTTGTCAGATTGACACACACTCCCTCATGCCTGGTATACACCCACACCACACCCATTTAGCATATCTGTCACTACACACGTGACCCTATGTATAAAAAAGACAGAGCGCACGTGTTGTACACCATTTTAGAGTTGTTCCCAAAGCATCGAACAAGGGGCCCACTACCACAGAGATATCAAGACTGGCACCATATATGAGACTTCTTTGTTGGAGATTGGAACCACATCATGAAGAAAGTTTCTTTTCCACGAATAGGTGAGCAGGGTGGCTTGAGTATGCATCAGAAGGAGTCAAAGGGTTGTAGCTGACTACATACAAAAATGCAACTTAGTATTTTAGACGAACACACTCCTACATAATGTATTCATTTACATGTTTAATTTTTTTCCCCAATAGCAGTAACGTTTTTATAATCGCTGTAATGTCCGGAACATATTCACAATGTAAAAAGTTCGTAAAATCTGACAATCAAATGTCTATAAAAGCGCCATATTATCTAACTCCAAAAAAATATAGCAAGAAATACCAATCATAACATCTTTCTTTTAATATCTTTTAGATGTACAGCTTTAGGATGGATTATGTAACATGGACAACTGCAATAGCACAAGGTGAGCAAATAAGGTTGTTTCTGAAACAACAACAAGTTATTTGTCAAATGAGAGAATATGTAGTATTCAGCAGGCGCAAAAAAAAGATTCAGCTAACAGAGCTTTACCAAGGATGAGATAGCTTTCTAGGTCCACACACACTCGCACCCGAGTACATGACAGGTCTTTTAAAGACATTTTGCTTGTTAATGAGGCTTTGATAACCCCCCCCCCCCGCTTACAGCCCCTGCACCTCCACTCTTCTTTTTGCTTGAACTAAGCCCCCCACCCTAAATTGTTTCTAGCCCCCCACCCCCGTTTTTTTTGACTGGTTGCGCCTCTGGCTTCTCGTACCCCTCTCTTGTCGTGTGTGTCTCTCTGACGTTTTAATATCCTTTTTTCCCTTTCTCTGTCTTACTCTCTCACATCATTTCTCTTTCTTTTTTAAAGATTTGCATTCTGCTATCTCCACTCTGCTATGTACAACCTTATCTGAATTGAAATGATTAACTCTCTTGATTACAGTGAAGGCTCCTTCCACACGTAGAGCACCATGTTTCAATCACGCCAATGCCACTAGGTGACAAACAATTTTGTTTCCGAAACAACAACAAATTATCTGTGAAAGGAGTGAGTAGGTAGTGTGCACCAGCTTCACTGTTTAAATTAGCTCCGAGCAGTGACAACACATAGGTTACAACAGTCTGACAAACAGATCTACAAGCTTATTACGCCACTTCTGTATCACTTTTAACATGGGAAAAGTGACGCAAGCAGCTTGAAAATCTACGTCTGACTTTTCAAGAAAAAATCTCAACTACAGACTCTGCTAGAGAGTTTTAATGTTGTTTTCTCACTCTCTCTCTTTCTCTCTCTCACTCTCTGTGACATCATTTCTCTTTCTCTTTTTAACTTATAGAAAATGCTATCTACTTCGACTTGTAGAAGAAAATGTGCCCTCAAGTTCCGAATCCCACTGGCTGCGGTGTGAATTCCACTGGCCGCAGTGTTTATACAACGGTAAGCACAGAGGCCTAGATATACAATGCCTTCATTGGAATGCATTAGAAATAAGTTGCCATATTTACAATCCAGTTGTGCAACTTTTGTGGCAGTGACGCAGTAGGCACTTCCATATAGACACCACTTGAACACGGCACTATAACAGAACTGAAATGTACTAGGCACACAGCACACATAAAACCGTACCGTTACCTTGACTAGTAATGCTTCATCTCATTTACTCACATCTACATAATTCTAAACTCTAATTTTCTTTCTTATTTTGCAGATTAACAATCCAACGTCCTCTGGAGTACACTTCACAATTTGTTTATAATATTGTTTTTTTAATGTTATTCTTCTAGTTGTTTACAATATAGTTATCATTAAGTTTTGTTTACAGTTATTCTTTTAATAAAAGGTAATTAAAAAACTACATACTTCTTTTTTTTGTGGGGGGGGTTGACGATCCCCAATAAAAAATAATATTTATAATGTTGAAGTACTATAGTAAGATGTTCAAGAGTAAGATTGAAAAGTACTGACGTATATTTTGTCTGGGTACACTACAACATGGTAAAGAAATCAAACTAATACCAAACAATGTGTACCACATTTACAAACCTCTTGCAACATTTTCCCATGCAAACCTACCACCCTACAAAATTAAGTCTGGGCCTCAATGACGCCCCTCAAACCACGGAAACAATCACCCCACAAAAATGTCTATATTGTAGGAGAGGGACTGCGTTCCCTCCGCCTGGTGCCCTGGAGTCCACTCGGATCCTACAGTGTCCTGGGGCAAACAGCCATTACAACGCGGTCATAACCACGCGTGATCGTCACAACGAACCCATTAGCACGCATATGGCTTTACCACACATGCTTTTACAACTAGTATGCATTTACCATGCATGATAAACGCATAATCTTAATATCTTTGTGTTGACGAACACGCGTTGTAATCGCTTATGTCCTTCAAATCAGTTTTTAGGTATACGTGTGACCAAGTCATAAGATCGGAGGCCAAGGACAAACACCTTGGTGTCTGTGCCAGGAAATCTCATGGATCTTAGATAAGATAAGCAGAGAGTAAAATGAAAGTAACAGGTATAATAAAAATAACAGACACAAACTACTAAAATGGCGGTGGATGGAGTATGTAATCAACATTTGGCGCCTCAACACTACATTTCAAATAATATTAAATATTATTAATATATTACAAAATTATAGCAGTGGATGACACACACGGCCCACGAAAAGAAAGCAGCATATTTAATACCTGAAATGAGGAGAGGTTTGCTTGGCGAAAAAGAAAAAAACGTGGGTTGGAAACAAGGCTGCGCATGTGTAGAGAGTACAACTAGTGCACAAAAAAAACCCCGTGACAGTGACTGTATGTTTCTGTAAAGTTAAAATATGTCTTACATATTGAAGAATGAGTGGATGTATAAGTGTCTGGATGAAGGATTTAGTAGGTGCATGACTCACTGTATGAGTGAGTGATTAAATGTGTCTCACTGAGTGCATGGGCTAGTGACTAAACTGTCTTAATTTGTGCATCATTATGTCTGTTGTTCTGTAAACTGCTGCATGTGTTGATTAGTAACTATATGGGTTATTGATTGGTTGCCCAAGTATTTGTATGGGAGACTGAGTGTGTGTGTGGGTGGCTGGGAGGTGTATGTCTCTGTGCATAGATGTGTGAGCAGTTGATTCACTAGATGTATGGGTTCAAAAGTGCATGTGGAAACAGCTGTATGGGCGGTTGACTGTGTGCATGAGTGTATTGGTGAGTGAATGGATATCTCAGTGTTACATGTCAAAGTAAGTACATATGTAAAACACAGTACATGTGAGAGTTTACATATATAAATAACTGTGCATAAGAGCCAGTGAATGTGTGAGTGGCTGTATGGATCATTGTGAACTTGTATCTGGGATTGTATGAGAGAGTAAATATGTGTTAGTATATGTTTGAATAAGTAAGGTGTGTATAACTGTATAGTTGAGGAAATGGAGGTGTGATTGATTCTTTGCATGACTGACTAGCTGTGTGAGTAACTCCATGGATGAGTGACAGTCTGTGAGTGTCTGTTTACACTGATTGTATCTAAGGTTATATTAGAGTCTGAAGAGGTTCATCGTATTATCACATGAATGATCTCATCAGTGATGTGATCAGTAATGTCAAATGAGATGTCATCAGTGATGTCATCAGTGATGTCATTTGAGATGTCATCAGTGATGTCATCAGTGATGTCATCAGTGATGTCTCTGACCATGTCATGAATGATGTAATATGTGACATCATCAGCAGTGGATTGCGGGTGCGCGATATATAGTTAGTGCAACTAACTATATATGCGAATTTCAATGGTTTTGTGCGAGTAAAATAAGGTTTTGTAAATGCTAATCCCCAACTATATATGGTCTATAACCCATGGTTTTTTCAGTGAATTTTCAAGTTTTGTAAATGCTAATTCTTAACTATATATGGTCTATAACCTATGGTTTTTTTCAGTGAATTTCAATGGTTTTTTAATAGCAAATATCAAAAGCTGTGAAATGTGAAGTACGTGGTAGGTAAAAACATTTTCGTGTTTATGCACGCTGATGTGCTTTGAACGCTGCCCCCCCCATCTCTTTTCTTTTAGGAGTAAACAAAAGGAATCAAGCAAAATCAGTAGGACACTAATGGGATCTCTTTTTGACCTCGCTAAAATAGAAACATTAGGAACAACCCCTCATGAGAAATACGAAACTAGTGAGAGGAACTGAGCTCGACGCCATGATGGCTGCAAGACAGCTCGGCTCCGCCGCCCTCCCGCCCAAAACAACGACAAACCCTATGCAAATATTATAAATATATACAACACACCAGCAAAGTAACAGGGTATAACATTTTATTAAATACCTATTTACATGGCAGCCTGCTGCAACATACATCACTGTTCCTGTCGCGGTAGCATAGCTGGCGGCATAGGGGTGGAGGACCGTTGTGCAAATTGCCCGGGGACGACACCATGCGCCTAGGCTCGTCCCCAGTACAGCCAGAGGTGATGTCCGACAAGTTGTGTGGGGGGATGCCTTGCTGATGCGGCCACCCCCACCACCACCCTCTTATTGCCTGATCCGGCTAGCTCAATCGATCGAGCATGAGACTCATGCACTCTGATTTCCTTGGCCTCAGTCAAGCATCAATATTAAGATTTTCATAGGTGAGTGTAGGTTCATGGTTTTCCATCCACAGACTAAAAGCCTGGAGTGGCAGTGAAAGAACAATAACTAGGTAAGAAGGAAGGCAGAGTTTGTGGGAAGGACTCTGTATATGGTATGTTGCTTGGTCCCTGAGATGCTTCGATGTCACTGCCTTGCACAAATGGCATAAGTCCTGGATGTTGAGTGCCATAGTTGAGGGTTCGGAGCAGCGCTTGTAACACTGTCTGAAGCTTATTTGCACCTGCTGCAGCTTCACTTTTCTCAAAGTAAGTGGGGGCTGTTTGTGGACCTGACTGCATTGGAAAACAATGTGATGCGGTGCCTCCCTGAACCGCTTGACGGAGGCCCCCGAGATAATTGCGCCTGCTCCACACCTTGTCCCACAATCCGTTTGACCTAAAGACACGTCCTGCGGTGCCCTGGTCCGACCATCACATATACCTGCACCAGGAGACGGCGTGGGGTGCAGTAGAAGGGAGAGGCGGTGCGAACGAGCCTCCCCCACCTCCCCAGGTGCAGGTTTCTCAGCTACACCCCAGCGCTTCACTCGACCAGCTGACTTGCGCCCGCTCTTCCGACAGAGTGCCTCGCTCGGCCAGCTGAATTGCGCCTGCTCTTGCTATTACAACGTCTCACCCGCCATCCAACGGAATTGCACCCAATCTTGCGGTACAGCGACAGGCGGCTGCTACGGAGCTCACGAAATGGCGGTCGGCTCCACAGACTTGGGCCTGGCCTGCAAAGATGGCTCTGGGCAACCGTGGAAATCGGACGCTTGACTGCTAGGGCATGGGCCCCATTCCCAAAAGAGTTCCCTTCAGCCTTGAAGATTGTACAACAGTCACAGAGACCCCCGACTCCCGTAGACTTCCGGTGGGGAGCGACTGCCATGATTACTCGCGGAATGGCCACGACGTATCCACGAGATGGTGGTGCTCTCATGCTGATGCCAGCTTCAGTCTGAAACATCCAGAAACACTGTAGACTACCAATTCGATCAGTTCTGGTGGAGCCCCAACGTGACCCGGTAGAGAAGAACTTGCCCTCCCCTCTTTGACTGATGGTTCTTGTTGCCTGTCCCTTCTCTTGTCATTTAACAGAATTTTTTGGACTGCTGCAAGGGGTTGTGTTCTGACCGCTGGTTGGTGGAGACATTTTGACTATATTCTGGACCTGCGTTGTCGCGTAATGCGTCATATGACGTGCCGCGTTAGCGCACCCGGAAGTGCTCCGGTGCGCGAGGCGCAGCTTCCCGGAAACGATCCAGAGCGCGGCGCGCAGCGCGTAACGTAAGCATAACAGATCATGTGACTTGTTAATAAAACTTTTCATTGGTTCATTTTACTTTTGTTATTCTAATGATGAAAGTCTTGGTCATATGACCTAAAAATAACACTTTTCATTGCTTTCGAACATTTTTTTTGCCCAAATGATGAAAGCCCCACCTTTTTTTTTCTCACACTGACTTGTAAAGCAAAGGACCCAGATGCATTTACAGTTTATCACTAACAATGTTCCAGGCTAATGTATTTTCCCGGGAAATTTACAACTGTCCTGCAAGTAAAATATTCCCTTTTCGAGAAAAAGGGCGTTTCTTCGTCCCATGAGGGAGCCGTTGACCAAAAGAGGCTCGGCCTGCTGTCTTAGTCGCTGATAGGCATGAATATCGGATTCTTTTCGATCACTTTATGTTGCAGGAGTGGAAAACACAACAGCCCTTGACCATTTATCTTTACAGCATTCCTGCGTATTATACCTTTTAACCGTCATGTAATCGGGCTGCTTTATTTCACTTGCCTTTTACTGATTCGAAAACAGTAGCTATTATTCAAAACTTTACCAAAAAAGGTACTACTACCATGTTTTGTTTTAAAAACCTTTATTGTGAAAATGTCAGTATACAAATACGGGCCTATAACCACGTGGGCCGGCCATGGAGCAAACTGGAATCGTATATGATGAGGGGACATTTACACTGTAGAAGAACGTAACGGGCGGGCCATTAGGTTGCAAGAACTAAGGTGTCTAACAGTTGCGGAATCGATGGACGTACATTTTATAATTAAAGTACGACAGGGCCAGTTACAATAAAATTATCTACATATACATTTGCGGGCAAGTACCATGGGTGACGTTAATTCGATCTTTCAATAGTACAGTAATCAATAACACATCAGAACTTAATATCAATAGGGATGTCCAAATGTTCAATCAGTACTCGTCCCCGCCCGCCATGTGCTTCAAAACTGCATACGTATCTCGTGATATCAAGGTTGGGCAACCAGTACACAACAAGGAGTTACGAGTCCCATTTATACCGGCGCCATTTTGGGTGAGGCCGGGCAGGTCCTGGATATAGTCAAAATGTCTCCACCAACAAGCGGTCGGACCAGAACCCCTTTCGGCAGTCCAAAAAGGTTCCATTAAATGACAACAGAAGAGATAGGCAACAAGAACAATCAGTCAAAAGAGGAGACGCTTTCGTGAATGGGGCCCATGCCCTAGCAGGCAAGCGTCCAAGTTCCAAGGTGTCCCAGGGCCATTTTAGTGGACCAGGCCCAAATCCAAAGAGCCGGCCGCCATTTTGAAAGTCTTATTGCAGCCGCCTTTCGCTGCACCGCAAGAGTAAGCGCAATTCAGCTGGATGGTGGGCGAGACGCTGTAGCCGCAAGAGCGGGCGCAACTCAGCTGGATGGGGGTGCGGCACTGTGCCGCAAGAGCGGGCGCAATGCAGCTGGAAGGCGAGTGAAACGCTAAGGGGCGCCCCACTGCAGATGAGGTGCCTCCACCTGGGGAGGCGAGAGAGGCCCGTTTGCGCCGCCTCCCCCCCCCACCCGGGCACCCCACGCCGTCTTTCGCCGCAGCATTGTAGGATGGCCACACCAGTGAAACTTGCTGGACACCACCTCGATGCCATCCGGAACTTGGCGCGTTCGAGTCACTGTACCACAAGAGTAACCGAAACTCAGCTGGATGGCGGGTGAGTCGCTGTACCGCAAGAGCGGGCGGAACTCAGCTGGATGGCGGGTGAGTTGCTGTACCGCAAGAGTTGGAGAAACTCAGCTGGATGGCGGGTGAGTCGCTGTACCGCAAGAGTGGGCGGAACTCAGCTGGATGGCGGGTGAGTCGCTGTACCGCAAGTGCGGGCACCACTCTGCTGAACGGCGAGTGAAACGGCAAAGGGCGCCGCACTGCACATGAGGTGCCTCCACCTAGGGAGGGGGGAGAGGCCCATTTGCGCCGCCTCCCCCCCCCCCCGGGCACCCCACGCCGTCTTTCGGCGCAGCATTGTAGGATAGCCACACCAGTGCGGCAACTTGCTGGACACCACCTCGGTGCCATCCGGATCTCGACGCGTTGTGCTGCCTTCGGCCTATTCGCACATCGGTCCGCTACTGACGCCGCCTCACAGGCCAACGGATTTTGTAGGCTTTTTATAGCCCAAAGCCGCATAACAGGTCATGTGACTTGTTTATAAAACTTTTCATTGGTTCATTTTACTTTTGGTTTCCTAATGATGAAATGCTTGATCATATGACCTAAAAATAACACTTTTCATTGGATTGAAACATTTTTTTTTCACAAACGATGAAAGCCCCACCTTTTTTTTTCTCACTCGGCAATCCAAAAAAGGTTCCGTTAGATGACAACAGAGGGGACAGGCAACAAGAACCATCACTCAAAAAAGGGGAGGGCAAGTTCTTCCCTACCGGGTCACGTTGGGGTTCCACCGGAACTCATCGAATTGATAGTCTACAGCGTTTCTGGATGTTTCAGACTGAAGCTGGCGTCAGCATGAGAGCACCACCATCTCATAGCTCCATCGTGGCCATTCCGCAAGCAATCATGGCAGCCGCTCCCCACCGGAAGCCTGCGGGAGTCAGGGGCCCCGATGACTTTTGTAGAATCTTCAAGGCTGAGGGGACGCTTTCGAGAATGGGGCCCAAGCCCTAGCAGGCAAATGTCCGAGTTCAAATGTGTCCCAGGGCCATTTTAGTGGACAAGGCCCAAATCCGAAGAGCCGGCCGCCATTTTAAGAGTCCTGTAGCAGCCAGCAAGAGTGGGCGCAATTCTACTGGATGGTGGACGAGACGCTGTAGCCGCAAGAGCGGGCGGTAAGCAGCTGAATGGCGGATGAGGCACAGTGCAGCAAAAGCGGGCGGAAAACTGCTGATTGGTGACTGAAACGGTAAAAGGGCACCCCACTACAGCAGACGAGCCTCCACCTGGGGAGGCCCGTTCACGCCGCCTCCCCCCCTCCCGGGGCGCCCCACGCCGTTTTTCGGTGCAGCATTGTAGGATGCCAAGACCAGTGCGGCAAGTAAAGGACATCACCTGGGTGCCGTCCAGATCTCGGCGCGTTGTGCTGCTTTCGGACTATTCGCACAACAGACCGCTACTGACGAGGCACAGTGCAGCAAAAGCGGGCGGAAAACCGCTGAATGGCAAGTGAAACGCTAAAGGGGCGCCCCACTACAGCAGACGAGCCTCCACCTGGGGAGGCCCGTTCACGCCGCCTCCCCCTAGACCCCCCGCCCCCAGGGCGCCCCACGCCGTTTTTCGGTGCAGCATTGTAGGATGCCAAGACTAGTGCGGCAAGTAAAGGACATCACCTGGGTGCCGTCCAGATCTCGGCGCTTTGTGCTGCCTTCGGACTATTCGCACAACAGACCGCTACTGACCATTGTTGCTTTTGTTTAAAATGTTTTTTTAACGTGTTTACTGTCTTTGATGCATTGTATATATTTATAAGTTATTAAAGTGTTATAATCCTACTACTTTGTTGGAGTGCTATATATTTTTAATGTGACACATAATTGTGAAGACTTTGATGTACAAAAAGGCATCCCTGGAATCTTCCGCTTCAGGCTCGGTCCCACACACCCTCACAGTGAGAATCCCCTCCCCAATCACAATACAGGATCGTTATCAGATAGTAGGAACGCGTGTGGTGTGACGGATCTCATAAGGTGGGGGCCTTGATCTACTGTAACTCCTTTGAAGAGGTGTGATTCTTTACAGTTGAGGCCATAAACTACATCCGCAGGGCTAGGTGATAGCCTGGGACCGGCCTGGACAATCAGACACAAAGGAAGAGGAGTGTCAGAGGGTGCGGTAGTGAATAGGGTGAAAGGGAGGTGTCGGGCAGGCACAGGGTGTGATTCTCAGGGAAGAGCAGCGCAGATGGGGGGAGGTTTATGGCCCATGCATAAGACAGAGAGCGGGGTGACCAGTGCGTGGGGGAGATGCTTGCGAGGGTGGGGAGCCATGCTGAGGATCGGCGGCGTGCAGAGAGTGGGTCTGGTCAAGGCATCTAAAATGGCTGCCGTGCACGACAAAAGTGTGGCATTGGAAAAAAAGCAAGATGGCGCAGACAATGTTTATCAATACGGATTAATTTATAACAATTATTTTTAACAATATATTTACTCGCAGTGTCAAAATGGCGGTCAACCCTTCCTGATTTCCTTCGAATCGAACGTTAACAGACGTCACGATCGGCGGCGTGCAGAGAGTGGGTCTGGCCAAAGCATCTAAAATGGCTGCCGTGCACGACAAAAGTGTGGCATTGGAAAAAAAGCAAGATTGCGCAGACAATGTTTATCAATACGGATTAATTTATAACAATTATTTTTAACAATATATTTTCTCGCAGTGTCAAAATGGCAGTCAACACTTCCTGATTTCCTTCGAATCGAACGTTAACAGACGTCACGCAGCAAAAAAAAAAGAAAAATACGCTCACGCGCAGCCGCTGGAAGACAAGTATCAACATATATGAGCATCCTCAGCCACCCTCAGAAAACATAGGGGGTCAGGATATGTCTCCCGTACCCCCTTATACCGATTTCTCACATTGTTTTTCCTCCATCTTGTAATTTAATTAAAACGAAACACAAAATGGCGAATTCCCGTTTCGCGTCCCGATTCGCTACCCGGTTTGCGAACCGGAAAGCGCTTCTACCGCAAAAAAAACAATTTTTTTTTATTTGCCCCACGGGACCCTTTAATAACCCCAACATCATTCCTAGGGGGTCAAGAAGGGTCTACCTTGCCCCCTTTCATTAAATTCCCCCTTCGTTTTTCTCCTCTTCTTGTCTCTCGATCCTACTGAGAGACAAGATGGCGGCCGCTCCGGACTGTTTAGAATGTTGACAGACACCGGAGAGCCAATCAGCTTCGCTTCGCAAAGCTCCGTTACGCGAAAAGTACGCGAACCGGAGCGCTACCCGGGACGCTGTCACAGATATATCTGTTTTTTTAAACGTTAATTTCTCAAAATCCACTGGAGCACATATATTGAGACCCAGCAAAGGCACATCGGGCTAACAGTCCCTACAATTTTGCCAAGTTTCGTGCAAATCCATTCAGCCGTTCGAGCTAAAAGTGAGGCCAAACGTCCTATGGAAAAATGAATGGGAAAAACGCGTTTTGGGACCCCCCTTTTTTCTCGGCCTCCCCTTGATGAAACCCCCTCAAATTATCAGGGGCTGCTCAGAAACAAAATGTGCCATTTTCCTGAAAATTTCAGCCGATTCCGTCCACAAACGCCAAAGTTATTAGACATAGAATTTTCAAAAGTCCCATAGAGAAAAAATCCTAACTATATATACCTACTGGCGACCGCCAGTAGGTAATATATATATAAATATATATACATATTACCTACTGGCGGTTGCCAGTAGATAGTTTTAGTTAGGACCAAGTTTCCATAGGAAGATTTTTTTTTTGTTTTGCTTATAACTTTGGCGTCGTTTGATGAATCTTCATGACATTTTCCAAACTAATTCTTGGTTCATATCAGCTCCTATGTTGAAAGTTTGGGGGTGAATGGGGGGGCTGAGAAAAAAGGGGGGTCCCAAAACATGTTTTCTCCATGTTAATTTCCATAGTAGACTTTAGACAAGGCTACAGGTCGAACGGGTGAACGGAATTACCCAAAATATGGCAGGGAGAAGGGACTTGGTCTAACTTTTTTTTTTTTAGCTGTTTCTACTCATCCTAGGGTCATTGGCTCATTGAACTATGGGCCAGATGCAGGTAATTCATATTTACCGACTCTTAAATACCGAATTTTACCGATTCGGTATTTAAGAGTATGAAGGGGGGAGATGTAGGTAATTTGATTTCAGAATTACAGAATCGGTGGGATTCAGGATTTACCGATTCGGTAAATACCGAATCGGTATTGCCCATTGATTCCTATGGGCCATGAAGCCCATAGGAATCAAAGGGCAATACCGATTTGGTATTTACCGAATCGGTAAATAACGAATCCTGCAAGGGTGCAGGGGGTGTTACTTTGACACCCTCTAGCACCCCAAATACTGGCATGTGTGCCATGTGGCACACAGACATGTCCTAAGGGCATGTCTGTCTGTCACATGGCATAGGTGTGCATGCACACATATGCATGCACACCAGGATTCGGTATTTTACCACCCAATTGGATAGGGTGGTAAAATACTGAATCTGAAAGGCCTTTGGGACTCAGAAGAGTCATACCTACATCTGGGTTTTACCGAATCAGTAAAATTACCGATTCGGTATTTTACAGAATCGGTAAATTTAATGATTCTGTAAATTTACTGAATCTGTAAAATGATGCCCCTACATCCCAATCACCAAATACCAGTTGGTAACGGCCGAATTCGGCCGTTATCGACCAGTATTTGGGCTCCTACATTTGGCCCTTAGTCATCCGACCTCTGGTAGGATTTATATTTTTTGATTTTGCGCTTCCTATGCTTCTTCACTACACTCTGGTCACTGTACTACACCTGTGTAACTAGTGTTAGTAAGCGTTTATACTAACCAATGCATCATGGTCCTAGGGAGCGGGACCACCTAGGTGCAGCCCATACAATGTCCCGGGGTGAGCATCTGCTGGACATTTATGTTTGCTATTCGAGGGCGGGTGCATGGCTACCACCCTGTGATAGCAAAACCTTGTTCGTCTAGTTGAAGCGAGGAAAACCTCGTATCGCTTTAATAGAGCAGATCCGGATGGCAAAAATGGAGAAAAAAAGAAGCTGGGTCTCACTCGTTGATTTAAATTAGGCTCCTGGTGTAAATGTAAATGTAAATGTAAATGTAAATGTATTGGCATTTATATAGCGCACTACTTACCCGTAGGGTCCCAAGGCGCTTCGACCGATGCAAAACCCTTCCTGGCTTCCCTGAGAGATGGTCCCTTAATGGGTATCTCCAGGGTGAGACCAGGCATCCCCGGCGGTGTGGTGGGGCCGTTAGAGAAGATGAGGCAAGCTAATGCCCAGAGTTGCCGAGTGTGATCGCTGATCAGAGTGGGCACCGAGGCGAGAGAATTATCGAGTCCGCTGACCCTGGTCCAGAAACCTGCCGCGCCGGGAATCGAACCCTGGTCCTGGGCCGTCCTCTGCTCTCAGGTCTGCCGCCTCTAACCAGTGAGCCACACTACTTCACATTGGTGGGTTATGTTCCGTGGCTAATCCTAATATTATATTGCGGGGTCTCTGTAGGACTGGGGATCTTAATGTCACATGTAAATTAGGCACTGAAGGGCACAGAGACGTTTCGTAGCGTAGGGGAGCGCCACCTTCTTGGGTATTGTTTACTAATTGTTCGGGGGGCTTCGAGGCCAACTGAAGTCAGGGGATCGCCACCCTCCGGGGCTTTACTTAAATATACAGGGTGGCCATCAGCAGTTCCTGAAGTCACGGTGGTGCTAGGCAGTGCCTTATTGGTTCTGTTATCGCACTGGCAGTACACATGGTGTTATAAAGTGATAAACGCATAGAACCTTTGCATTTGTAAAATTACACAGGTTTCATTTATGTAATAGTCAATTGGTTTATATTTGGTAGGTGCACCGCAAAATGAAAAATGTTTTCCCTCTAAACCTCCTATAAACAGATGATTTTCACAATAAACTACAGACAAGTGTTGTCAGAATAAGAAGACCTATACACTCACTTATTTATTGGAAAAATAAATAATCTTTAATAAAACAACACAAATAAATGGGAACGCAAGTTTATTAGAACAAACAACAGCATAACATGAAATACGTGGGTGGGACTCCTCCGGCAGCCGCGTACAAATCCTGAAAGACAAAAATGAAACATAAGTATGTGTGCCATGTGGAAGATGTAAAGAAAGATAGTCAGAATGAAAGGAAGATAGTGAGAATGGGAGGGAGAGGGAGTGGGAGTGGGTGGAAGGGAGAATGGGAGGGAGAGTCATAAGAAGAGAGGGAGGAGGAGACAGAGTGTCGGGTTATTTGACCCAATCCTCAGTGTTTACGTACCGTCACAAGTTTGTCTAGGACGATGGGGTCCGCGAGAACGAGTGTGGTCCAGCAAGTCCTTAAAATCTTTTTTCGGTCAATTCAATGTCTGAAAAGGGAGAAATAATTTAATGGTGGAAACGTCTCGAGATAAATGAAGGTTAATTTCAAGCTTAATAGAAAACACCAGTTGAGTGCATCCTTCATTTTGGAAGTACGATCTACCAACTGTTAGTTGTAATCATGGTTCAAAGAGGAGTTGGATTGCACGGGAATGCACAAGGTTAAATATTAATATGTTCTGCTAACGTTTACAGGAACAGAGCACATGCTAGAAGCATAATGGGAGTGTGTAATGCAGTGGCGGAAGCCTGTGTGCATGTCCACTTAGTAATGAGGTCACTACAGTGCCGTCCAGCAAGTCCTTAAAATGAGACAGACATGTGACTGAATGAGGTCAGAGATCACATCATTACACACAGCAACATCGCTTATTCGGACCTGCACACCCAGGCTGATGTACCCCTCCCGCAGCATCACGCTTAATTGCAGCCCCTGTGTACCAAGGCCCCACTGCTCACCTGCTGTTATTGTTGTGTTTGCAAACACTATGGGCAGCAGTGTTGACAATTAAGTTGTATTGTTGATTGCAGGATGGTGTACACCTCATGATTCCATTTGGAAACACGACGGGCAGCAGGATTCACAATTTAGAACCAGTGTTGATTGTCAGGATGGCGTACACCTCATGGATCCCTTTTTTTTATTACGCATTGTGATATGCGAGGTAGATGCGACCATATCACCTGAGGTAGTGTGGAAGAACTGGGACATGTGGTGTTGTTGTTATCCTATTTATACGTATGCAAAAAAGGCTGGGCTTGCATACACCCGGACAGTGTAGGGGTGTAAATAATTGTTCCGGGGATCTGGGCATTGTTCAGTTCCTGCCTGGCCAGGAAGTGTAGTTATGTGTGTTTCTTTTGCAGTTTTGACGTTGTAGTATGCGCAATTTATATTAATGTAGCATGTATTGGGAGGGCGGCAACTATTGCTAATGAGATGCTGTTCGAAAAGATTGAATGGCGAACATCCCATGTCATTCTCAAGGTTGTAGATATGCGCAGACGTGCATGTCAATGGTGTGCAGTATTATTGAAAGTGTTGCTATCGCGAAGCGTACATATTTGAATTTGCTTGAATATAGGGAGGAGCAGCAGTGAGGCTACATCATACACAATGATAACGCTCATTACATTCAAGCAATGTATGTCAAATGTGAATCTGAAAGTCTCACATATGACACACTACTATATTGCTAAAGCCTGACAACATAGTGTACTGCAATACAAATCTACACATTTCTGTTTATGACATGTGATCTAGCATGTGCACTCTGCCTGTGGCCACAAATACCCAGGCCGAAAGGCAGCACAATAATGTGCACACAAACACACCAGGGCATCGTGTAACACACATTTGGAACGTTTCAGATGCATGGCCATCACACGTGGAAGGCTTACAGCCACATGTATCAATCTAGGATTTTGCATTTCCTAAATAGCGAAAATTAAGGAATCGCTATTTAGGAATTGCAAAATCCTATGCATCAAGAAATCCTAAATTTTTTCAGGATTTCTTACATTTCGGAATTTGCGATTCCTTAATTGCGAATCGCAATTAAGGAATGGCATTACATTGATTCCTATGGGCCTAGGCCCATAGGAATCAATGCCGTTTTACATTTCTTTTTTTAGGAAATCGCAAGTTGTTGATGCATTGCAAGGGTGCAGAGGGGGGTCCAAAGGACCCCCCCCTGCACCCCTGAAATGTATTTTAAAGTGCATGTTTCACACACACATGTCCTAAGGACATGTGTGTCTGTAACATGACACTTTTCAAAATGCATTTTTGTGCTTTTTGAAACAGTTTCGCAAATTAACACGAGGTTCAACCTCATGTTAATTTGCAAAATTCACATTTTTTTTAAAATGATGCATTACATTTAAGGAATCGCACAAATGCAATTCCTTAAATGCATTCGCATTTTTAGGAAATGCAAAAAAAAACGAATTTTGAAAAAATGTTTCATGCATCCCAAAAACGTATTTAGGAAGCGCAAACGGCCGAATTTACCGATTCCCACCATTTGCACTTCCTAAATAGGTTGATGCATGTGCCCCTTGATGTTCAGACCATGAATATTGATCAAGATGATGGTTGCATTTTGTGTGTAGTATAAGATATGTGTACACAGAAAAAAAACTTTTCAAAAAAGCTGTTTATGGTGAAGTGGTTCATCTCATCAAACGCTGTAGAGAGAATAACTAAAATGAGTGGGGTCATCCAACTGTTACATTGGGAAATGTTATGAAGCAATCAAATGCTTTTATTTAAGGTCACATGGCAATTGCCCACCAAGCGTGCAAGGAGGCTGTACCCAACGCGATTTTGAGAAAATATATTTATCATAATATAAGTTTATTACAGTTAGAAATATATAAATGTGGGGGGCGTGGCTTAGCGCCCGGCGTGAATGGCGGCTCCTGTGTAGGGCTCCGCGGCAGTATCAGGCGGCTGTCTTCTCTTCGCACTGTCTCTGAAGGACTGGGCTATTCTAAGGCCCAGCGGTGCCAGGCGACAACACCTGAAACCTTTGTGGGTTACCTGTTCCGGCGTACAAATTACAGAGACACGGGACACTTCCTTCGGCGTCAAAGATCGAGGTTTATTTACTGCAGGGAACACAGAAGTCACAAGAAGTACAACGTATGTAGGTTCTAGGAGACTGCTTCAAATTGCAATAGTGGATCGCTCCTTTTATACAGTTTTTTGTCATAGCACAACATGGTGAACAAAAGGTTACAACTCAGTTCCCACAGTAAACTTCAAAAGGGTTGTTTTCATGTACCCAGAGTCCCGGAACATAATTACAGTAGAATCGCCGGTTCCCGACTGTAAAAGTACATTATCCCATCATTAAGCACATTCCATTCCGGCTGTAAACGAGTTAAGGAAAGGAGGCAGAAACAGGTGCAAGGAAAGACAAAGATACACAACAGATATAAGAAGGGTGTAGGGGGTGATATCGGAAACATGATTGCAGGATCAAAGGACTCGTGCCTAATGAATGCACGGCTGAAACAATAGACCGGCACGGCAAGATGAGCCTCGAGCAGGGCCATCTGCCTTTACAGTGTCATCCCCCTCACCATAAAGACACCCTCAAAGGAACACGTGTCTTCCGCAAGAGCTTGGGAATCCCAGGGTCACGAAGCGGACAGTGTCCGTTCGCTGGCAACTTGAGGGCAAGAGACAAAATGGATGCCGTATCTAAAATGGAACCCGTGGGTTCAGATGAAGAAACCCACGAATAAGACAAACGGTTCAGCCAGTGTAGTGAAAATGCGTACACCCACTAAACTCGTCATTTGCGGTTCATAGATACCAAACTCGTCCATATTCGAACGAGTCGAAAACACCACCATAATTGTCACGGAACCTCAGACACTCCTTTTGCCCACATGTAGGCAAGCACTAGTCGATATCAGAATCGATCTCGATATTCATCAGATCATTCAGATGTTGCTGCAACATCATTCTATCCATCAATGCTTCCTTGGTAACAGATGGCCGTCTTATACACGTTGTAGCACAGAGGCCACATAAGGCAAGACCACACTGTACGCAAAGACAACACGTGAACAGAAATGCTACAACAACCCCAATGATCATCAGAATCTTCCAACCCCACGTCGACATCAGGCCCCAAAACCATCCTAGTAGCGTCCAATCACCTACGTCCACGTGTATGGACTCGGAGATCTTGTGCAACTTCGAGATGGCTTGATAGACAGTTGGAGCTTTATCAGGGATGAAAATGCAACAACTCGAATGGATCACCTTACATACACCACCTCTATCTGCAAGAACAACGTCTAAAACCATACGGTTTTGCAACGTCATAAGCCTGTCCGCCTGAAGCTCTGCTGTCAGATTACCAAGGGCACTTGCAGTTATATTAGCAGTCGATTCCACCACTCGAGTCAACTGTCTCAGATTCCTACTATTGATCATAGGTCCCCAAAACGGCAAGAAACCCTTAAAGAAGTCTCCTGCTTCTTGACCGGCAGTGTCTTCTTCGCTAATAACACCTCTCACAACTCTAGTCTTGTGATAGTCTGAACCAACTGTGAAGGTCGGTGGCAACAAGTTCGCAATATAACAGGTGCCCGAAAAGTCACGGGGCAACCATGTATATGCGCGGTCGTAACATACAAAGTATGTACCCTTGGCAGTCAAAAGAACAGGGGAAGAGAGCGTTGGTAAAACATATGTTCAGTGCAAGCACTCCTCCCAAGCTGAGCTCGCGGGCTTCGGCCAAGACCTTTCAGGCAGAAATTACCGAGGTGGGGTACGACCCAGATCGGAGACGAGCTCTTAAGCTGTCTATCACCCACTGAAATGCTATACTCAGCCTCACTCAGATCCCTGTATGCTTGCACCTCTTCCTCTGGAATAAGCGATGCATCAAAAATATCTCTATCTAAGTCAGCAATCGCTCTTGCCAAAGGCTTGTGGTACGGGCCAGGACCATGATCTGCAGTGCGTGGCTCTCGATGGGGGTAGGAATCTAGTGCGCTACGAAACATAGTTTGGAATGCTCGAGCTGACCCTTGGGAACTGTAAGGAAGAACCAAATACGGAATTCCCCTATCCATGGTATGTGGCATTAAACCACACACCCAACAGTTAGTAGTATTCATCACCAACTGATGTTGATGAAGAAGCTGGACAAAGGAGTTATTCATGAATTCCGCGCGTCTAACCTGTTCGTGTTGGGGTAGAGGATGAAAGGAATGTGGAGAAATAGTGGGAGTAGATTTTGGTTCAGAAGAAGAAGTAGGTAAAGCAGAAGGCAATAACGACTGTAGTCCAAAATAAACTCCACCCACCAGAAGCATGGAAACAGTCAGAGACAGCAGGAACACCTGAAACAGAAAGCATTTTGTTCGTACAACCCTGTGTAGTGTCGATCTTTGAGCTAAAGTCTTCTCCACTTCCGACAACTTTGAGAATCCCATCCTCTAAAAACTGTCCGCAACGTTCTTGACGCACTTCGTTCTGAGTAGCGATTATCAATTCCCAGGAGTTCCCAGGAATCGACAAAAGTACCGACCTAGTGTCAGGAACCTGCTAAACAGAAGGAAGTACCCGCACGGCCCTACGGTCATCCCGAATGTAAGGTTTTCTTTAATCAAGCATTCAATTTCAATACAAAATCTCCTAGCTGTGGAAAACATACGTGGAAAAGAACTCAAGAATTTATAGAGAATGCAATTGTTCATAATGTTCAAAACGACAGTAAGGGGTAATATGAATTCAAAAAGGGGAAAAAAGTGTTTTTATTAGTCTTTGTTGTGAGAACGAAGAAACTATCTGCTTCTTCCAGGACGAGTCTGCTCTTCAAATAATTGTTCAGGTTGCGGAACAGAGTCCTGTCGATCAGATGACAGTTCAAGTCTCGAGTTCTCCAATGCTGAAGGTTCAACAAATGTATCTGACTGTAATGAAGTATCTCCTACAGGTTGAGCATCACTGAACGACACAAATCTTGTTGGGGTCTCTATTTCTGTTGCGGCAATTCTGGTCTTCACCCAAGAATCTGCTGGTAAAGGGATAGGCACTTTTTTGTGTGGGTGGCATGCACCCAGTTTTTCCGGCCTTCCAGACGAACTGCAGTTCTTGTGGCCAAGAGGACTTGGAATGGCCCCACAAATCTCGGCTCCAAATTGCGCATCCTGCCGAAGTTGCGGGTGACTACCCAGTCACCCGGTTGGAGCCGATGTCCAGGACCCTCAGTCTGTACCGGCAGTGCTTCAAAGACCTATTGATGAATTAACCTCAGTTTAGCAGTCAGATCATGAAGATAATCAATTAACATTGGGTACTCAAGACTATCGAAGGCCCTAGGCCTCGGGACCCCCCAAATGTTCGCAGGACGGCCGAACAAAATCTCATATGGGCTGAGCCCTACTTGAGAGTGTACAGTCACCCTGGTCGACAAGAGAGCCAGAGGCAAGGCATCAGGCCAAGGCAAACCCGTCGTAGCTTGGATCTTAGCAAGTTTCAGCTTCAGAGTACCATTGTACCCTTCGACCAAACCTGCTGACTGGGGATGATTGGCGCTATGGAATTTTTGTCGAATTCCAAGGCCCTTACACACACTCTGCATCACACTCCCCACAAACTCACTTCCGTTATCCGACCATACAATCCGTGGCATTCCATACCGAGGAAAGTATTCCTTCAGTAGGACTTTCGCTGTAGACAGGGCAGTATTGTCTTTGAGAGGATAGGCTTCAATCCATCTGGAGAACGCGCAAACCACAACTAAAACGTACTTCAGGTTATTACATCTCTCCATATGGATGAAGTCCAGTTGGATAACCTCAAAGGGAAATGTAGGAGGAGCAAAATGGCCAGGTGGAGTAGGGGTGCCCTTACCGGGATTGTACATCATGCATACCATACAATTCTTAACCACTCTCTCAGCACACTTAGCGATACCATCATTCTTCCATACAGGGGACAGCAACTTGCAGATACCTTTCGCGCTAATATGTGACAAGCCGTGAGCCATAGTCACAACGGCTAGCACATATGCATCCGGCAACATCCACTTCTGACTTTCCGACAAATCAATCCAACATCCGTGCGCATCTAACTTTCCAGTGCTTTCTTTCCACTTAGTCTTTTCAGTTTCGGTAGCCTCATTCTGAATCGCTTTCACGCTCTCAACAGTGTCCTCACACATACCAGTCTCTGCCGGCCACCTTACTGAACTCGTAACGTACATTCGGGTTGCAAGGTTCTTAGCTGTCTCCTTAGCAATCTCATCCGCAAACGCGTTACCACGACCAACATCATCCGTAACCTTTCGGTGAGCGCTGCATTTAATAATCGCCACCTGCTTAGGCAATGCAAGTGCGTCCAAAAGATTGTTCACGAGCTGTCCGTGTTGTATCTTTGTGCCATGCGATGTCATAAATCCTCTTTCTCTCCACAATCGACCAAAGTTATGTGCAACACCAAATGCATACTGGCTGTCCGTAAACACATTCACTCGCTTTCCCTTAGACAAAACACACGCTCTCGTCAACGCAATCAACTCTGCCGCCTGCGCGGAATTCTGACTCAATCTCGCAGTTTCCACAACCGTACTCAAAGTCACTATAGCATACGCAGTCATCACATCACCATTCGGCAACTTAAAACACGAACCATCAACATACAAGGTACCATCGGGATCTGCCAATGGAGTGTTTTTTAGGTCAACACGACCCTTCGTTTCTTCCTCAGTTCGCAAATAGCAATCATGTGGTGGTACATCATCTGATTCCATATGAGTTGGCAACAACGTCACCGGGTTTAGTACATTACAGCGCTTTATTTGTATATGACTTGCCAAAAGCGTCAACTCGTAACCGGACAACCTTGCGCTCGTCAAGTGTTGAGTTTTTGTACGATTTAAGAGAGTGTCAACTGCATGCGGAACCATTACCGTAAGCATATTATCCATGACCAATCCTGCAGATTGTCGAATGGACACCGCAGCTGCCGCTGTCGCTCTTAGACAACTCGGCAACGCTCTAGCTACTAGGTCCAAGGTTGAGGAAAAATATGCACAAGGGCGCTACTTACCACCGAATTGCTGCGTCAAAACACTCAACGCACAACCTTCCCTCTCGTGAACGTATAGTGTAAACGGCTTGCTGTAGTCAGGAGTACCTAACACAGGGGCCGAACACAACGCATCACGCAATTCAGAAAAACTTTTCTGACACTCTTCAGTCCATGGCAAAGGAGTCGGAACATCCTTGCACGTGAGGGCTACCAATGGCTTCGCTAGCAATGAAAAATTTGGAATCCATTGCCTGCAGTATGAAGTGATACCTAGAAAGGCACGCACATCTCTCTGAGTTGTTGGCACAGTCATTCGAGCGATCGCTGCAATTCTCTCTGGGGTCAACCTTCTTCCCTCCTTTGACAATAAGTGACCTAGATAGGTTACTTCTTGACAACAATATTGCAGTTTAGAAGGTGACACCTTATGATGTAAGTCACAGAGATGCTGTAACAGCGATACTGTAGCAGTTTTGCAAATCTCATTGGTGTCAGCAGCCACCAACAAGTCATCAACATACTGGATCAAGGCCGCACCAGCCGGTAACACAAACGCATCAAGTTGACTCTTCAGGGCTTGGCTGTATATCGATGGACTCTCACAATAGCCCTGAGGAGCGCGTTTAAACATGAAGCTGCGACCACCTAATGAGAAACCGAATAGATCTCTGCTTTCCTCAGCAATCGGAATGCTAAAGAAAGCATTCTTCAGATCGATCACTGAGAACCAAGAAGTAGTGGCTGGAATAAGAGTCAGTAAAGCCGTAATGTCAGGCACCACAGGAAATTGTGGAATCACAATTTTGTTCACCTCCCGTAAATCAATGACAAAACGATACACAGGAGGCTTAGATGGATCGGTTCGTTTCAAAATAGGTAACACAGGACTATTACACACATTTCCCCGAGTTTCCTCGATAACATCTTTCTTGATCAAGTCATAGATGATCGCTAACAACGCTCGTTCACCATCGAGAGAGATACGATACTGGGGAATACGTGGGAATCGTACATTCGACTTCAATTGGACAACATAAGGTGAGATGTCCAGCAGGCCCACGTCATTGGGACCTGTTGCCCACAAAGACTTAGGAAGAGAACTCAATTCCGGTGGGAGCTTATCAGTTGACAAATACATAGGAGAGATCACTCTCTGACCCAAAGTGAGCTCCACTCCCGCAGGAGAACAGTACAGGGTCGCATATAACCGTTTCAGCAAATCCAGACCCAAAAGATTCTCACCACAACCAGTAGTCAAAATCAAAGGAGCTTGTAGCTCACGAGGCCCAATTGTGAGGGGCAAAGGGCTAGAAACCGGATTGCTAACGGGGGCGCCAGAGAATCCAACGGAAACATTCGTTAAGCCAGACAAAGGTGCGCCAGGGAGTTTCGAATGCATGATGGAACTTTTCGCTGCACCAGTGTCCAACAGAAAAGGCTCAACTACGCCCGATGTGGCAACTGCGACGTAAGGCCCTCTCTGATCAACCGGAACTGATACTACTCCCTCTCTTTGTCTATGGCTGTCCTAGTAATTACCATCATCAATATCATGCTCGATGTAACAGTCATCCACATGATACTGTGCAGATCTACCTGACGAGGAACCACGCCGATCAAAACAATTATTTGAATCTGATGAATTATTAGAACGCTCAATTTGATTTTGAGTAACAGCACGACCTCTACCACGCGAGGCCTGTTGAGGGCCACTACGACCTCCTCGAACCGAGCCACCATTATTTTGGTTGCGCAAAACCGGACAATCAAACTTTAAATGACCCTCACCTCTACAGTACGCACATTGATTATATCCGAGCATAGATCTCGGCGTGGAAGAGTCATTACGCGACTGCGACCTAGAAGATTGTGATTGCAATCTATTCTGTTGCTGAGAGGCATTTTGATTTGAGCGCGGAGGATACGCTTGCTGTAATAAAACTTTGGTTTTGAGGTCCTTTGTTTTCTTATCCGCACGATCATTTTCCTCCTTTTCCCTATTTTCGTAATATTGAGCCGTGGCTAATATCTGAGCAGAGGTAGAAACAGCCCACGAACTTTCGGAATTTTTCAATTTGTTGCTAAGCTCAGGCAACAAATTCGATACAAATTTATCAACGAACAATCGCTGACCTCCCTCAGTGCTCATATCCTGACCACTGTGATCGATGAATGCCTCCTCAAATCTCGTAAAGAAATCGGAGACACTCTCGTCCTTCTTTTGCTTGCACGCAGACAGTTTATCCCAATTAACCCTCATTGCTGGCATAAGTGTCTTCATAAGTGTAATAATCCTTTGGGGCAAATTCTCAATAAGCTGTTCAGGTTTAGCCCCACCCACTTGTCGCCCGTTGGCCGCCGCAAGAGCAGCCCAATCACCGCCCAACTCGGCTATGTGATTCTCTTGACGGATTTTTGCCCAAATTGGTTGAGGTACTACGTTACCGAACAACATATCAATATCGGCAAGGTTCATGACAGTAGCATCCACTAATTGGGACAACTCTTTGTAATAACCTGCAGGATTTCTGCGGGGGTCAGGTAAAGTTTGTTTCACCTGCAAAACTTCCGATCGCTTCCATGGGAGGTGTATCCAAACTCTCTGGAAGTGTGGCGGAATAACAGGATTAGCCTGCGCATCACCTGGCATCCATACTGGGGGAACTTCTCGCATGGGATACTGACCAGGTGTTGCCATCCACTCCTCAGTTTCGTCCTTAAACAGTGCTCGAGGTAGTACAGTAGGCCGAAAAGATAGAAGATGTTCTACAGCACGTCGAACATTACTACCCACAATCATACCATTCGAAAACTGATGCTGAAGTTCAGTCACTTCGAGCGGCACATTGTCTACCTCATCATTATCCATCACTTCTCGTAAACATTTACACATTTCCTCAAAAACAAATCTCTGTGTGGGCTCATTAAATTGAGAGAAGGTCTCAAAAATTATGCGCGGGGTGTATTTAACGGGATACCTAATCCAATTATGTGCCATTTTTGTTAACGTATCACTCTCCCTACCACCAGGGATTTGACTTCGACGTTGAGGGACATCGGAAACATTGGACCCAAGGATCGGTCCAAATGGAGAGTAAAGATTAGCAACAGCATTAGGTATGCGACTACGAACAGACGGAGAAGAGGAGAGGAGTACAGGGGCAACAACATGGGGACTAAACACAGGAGCAGTAGGAGCAGTAGGAGTAGCCAAGAGAGCAGAAGTAGCGGGAACAGTAGACTGAGAAGGTATAGGCAGTGGAGCAGTAGGAAGAGGGGCAGGTAAGGGAATAGGAACGACTTGGGAACAAGAGGATTCGGAAGAACGGGACCAGCGACAGGCGGACCAGCAGCTGCCGGAACGACAGGTTGTGGAACAGGAGGAACCACAGGAGCTGTAGTATCCTGTGCGTATGGAGGTGGTGACTTCAGTAGATAGGACAACAAAGGATCCTCTACTGCTTCCTCTCCCTTCTTATCAGTACTCGACGGTAAAACGGGATAACACTAATCCACCGCCATACGTTGCAGTCTATCAAAAACTTCCTTTTCCTTCTCTTCTTTGTCTCGCTGGAACTGCTCCGCATTTTTCATCACCGTAACGATACCTTCCCTCTTATTTTTCTTAAGCTGTTTGATTTCTTTCTGCTTGGCCTCTTTACGCCATAACCGAAAGGAATCAAACATGGCCGGCCTAGACTTCTTTTTGAACAATTTTGCTTCGAGATTATCCAAAATTGCTGTTTTGAAACTACCATGAGGTGGCCAACTAAGGACACCATCATCTTTAGTATAGCGGATCCAATATTCATTATATGCAATAGGACCCACTCCATGGCGACTATAGAGCTCATAGACCGGAGTTCCAACTGGAGGTATCGGACATGAGTCCTCCAATCGGGAATCCACACCGCAATCTTTAAAGCAACTAAACAAAGTACTACGGCCAGGCATCGTGCACACTAACCGAGTTTCACAAACTTCAAGGGTTATCGATTTACGATATCTTCGCAAAAATGCAAGACCCTCGGTTTTTGGCAATTGCAATCGTCAAATAAAACCCAAACAACTAAGGACCAACAACTAAGAACCACAAATGCAATGGAACCATGCAAACAACCAAGTTTCAACAACAACCAAGGACTCTGGGAGCGACCCACAAATACTTAACTGAAAGAGAAATGGCGTCACCAGGAAGGCCCGTCTATCGTCTCGCTGTACTAAGGACTACGCCAGGCGCCAAAACAGGTCGACAGTCAAGGCATCAGTCCGTCGCAGCCGTCAGGAGGCGGGGATCTTCGCGGGAAAAGTCTTCAGACCACTTATTTCGACAACAGGATCGATGAAGCGGGGTGCACCTTCCCTCGGAGATTTCACACGAAGTTCCTCACAATCGTCGGGCTTTGGACCGGTACCGCTGATGTCGCCCCACGTTGGGCGCCAACTGAAGGACTGGGCTATTCTAAGGCCCAGCGGTGCCAGGGGACAACACCTGAAACCTTCGTGGGTTACCTGTTCCGGCGTACAAATTACAGAGACACGGGACACTTCCTTCGGCGTCAAAGATCGAGGTTTATTTACTGCAGGGAACACAGAAGTCACAAGAAGTACAACGTATGTAGGTTCTAGGAGACTGCTTCAAATTGCAATAGTGGATCGCTCCTTTTATACAGTTTTTTGTCATAGCACAACATGGTGAACAAAAGGTTACAACTCAGTTCCCACAGTAAACTTCAAAAGGGTTGCTTTCATGTACCCAGAGTCCCGGAACATAATTACAGTAGAATCGCCGGTTCCCGACTGTAAAAGTACATTATCCCATCATTAAGCACATTCCATTCCGGCAGTAAACGAGTTAAGGAAAGGAGGCAGAAATAGGTGCAAGGAAAGACAAAGATACACAACAGATATAAGAAGGGTGTAGGGGGTGATATCGGAAACATGATTGGAGGATCAAAGGACTCGTGCCTAATGAATGCACGGCGGAAACAATAGACCGGCACGGCAAGATGAGCCTCGAGCAGGGCCATCTGCCTTTACAGTGTCATCCCCCTCGCCATAAAGACACCCTCAAAGGAGCACGTGTCTTCCGCAAGAGCTTGGGAATCCCAGGGTCACGAAGCGGACAGTGTCCGTTCGCTGGCTACTTGAGGGCAAGAGACAAAATGGATGCCGTATCTAAAATGGAACCCGTGGGTTCAGATGAAGAAACCCACGAATAAGACAAACGGTTCAGGCCAGTGTAGCGAAAATGCGTACACCCACTAAACTCGTCATTTGCGGTTCATAGATACCAAACTCGTCCATATTCGAACGAGTCGAAAACACCACCATAATTGTCACAGAACCTCACCTCCGCGTTTGTTTCCACATGAAAGGACGTCGGATCATCTCCTAAACGACCACAGAACTCTCCGGATATCTGTCAATGACTTTTCCTGCAGCTTTGGGGATGATGTGAGTCTTCTCTTCTCCTCACAATATCGCGACCGCCATTTTGTTTTTCAATGCAGCACTGAGGTGCTGATTTTTCTATCTCCTAATGGGTTGCTATGACTTTTTATTTCAATTATTGCCTTTTTTCCTGCTTCATCGTTACTATATGGGATAGTTTGACTTTATATGTGCGTTTTTCTGCGCTACTGACTCTGCCTACAGTGGTTGAAGACTTGAAGATTTGTGGCGGCCATTTTGTGTTTTTACTTCCTCCTCAGTATATTTTTCTGCGGAATTTTTTGGCCTCCTCTTTGTTGTTTCTCTATATGGGCAGGTCTAAAGGCTCCTTTTCCACAGTAACTGTGGCAAACCATATTTTTATTAAAAACGCGAAGGTTTTTACTGACTTTTCTCGCCTACAACACTCTTTACCCCGGCTGACGACATGGCAGCCTCTGATGCTGCATCAACACCTTCTGGGTAATCCCTCACTAAGAGTCTTAGGCAACATCCACTTTCGCCACCAAAACCTTCTTCACCTGTTTCAATGGAGGTGTTATTGGAGGAAATTAGGGAATTGCGTCCCTTTATGGAAGACACCAACGCCAAATTGGAAGATACCAATGCTAAATTGCAAGTTCTCACTGACACTTGGGCTCAACTGGATATCAGAGTTACGGCAGTTGAGCAGTCCATTTCCTCCATCACGGACACTTGCACTAAAATTCCCCCTCTCCAATCTCAAATCTCTCTACTTAAACGACAGGTGGAGGAGTTAGAAAATCGCAATAGGTGTAATAATCTCCGTATTTACAGCCTTGCGGAAGGACAGGAGGGGTCTGACCCCCTTATGTTCTTTAAATCTTTTCTCCCACGAGTTCTTGATATGCCGGAGGGCACTGTCCTCAACATCCAGAGAGCACATAGACTGGGTCATCCAACTTCTCCTACTACCACCGCACAGAAACCTAGAGGGGTAATCCTGTATTTCTTGGAGTACACAGACTTATTGAAGGTTCCTTCTGCTGCCAAATCCTCTCAACATGTCACTTGGTCTGGATCCACTTTATTCTTTGCCCAGGATTACGCCAAGACCACTGCGAACAGGCGGAAGACCTTCCTTAATATGAGACCTGCTCTTTGTGCAATAGGCGCCCAGTACGGACTTTTTCATCCCTGCCTTTTTTACGGTTACCTTTAACAACAGGACAACTACTTATGAAGACCCGCTCCATCTCCAGAGTTTCATAAATGCTCATTGTACCGATGCCATGGATGCTTCTTCCTCCAATGTTGGCTGCTTCCTTTTATGTCTCCCCCTTTTTGATTGTTGTCGCTGTATTCCAAGTCTTGTTGGTTGAATATTTCATGTTTTAATACTCCCTTCTTCATACTTGTTTGGTTACTTGTTATCATGTTGTGTTTGTCATTTTTCCCACAGCTCTTCCCTTCCTTGATGTGGTGCCTCCCGCTCCTCCGTCTTGCCTGATCCCGGTTGTGCCATCTATCACGTCTGGCTCTTCCCCTCCCCTTGTATCATTGGATACTTTCTTTGTAGGTATGTTCTTCCCTTTTGTATTCCTTGAGTTATTTTTATGTTCGGTTTGTCCCTCTCTTACACTGTTTCTCCTCTTCTTTTCCCTCTTTCTCCTCTTTTTATCCTTTTTTTTTCTTCCGCTGTCTCCTCCTCCCCTCCCTCTTCTCCTTTTTGCTCTAATTTCTCTTCATCTCTGTTTCCATTTCCTTCTTCCCTCTTTCTTCTTTTCGACTCATTTCTTTCTAGGATATTATGTAATTTGGTTTATGCCTGTTTGTTTATTGCATTGTATGCTTTTTTGTTCAGCATGGTTGCTATTCATAGGTTACATTTTGAGTTATTTCATGGAATGTTAAAGGATTGAATAATCCCATTGAAAGGCAACGAGTGCTTTCGCACTTGGCTATACTGAAATCTGACATTGTTCTGTTACAAGAGACCCACCTTTCTGATGTTGAATCTTCTAAATTGCAACGACATTGGGTCGGTCATGTTTTTTCCTCACCTGCTTTAGGGAAAAAGAATGGAGTTGCTATCCTAGTTCACAAAAGATTTAAGGTCTCTGTCACTCACCAAGAAATAGACTCTGATGGTCGTTGGGTGATCACCACTTTGACTGTTGACAATGTTCCTATTGTTATATTTAATGTATATGCTCCTGTCTCTGTTAACAATACCTTTTGGCCTTTTATTTCAGACAAACTCCTCTCTTTTACTGATAATTATATTATTTTTGGTGGCGATTGCAATCAAGTCCACGACCCCATTCTTGACAGACATTCCCCTGTTAAATTTGTTGCTTCGAAAATGCATAACCAATTTACTTCCACCAATAAACGAAGTTCCCTAACTGACATTTGGAGACTTTGCCATCCCGATCTCCAAGAATATAGCTATTTCTCCCCTCCTCACAAAACTCAATCCCATATTGATTATCTGTTTCTTAGTCAGTCCCCGACCCAACATGTTCTTTCCTCTGATATAGGTTCCATCCTAATATCCGACCATGCCCCTGTTATAGTTGATTTTGACCTTATTCCTTTCTCCCCTCCTTCTGGAAGATGGCGATTTATTAATTCCCTTCTCACTGATCCCAAATTCTCTGGCCAATTCAGCTCTTACGCAGATGATTTCTTTCTCAATAATTCCGTTCCTGAATCTTCTCCAACCATGATCTAGGACTCATTCAAGGCTGCTGCTAGAGGATTCATTATTAACTATGTTTGTCAAAAGAAAAATGCTTTGAGAAGCAGTCCTCTCTTCTCCTTGCCAAGATTAAAAAGTTAGAATACTCTTATTATCGTGCTCCCACGGATTCATCTCTAAAAGACCTTCTCTCTGCCAAGATTGCTTTTAACAAAATTTCTACTGACGCCGCGTCTTCCTATCTCTTAAAAAGTAGTGCCCGCTATTACGGAGGTCAAAACAAAATGGGGAAACTTTTGGCTAACTATTTGAAGATTAGACAAGATAGAACCCGGATTTCTTCCATCACTGACTCTTCTGGTACTTCTCTTTTCAAAGATGCTGACATCTTACAGGAGTTTGTTACTTTCTATAAACAACTCTATACTCCTGAATCTATTCCACTTCCTTTGGATCTCTCTTCTTATCTCACTCGCTCCTCCCCCTTCTTCTCATGTTGACTTGCACTCGCTTGAAGCAGAAATTTCTCACGTAGTCTCGGTACTGAAACAAGGTAAGGCCCCTGGCCCGGATGGTTTCACCATTGAGTTCTATCAACATTTTTCAAAACTTCTCCTCCCCCGTATGCTCCTCCTCTTTAATTCCTTTATTGCCAACGGTCTCTTTCAAGGTACATTTCAAGAAGCAATGATTTGTCTTATCCCAAAGAAGGTAAAGATCCCACTTTCTGCAAAAATTACCACCCCATTTCCCTTGTAAATACTGATTATAGAATCTTTGCCAAATTGCTAGCTCTGCGTATTGACCCTATTCTACTTGAACTCATTGGCCCTGAGCAATCGGGCTTCGTCAAAGGACGTCTTTCTTCTGATAATTCTCGGGTTTTCTTTAATATTCTTAGCAAGGCTTCTTCCTTTAAGTCTCCTCTTGCGGCTATAACCCTAGATGTCGAGAAGGCGTTTGATAGGATTAGTTGGGATTTTATGTTTCACGCTCTTACCTGGATCGGTTTCCCCCCTAAACTAATCTCCCTTATCTCTCTCTTGTATTCGGGTCCTAAAGCTTCCATTTTTGCTAATGGGAACATTTCTGACTATTTCTCCCTTTCCAGAGGGTTTTGACAGGGTTGTCCTTTATCTCCCCTTTTGGTTATTGTGGCTTTTGAACCTTTTCTTACCAAGATATGTCAGGACTCCCAAATTACTGGTTACAACTATGGGCCTAATCAGGTTAAACTCTCTGTATATGCAGATGATATTCTCTGGTATTGCTCCAATCCTGACTCCTCCGTCCCTTCTTTTCTCTGCCAGGTTGATGCTTTCTTTTTAGTTTCGGGTTATCGTCTTAATCGGGACAAATGTGAAGTTCTACCCCTTAATATTTTGTGTCTTCTGCATTATTTTGACCAAACTGGTTTCTCCTTGCAGCCATCCAAAGTTAAGTATTTAGGCTTATGGTTTTCCCCTACTATTTCAGGTACTCTGAAAGATATCAGACTCTATTACCAGGTGGCATCCTATTTTCCTTTCCTGGTGGGGGAGATTAAACTCCATTAAAATGATGCTGGCCCCTATTATTTTATACTCTCTGTCTATGATCCCTGTTTGGATGCCTTCATATTACTTCAAAAGATTAGATTCCATCCTGTCAAAATTTCTTTGGAAGAACAAGCTCTCCTTATTGCCTTATCCTCGCTTAAAAAAGATAAATCTAATGGTGGTCTTAAGTTCCCTAACTTCAAATCTTATCACTATTCCTTTATTCTTAAACAAGCCTCCCATTGGTTGTCTACAACTCTTCCTACTTATCCTCCGGTTTGGTTATCTTTGGAAAAATCTCTGATCTCACCTTTTGATTTTTCCAAGATTGTGACTGTGTCTAATGCGACATCCCTCTTACGTTCCCCCATCATTGCTCATTCTTACCATCTCTTGACCCCCTTGCTGCCCTCCTCGTATCCCTCCCTTGCTTCTCTCCCTCAACAGTCTATTTGGCACAATAAATTGCTTCGTATCAAGAACCATTTCTTTTTCTGGAATTCTTAGAAGTCCAGGGGACTAATGTGGATCTCCCAACTCCTTCAAAATGATACCCCGCTAGCTTTTGCTGATCTCCAGTCCCAATATCACCTTCTTAAATCTGAAACAATACGACCTCTTGCGACCAGCTCTTCTACATTATCTTCAGTCCCTTCCTTCCTTCCATGATCTTCCTCCCCTCTGTAACACTATTTCCCCGCTACTGTATTCCTCTCCGTCGGCGTCACACATCTATAATTAATTGTTAAACTCGCCTACGCGTCTTAAAACAAGACTTATCAGTATCTTGGCCTATCTCTCTATGGGATAAATTGTGGTTCAAAATTCACAAGACTTCCAGGGCCGCTAATACCACTCAAACGTTATATTTTGTATATCAACGATTATTACTCTCTCCGGCTAAGTTGGCCTCCTTCTCACCAGACCTTTAACCCTCCTGCTGGTCCTGCCCCTGCTCGCATGCTGATTTACCTCATATGTTATTTCATTGTCCCAATATCGTAACTTTTTGGTCCCGTATAAACACTATTTTTACTATACAGCTCCCCTTTTCCCCTTCTAATGTCCTATTGGGTTCCTTGTCCCCAAATCTCCCTCAACACCCTTCTACTTTTAAATTATTGGATTTATTTTTAGCAGTCGCCCTTCACCTGATTACCTCCCATTGGAAAGACTCCTCACAGGTCACTTACTCGGCCTGGTGGAATGCAATTTGCTTTAACCATAGGCTTGATACCAACTTTGTTACCCCCATCTCCCTGGCTGTTAAAAGAGATTTATCAGGGATTCCTCTTACCACATACTTATCCACTCGCGTCCCCTCCAACTCCATCCAACATCGCCACTCTCTCCACCGCTTCAATTGAAGTGCGCAAACCTCCCTGAACCTCCGCTTGTTGTCTTTTTCCAGATCCTTTCCTTGGTATTTTCACCGGAGGAATTTTGTTGACCTTATTTTAATTTTGCTTGATATTATTTTATGCATACAATATGTACCTTGTTTCTGTTTATCACTGTTATATTTCTTTCACTCCACTTGGTTTCAATAATAAACTTGAAACTTGAACTGAAGAAATATATAAATGTATAAATATATAAATGTTTAAAATATTTTAGATTATCGCTTGCTGATATATACTGTTTCAAGTTATTTACATATAATTTTGAGACAAAAAAAAGAGGGAATAGTGTACCCGACGTGAAACCATACATCTGTGACGTAACACAGGGCCTGGCGGCATGCACTCATCACATACGCAGCACGCAGTTGGTGCGACCTCACACGTACATTGTGTAACCCGTGGCTTAGTACTGCGTACCCGTCGGATCCCAAAGTAGCAGCTAGGGAGACTTCATGAGTATATGATGTTCTGCAGGATGTGGTGTCACGAACCCATTGGATACGAAATGCATATCATTTACGAGTTTAGCAATATGGTGGATTGGATTTGCGTGGTGATGGAGCTTGGTACGCTACCGGTATAGGAGTGCAGTTTTCTCTAATAGAGTTCCAAAATATTTAAAAATATATGTCTTATAAACATTAAAATATGAAATTGACATTCAAAAAACCTTTGTAATTCACTGAAAAAACCATAGGTTTTACAGACATTATAGTTAGGAATTAGCATTAAAAAACCTTAGAAATTCACTGAAAAAAACATAGGTTTCAGGGACGTTATAGTTAGTTGAACATTTGGCTCATATAAAACCAGAGAAATTCACCTGTTATAGTTAGTTTAGCTATACTCATACACCTAGTCAGTCATGCAAAGAATCAATCACACACCAATGTACTCATGTATACAATTATACACACCAACTCCATTATTTATACACACACCACATCACTTATTTATGCAGATACTAACACATCATTATTGTCCTTTACAATCACTGATACAAGCAGACACCCATTTATACATACAGTCTTCAAATAACTTACTCTCATGTATAGTCATTTATATATTCTAACACTAACATATACTGCCTTAAGCATATGTAGTTAGCTACACATATGCCACTGAGACATTCATTCACTCACCAACACACCCATACACACACTAACTCACCCAAACAACGCTTCCTAGATGGACTTTTGAATCCATACAATCAGTGAATCACCCACTCAGACATCTAGGCACAGGCACACACCCTGCCACCCACCCACACAGACACTCAGGCACCCATACAGATACCCAGACACCAAATCAATAACCCATATAGATACTCATGTAGCTACTCACCAACCCATGCAGCCGCTTACACACCAACTGAGAGACTAATATAGACTTTCACACAGTTTAGTCACTAACCCATGCATTCAGTAAAACACGTTCAATCACTCACTTACACAGTCAGTCACACAATTACTAAATAATCAATTTAGGCACTTGTAAATCCACTCATTCTTTAATACACCTTGGCATAGATATATATGAAAAATATTTACACTTCCCAGAAACACACATTCACTGGATGATGTCATCAGTAAGGCCATCAGTGATGCCATTTGAGATATCATCAGTGATGTCATGAGTGATGTCACTGACCTTGTCATGAGTGATGTAATATGTGACATTATCATCAATGCATTGCGGGCGCGCGAGTTATAGTTAGCTCAAATTTCTCTGGTTTTATATGTGTCAAATGGTCAACTAACTATAATGTCCCTGAAACCTATGTTTTTTTCAGTGCAAATATATATATATATATATATATTGTATTTTTGTATTTTGATTTTTTCACTGAAAAACCATAGGTTTCATGGACGTTATAGTTAGAAATTAGCATTTAAAAAACCTTGCAAATTCACTGAAAAAACCATAGGTTTCAGGGACATTTTAGTTAGTTGGACATTTCACTCGTACAAAAGTAGAGAAATTCGGCTGTTATAGTTAGTAGGGCTGAGGGCGTGGCTTGGTGTCCGAAAGTAATTGGGGCGCCTGAGTGAGGCTCTGCCGCGGTTCCAGGGGACCTTCCGTTCTAAGACCGCTCCTTCCTGCTGTGAGATGCGGATATGTTGCCGGAACACTCCCTGATGACTTTCGGATCCTTAAGGACTCTTTGAAAGCCTTTGAGACGGAGTATTTTGCAACTGTACATTTTTTGCGGACTTGCTGGGGCGCAGCTGCCATTTTAGGTAGCTTTGCTACTGCGTACCTCCTCGTTCGTCAGACAAGTATCTACAGTTATTTCTCTGTCAGGAGGTTGCCAGCGGAGTTCAAGTTGTGTGGAGGCTTTTCCCATGACTTGTCCTGGAACACTCTGCTAAATAAGCATTTTAGCGGGATTGTGGCCGGCGCGACCGCCATTTTGTTCCAGTCAGCGCTTCTTATTTTTACTTTTCCCCTACAGCACACGGGGTCATTTCCATGCTGTGTCTCGCCTTTTACCTAGTTTCCTCTGCCTCCATAACCTTTAATCTCACCAGCGCCTTACCACTTTCTGAATCTGCTTCATTCTGTGTATACTGCGGATTACTTGCTGCTTCACAAATACCGCAGCCGCCATTTTGACTGCCTCAATGCCTCTTCACTACATTTTCTCTGTTGGAAGCTGTTTTCCTGTGTATTTAATGCTGGCTGATGCAACTTTGACTTATTTTTGAATTATTTTTGACATGGCTGTAACCTGTTGATGGCGCTGTGAATGACTACTCTGCCCTTCAACGCTTCATTGTGCTTTTGACTAGTCATTACCTGAAGACGAGCATCACCTTATTTAAGCCTGAGTGATTTGTGTTCATCCATTATACGCAGCTTACATGGTGCCTAAATGAGCATGGCAAATGATATGTAGTTTATTCTCTCTGAGACTTTCAAGGCCGTTATGGGATGCTCCTTTCTGGGCATATGCTCCCCACTGGCTCACTCATCTCATTGTGAACTATGAATCTCGCTCACCATGTGTGCTCTGCTTCTTGATGGGTGCCTTGTCTGAGGTATGCACTTGAAGCCCCCTCTAACAATTGACTCTCATAGCGCTGCTTGGGATTTATGTTGCACCTACGTTACTTTTTTCAAATTTTCTGCAACCTTTTTGGTGGAACTGCCTATTTTTCTGTCCATTTTGCGTATATTACTTGATTGATAAATTCTACTCTATGCTTTGTGGGTAGACTTAAACCTGTGTCACGCTTACCTCATACCACAAAGACTGAATTTGCTAAGAATTCTAAAGTTTTTTCTGCCTTATCCAAACTAGAGGATTCCCTCACCTCGTCTGGCTCTGAAACAGCAATGGAGCCCCGTCAACCTATACTGGGGGAAACGAACGTCAAACGACTGAAGAAGGATCCCCCATCGCCTCCGAAGCAGTCTTCTCCTTTCTCTATGGAGTTATTGCTGGTCGAAATCAGATCTTTTTGGCCCTTTCTGGAGGAAATTCGGTCCCTTCGCCCTTTTATGGAGAACACTAACATCAAACTTCAGAATCTCGCGGATAACTGGTCACAAATGGAAACCAGAGTGGCCTGAGTCGAACATTCTGTCACGTCCCTTCAGGAGACCAGTTCCACAGTAACTCATTTAAATTCTTAAGTGTCTGCTCTTCAGCGACAGGTGGAGGAATTAGAAAATAGAAATAGATGGAACAACCTTCGCATTTACGGCCTGGCGGAGGGGCTTGAGGGATCTGACTCACTTGCCTTTTTTAAATCATTCCTCCCCAAGATACTCCGCTTGCCAGAAGGCACAAATCTTAACATCTAGCAAGCACATCTACTAGGTCGCCTATCTACTTCTGCCTCCCCTGTACAGAGGCCTAGAGGTGTCATTCTCTATTTTCTAGAGTATACTGATCTTCTGAAGGTCTTGACAGCTGCCAAATCTTCTCTAAAATTGTCATGGTCTGGTTCCTCTTTGTTCTTTGCTCAGGACTACGCAAAAGCTACTGCTAATCGTCGTAAGGCCTTCCTGGGCATGAGAGAAGTCCTTCGCGCGATGGGAGAAAGATATGGTCTGTATCATCCTTGTTTGTTTAAAGCCACCTAAAACAACAAGAAAACAACTTATGAAGATCCTGTATGCCTACAGAGTTTCATCAATGCGCACAAGACCTCCGCAATGGATTCCTCTGGTCCCTCGACCTCCTTTCCTGGCTGAAATGCAGTTTTGTTGTCTCTTTTAATGCCATTGCATTTTGCTTCCTTTGCTCTTTAAGACGTTCTTTTTACTTCTTTCTTCGCAATGATGTTGTAACTTGTCATTTATGCTATATAAGGAGCTTTAATATTTTGCTCATAGTTGTATTGTTGTTTATTGTCGTTTTCACTTCTGCCTCATTTTTCTCTTTGTACCCTAACCTTTTTGTTCTCCTTATCAGCCTCCGCAGGAATCTCTCCCCGTCTGATGATGTCTCCCTGGCTCCCCGCCTAGCCGACCTTGGATGTGTTGCCTGACCCGTGTGGTTCCATCCCCCCTCAATTCTTTCTCATTGTCTCCTCTTGTAGGTATGTTTCTTTTTTGTTTTTTTTCCTTTGTACTTCCCCTTGTTTTGCATTTCCCTTCTTGCGTTTCCTATTTCTTATATGTCCTTAGATGATATCTCTCTATTTTCAGGATTTGCATTTCCTTGTACATGCAGGAACCATAACTTCTTTCTCTCTTCAGGTTGTATTTATCTTTAACTTTTCTCTCTTCTTAATCTGCTCCTCCTGAACTCCTCTCTAGTTTCTGCTTTACTCTTTCTTCCTGCAACCTCTCTCAATCTCATCCATTTCTTCCCTTTTTCTCCCCTTTTAATCTCCACTATGTATCTTTCTTCTCTTTATTCATTCTTATTCATGGGTTTTTCTTCTAATTTTACTTATTATGCATTTTTTGATTTACTGTTTATAACATGTCATTGAATATAGTATCGTGGAATGTTAAGGGTATTAATTCCCCGATTAAGCATCAGCGCATTTTATCGCACCTCGCCAAATTGAATGTTGATGTTGCGTTTCTCCAGGAGACCCATCTTTCCGATGCAGAGTCTGCTAAGATTAAGAGAGGTTGGGTGGGAGATGTATTTTATTTGCAAGGTGATAGTAAACGTAATAGTGTAGCAATTCTTTGTTGTATATCACTTCCTTTCACAATCCATACCCAAGAATCGGATACTAATGGCAGGTGGACACATGTCAGACTATCACTTAGAGGTGTTCCAATCTCTCTCCTTAATGTCTATGGTCCCACCAATGGTGAACCTCTTTTTTGAGCTGAGTTTTCTCAACATATCACCCAATTTATGGATGACAATTTTATCCTCGCTGGGGATTGTAACCAACCACTAGATCCTTTTGTTGACAGGAACTCTGACGCAACTTATATTCCTAATAAACCGCACAAACTTTTTACTCAAGCTATCTCCCAACATAAACTTATCGACTCCTGGCGACTCTGTAATCCGAACTCACAGGAGTTCACTTTTTACTCTCTGTCTCACCGATCCCAGTCCCGGATCGACTACATTTTTGTGTCTCATAATCTTGCTCAAACACTTACTGTTGCTGAAATTGGTCCGATTTTACTTTCGGACCATGCCCCTGTTTTCATCAGCATTGACGTGGTTCCTAAGATTGATGGACCCAAGAGGTGGCGCTTTAACAATACCCTCCTCTTGGATACCAAATTCACAGCTTCTTTTAATGTCTTTTTTGATGAATTTTTCCTGTTTAATGATACCCCTTCCATCCCGAAACACACCATTTGGGATGCTTTTAAGGCAGCAGCGCATGATTTTATCATAGGATATGTTGCAAAGTAGCGTAGTATTGCACGTCAATTCACTAAAAATCTCATTTGTGACATTAAGAGATTGGAACACGCCTGCTTCACCTCACATTCAAATGATAGTCTGACAGCTCTGGTCGCTGCCAAGATGAAATTTAATGAGAAGTCCACAGAAGATGCCTCCTTATATTTACTAAAGTCAAGTGCTAAGTTTTATGGGGGTAGGAACAAAGCTGGGAAAATCCTTGCCAATTATTTGAAGGTCAAGCACAACAAGCTGAATAATGAATCTATTTATGATACTAATGCTAACTTACAGCACAAAGACGTTGACATCCTTACTGAATTCTCCCGCTTTTTACGAAACCCTATACACCTCTGAAACTCAGCCTTCTCTTCAATCTCTTACACACTTTTTCTCTACTATCCAAAAGCCTGCACATTTTCCTCTTGATCTTTCTTTCTTGGAGACTGACATTTCGCAGAAGGAACTGCTAACCGCGCTCCAGCATCTCAAACGTAATAAAGCTCCTGGACCGGACGGTTTCACCTTTGAGTTTTATCTCCACTTCTCCAAGTTGTTGCTTCCGAAATTACACTCTCTTCTCAACACTTTTGCTGATCTAGGTAACTCCTCAAGGACCTTCTCCGATGCACACATTTAGGTAATACCCAAAGATGGAAAAGATGTGAAATACTGCAAAAATTACAGGCCCATTTCCCTGGTCAACATTGACTATAACATTTTTGCTAAGTCATTGGCGATAAGGTTAGACCATTTACTTCCTGACCTCTTAGGCGAAGAGCAGTCGGGATTTGTTAAAGGTCGATACATCACTGACAACACTAGATTTCTATTCAACATACTGTCAAAATAATCCCACCTCCAGCACTCCCTTGCAGCGATCGCCCTAGATGCCGAGAAGGCGTTTGATAGGGTTGAGTGGCCATATCTTTTCCATACTCTCGAATTTGGCCCTAAATTTATCTCCCTAGTTTCATTGCTGTATTCCCACCCGAAGGCTGCAGTTTATGCAGATGGTCAGATCTCCTCCTACTTTGACCTTGGTAGAGGTGTCCGTCAAGGCTGCCCCCTCTCACCTTTCCTTTTTAATCTTGCTTTAGAGACGTTTTTGTCCAAGCTTTGCCAGAACCCCGACATCCATGGGTTTCAGACTGCGGAATCTCCCATTAAACTTGCTGCCTATGCAGATGATATTTTACTCTTCATCTCTAACCCTACAAACTCCATACCCGCGTTCCTGGAGGAAGTACGGAACTACTCCTCGATTTCTAGTTATAAGCTCAATAATGACAAGTGTGAGATTTTACCCCTGACGAAGTTCACTTTTAAACCTGATTTTAGTGCTTCTAACTTCGCTTGGAGTCCCTCCCACATTAAATATTTAGACTTACATATCACCTCCTCCATTCTAGACACCATCTCCCTATGTCTGACTAAGTGCACTCAAAAAATATCTGATCTTACAGCTAGGTGGCATCCTCTTTACTTGTCCTGGTGGGGTCGTCTTGACACCAATAAGATGATGTTATCCCCCATAATTCTCTACACAATCTCTAATATCCCTGTCTCCATCCCAGCCAAATTTTTTTAGAAAATTAATTTGGTCTTATCCTCCTTTTTGTGGCATAACAAAAAACCTAGAATGTCCCTTGCCAGACTAATTCGTCCCGCGTCTGAAGGTGGAGTCAATTTTCCGGACTTTCCAGCCTATCAAAAGGCTTTTTTGTTACGTCAAGCCTCTTTTTGGCTACAAGACCCCGATTCCCCCTGCCCTCTGTGGACTAAGGTTTCCTTTACCCATTTTCCTTTGCTGAATAAATCTCTTTTTCACGCAAACCTTCCTTGATTCCCACTCCTATTCATAAATTTACTGTCAAGCTTCTTTTATCCTCCAATCCTCCCCCCCCTGTGACTGTTGCTGATTTTCTCTCATCCACCATTTGGCACAATAAGTACCTTTTAATCCGTCACAGACCATTTTACTGGAAATCCTAGAGGTCCAGGTGTTTGATCTGGATTTCACAGATATTCTCACATTCCACTTTTCTGCCTTTTCACACTCTTTGTTCCTCCTTTGATTTGCCCTCGTCTTTTGCTTCCAAATATCATTTACTTAAGGCAGCAGTCATGGAGGTCTACACACGACTCATACACGCACCACCTCCCCCTGTCTCTCCTTACCTTGCTTCCCAACTTCACTGTCTCTTACATGCTACTCCTAAAGCTTCTATTCTTTACAAGCACCTTCACACCAACACATCTATTAGACCTAGGTCTAGGGTGGAGGAGCAATGGGAACATGACCTTGCTACAACCTGGCCAGTGTCCTTGTGGGACAAAATATGGGCAAAGGTTCGTAAATCATCTAGGGTGGCGTCCTTGACGCAATCCTTGTTTTTCATATACAATAGGTTGCTTCACACTCCTTTCGCCCTTCACAAACGGTTTTCTATTACTCCGGATGCTAGTTGGTCTTGCTCCTTACCTCAAGCTACCCTGTTTCATATGTTATTTCTTTGCAAACATGTACATGATTTTTGGTTGCAGGTCTGGGCTCAAATTAATGTAATTTTTCATACCTGTATTCCCCTGTCTCCCACTCATCTATTTCTAGGAAGTCTTTCTCCTTGTTGGGAGGGGACTGATCTACATGCTTATATTGTTGATTTGCTATTGGCTGTTGCGTTCCAGCAGATTACCATTAATTGGAAGACTTCTTCTAACATTTCTTTTAAAGCATGGTGATACAATGTTTGTCACAATCATAGGCTTGATACTGCTTTTGTTTTCCCTGCCCAAATGGCAGCCAAAAGTGCAGACTTGTGGATTCCTGTTCTGATGTATTTAGATACTTGTACAACTCGTTCATTTTGCCCAAGACCTGCCCAGCAGGAGGTCCCCAAACCCCCCTGATACCCTTTTCATTTCCTATATTTTTCTGTATTCTCAATTGTTATGCCCTTCTCCGTATTTGCTCTTGATTTATAACCATTGTGTCTCTTATTTTGAATCTTAATACCCAGGATAAGTTTTCTCATGTTTCATTGCTTGTATAGTATATCCTGATTTTTCCTTTTTGCTATCCCTCCCCTTTCCCTTTTTCCCTACAATTCTTTCTGTATTATGTATTGATGCCTTATTTTATGATTAATAAAACCTTTATTGAACTAAAAAAAAGTGAGATGTGTATGGTAACCAGGGCATGAGTTGAGACAACATTTTGCTTTGAGCCAAGCCACTGCCTTCACATGGACCATTGCAACATCCTTCAAAGCTGTGCACTGCTAAATTCTCATTTTATCTGTATAAGTTGTACTACGTTTAAAGTAAAATGTGCATTATTATTAGGTATCCAGTACTAGATTTAGGCATGTACTCTGGCATGGAGCTATTGTAATTTAAATGAACTTGCTACATCATGTTATAGTGTGTTTTCTGACTTATGCTATCTCTGTCACAATTAGGCCTTAATGCCATCTTGTTAAAAAAGAATGCTGTATCATAAGGTAAATCTGTGTTTATTTTTCCACTTAACACCACGTGGAACAAGATGTGGTTCATTTATTTCTGCATGGCACTGTTCTTGAAATTCCTTCTAGAAGGTATTCGTTCGCGACGTTTTCCATGAAATTTTTGTGGTATTGCATTTATTCATAAGGTTTTATTGATATTTATGTAACTAGTTTGGTCTAATAACTCTTGATGAGATCAGATCAGAAGGGAAGAATCAATATTGTCGTAGTGGGTTAGTGCTAAGATGAAAGGGCTATGTGATGTTTAGAATTGTGAAAAATTGATATGCTGGAGTCCTAATCATATCATACTGATGTTGTAATTTTTAGTACTTACTATGAAAGAAAACTGTGTTTAAAACCTTACATTTGGGGTGAGACATTATTTTTCTGCCCTCCACTAGGGATGCTGTTTGATAACATAGTGGTTTTGCTACACAATTGAGGCATAGCCTTTCCCTAATTTTTGCCATCACTAATATGATTTTTCGTTTGAAGGCTTTCATAGTAAAAATATGTCTTTGTAGTTCAATGAGTTTACCACTGCATTTGAATTTTATATATCTGTATTCTTTTACATTATTCTACAAACTTTCATGTTTTTTCAAAATATTTGTTCTCAGACTCCCCTTTTGAGTTTGCTGTTTTGAATCTTGTCTAAATGAACACATTGCCTCAAAATTTCAGGATAACATCCACAATCCACTCAATATTTGGGCATATCTTTGTAATGTAGATTTCCTATGGCACTGAACAACCAAATATTCATGGAGATGCATTGGATGCAGCCCTTTTAGTGGAGAGGTGGATAGCTGTGGAGCAACCTGAGATTGCTCAAATGCTCTGACCTGGGCAATGAGAGTATGGTGCCTCAAGCACTCCTGCCACAACCCGAGGAGGTATCCTACGGTCTTAAATCCTGACACCGATACAGAAAGTTCCCTTGTTGTCTGGCTTTTTGGGCCCAGAGTTGTCTATGCTGCACATTTACTGATAAACTCATTGTTGGTAGCCTTTTGAATTCTGGAGAAAAAAAACAAGAACCTCTGATTTTTGCAGATGATTGATTGAGACCTACCCAGCTGGAACCTTCAACTGAGGCATAGTCAGCAATGCTTTATTATAATGACTGTGGTTGGAATTCATCCTGTATTTGCTCTGGATTCTTGTTCTATCCAGGAACGAGAATCTCTAATTTCTTGAATGTCAGTGGCATACTCTCTAAATTCCTGCAGAAAAAGGAAAAAGCTGAAAATGATCTTGTGAATTCTTTACAAGCACCTTCACACCAACACATCTATTAGACCTAGGTCTAGGGTGGAGGAGCAATGGGAACATGACCTTGCTACAACATGGCCAGTGTCCTTGTGGGACAAAATATGGGCAAAGGTTCGTAAATCATCTAGGGTGGCGTCCTTGACGCAATCCTTGTTTTTCATATACAATAGGTTGCTTCACACTCCTTTCGCCCTTCACAAACGGTTTTCTATTACTCCGGATGCTTGTTGGTCTTGCTCCTTACCTCAAGCTACCCTGTTTCATATGTTATTTCTTTGCAAACATGTACATGATTTTTGGTTGCAGGTCTGGGCTCAAATTAATGTAATTTTTCATACCTGTATTCCCCTGTCTCCCACTCATCTATTTCTAGGAAGTCTTTCTCCTTGTTGGGAGGGGACTGATCTACATGCTTGTATTGTTGATTTGCTATTGGCTGTTGCGTTCCAGCAGATTACCATTAATTGGAATACTTCTTCTAACATTTCTTTTAAAGCATGGTGATACAATGTTTGTCACAATCATAGGCTTGATACTGCTTTTGTTTTCCCTGCCCAAATGGCAGCCAAAAGTGCAGACTTGTGGATTCCTGTTCTGATGTATTTAGATACTTGTACAACTCGTTCATTTTGCCCAAGACCTGCCCAGCAGGAGGTCCCCAAACCCCCCTGATACCCTTTTCATTTCCTATATTTTTCTGTATTCTCAATTGTTATGCCCTTCTCCGTATTTGCTCTTGATTTATAACCATTGTGTCTCTTATTTTGAATCTTAATACCCAGGATAAGTTTTCTCATGTTTCAATCAATCAATCAATCATTGACACTTATAAAGCGCGCTACATACCCGTAGGGTCTCAAGGCGCTGGGGGGGGGGGGGGGGGGGGTGCCGCTACTGCTCGAACAGCCAGGTCTTCAGCTTCTTCCTGAAGGCGAGGTGGTCTTGGGTCAGGCGCAGGTCGGACGGGAGGGAGTTCCAGGTCTTGGCGGCCAGGTAGGAGAAGGACCTTCCTCCTGTAGTCGCTCTTCGGATGCGGGGGACGGCGGCGAGGGCGTGGTTGGCTGATCGGAGGTGGCGTTTGGGAGCGTAGAAGTTGACTCGGTTTCATTGCTTGTATAGTATATCCTGATTTTTCCTTTTTGCTATCCCTCCCCTTTCCCTTTTTCCCTACAATTCTTTCTGTATTATGTATTGATGCCTTATTTTATGATTAATAAAACCTTTATTGAACTAAAAAAAAGTGAGATGTGTATGGTAACCAGGGCATGAGTTGAGACAACATTTTGCTTTGAGCCAAGCCACTGCCTTCACATGGACCATTGCAACATCCTTCAAAGCTGTGCACTGCTAAATTCTCATTTTATCTGTATAAGTTGTACTACGTTTAAAGTAAAATGTGCATTATTATTAGGTATCCAGTACTAGATTTAGGCATGTACTCTGGCATGGAGCTATTGTAATTTAAATGAACTTGCTACATCATGTTATAGTGTGTTTTCTGACTTATGCTATCTCTGTCACAATTAGGCCTTAATGCCATCTTGTTAAAAAAGAATGCTGTATCATAAGGTAAATCTGTGTTTATTTTTCCACTTAACACCACGTGGAACAAGATGTGGTTCATTTATTTCTGCATGGCACTGTTCTTGAAATTCCTTCTAGAAGGTATTCGTTCGCGACGTTTTCCATGAAATGTTTGTGGTATTGCATTTATTCATAAGGTTTTATTGATATTTATGTAACTAGTTTGGTCTAATAACTCTTGATGAGATCAGATCAGAAGGGAAGAATCAATATTGTCGTAGTGGGTTAGTGCTAAGATGAAAGGGCTATGTGATGTTTAGAATTGTGAAAAATTGATATGCTGGAGTCCTAATCATATCATACTGATGTTGTAATTTTTAGTACTTACTATGAAAGAAAACTGTGTTTAAAACCTTACATTTGGGGTGAGACATTATTTTTCTGCCCTCCACTAGGGATGCTGTTTGATAACATAGTGGTTTTGCTACACAATTGAGGCATAGCCTTTCCCTAATTTTTGCCATCACTAATATGATTTTTCGTTTGAAGGCTTTCATAGTAAAACTATGTCTTTGTAGTTCAATGAGTTTACCACTGCATTTGAATTTTATATATCTGTATTCTTTTACATTATTCTACAAACTTTCATGTTTTTTCAAAATATCTGTTCTCAGACTCCCCTTTTGAGTTTGCTGTTTTGAATCTTGTCTAAATGAACACATTGCCTCAAAATTTCAGGATAACATCCACAATCCACTCAATATTTGGGCATATCTTTGTAATGTAGATTTCCTATGGCACTGAACAACCAAATATTCATGGAGATGCATTGGATGCAGCCCTTTTAGTGGAGAGGTGGATAGCTGTGGAGCAACCTGAGATTGCTCAAATGCTCTGACCTGGGCAATGAGAGTATGGTGCCTCAAGCACTCCTGCCACAACCCGAGGAGGTATCCTACGGTCTTAAATCCTGACACCGATACAGAAAGTTCCCTTGTTGTCTGGCTTTTTGGGCCCAGAGTTGTCTATGCTGCACATTTACTGATAAACTCATTGTTGGTAGCCTTTTGAATTCTGGAGAAAAAAAACAAGAACCTCTGATTTTTGCAGATGATTGATTGAGACCTACCCAGCTGGAACCTTCAACTGAGGCATAGTCAGCAATGCTTTATTATAATGACTGTGGTTGGAATTCATCCTGTATTTGCTCTGGATTCTTGTTCTATCCAGGAACGAGAATCTCTAATTTCTTGAATGTCAGTGGCATACTCTCTAAATTCCTGCAGAAAAAGGAAAAAGCTGAAAATTATCTTGTGAATTCTTTACAAGCACCTTCACACCAACACATCTATTAGACCTAGGTCTAGGGTGGAGGAGCAATGGGAACATGACCTTGCTACAACATGGCCAGTGTCCTTGTGGGACAAAATATGGGCAAAGGTTCGTAAATCATCTAGGGTGGCGTCCTTGACGCAATCCTTGTTTTTCATATACAATAGGTTGCTTCACACTCCTTTCGCCCTTCACAAACGGTTTTCTATTACTCCGGATGCTTGTTGGTCTTGCTCCTTACCTCAAGCTACCCTGTTTCATATGTTATTTCTTTGCAAACATGTACATGATTTTTGGTTGCAGGTCTGGGCTCAAATTAATGTAATTTTTCATACCTGTATTCCCCTGTCTCCCACTCATCTATTTCTAGGAAGTCTTTCTCCTTGTTGGGAGGGGACTGATCTACATGCTTGTATTGTTGATTTGCTATTGGCTGTTGCGTTCCAGCAGATTACCATTAATTGGAAGACTTCTTCTAACATTTCTTTTAAAGCATGGTGATACAATGTTTGTCACAATCATAGGCTTGATACTGCTTTTGTTTTCCCTGCCCAAATGGCAGCCAAAAGTGCAGACTTGTGGATTCCTGTTCTGATGTATTTAGATACTTGTACAACTCGTTCATTTTGCCCAAGACCTGCCCAGCAGGAGGTCCCCAAACCCCCCTGATACCCTTTTCATTTCCTATATTTTTCTGTATTCTCAATTGTTATGCCCTTCTCCGTATTTGCTCTTGATTTATAACCATTGTGTCTCTTATTTTGAATCTTAATACCCAGGATAAGTTTTCTCATGTTTCATTGCTTGTATAGTATATCCTGATTTTTCCTTTTTGCTATCCCTCCCCTTTCCCTTTTTCCCTACAATTCTTTCTGTATTATGTATTGATGCCTTATTTTATGATTAATAAAACCTTTATTGAACTAAAAAAAAAGTGAGATGTGTATGGTAACCAGGGCATGAGTTGAGACAACATTTTGCTTTGAGCCAAGCCACTGCCTTCACATGGACCATTGCAACATCCTTCAAAGCTGTGCACTGCTAAATTCTCATTTTATCTGTATAAGTTGTACTACGTTTAAAGTAAAATGTGCATTATTATTAGGTATCCAGTACTAGATTTAGGCATGTACTCTGGCATGGAGCTATTGTAATTTAAATGAACTTGCTACATCATGTTATAGTGTGTTTTCTGACTTATGCTATCTCTGTCACAATTAGGCCTTAATGCCATCTTGTTAAAAAAGAATGCTGTATCATAAGGTAAATCTGTGTTTATTTTTCCACTTAACACCACGTGGAACAAGATGTGGTTCATTTATTTCTGCATGGCACTGTTCTTGAAATTCCTTCTAGAAGGTATTCGTTCGCGACATTTTCCATGAAATTTTTGTGGTATTGCATTTATTCATAAGGTTTTATTGATATTTATGTAACTAGTTTGGTCTAATAACTCTTGATGAGATCAGATCAGAAGGGAAGAATCAATATTGTCGTAGTGGGTTAGTGCTAAGATGAAAGGGCTATGTGATGTTTAGAATTGTGAAAAATTGATATGCTGGAGTCCTAATCATATCATACTGATGTTGTAATTTTTAGTACTTACTATGATAGAAAACTGTGTTTAAAACCTTACATTTGGGGTGAGACATTATTTTTCTGCCCTCCACTAGGGATGCTGTTTGATAACATAGTGGTTTTGCTACACAATTGAGGCATAGCCTTTCCCTAATTTTTGCCATCACTAATATGATTTTTCGTTTGAAGGCTTTCATAGTAAAAATATGTCTTTGTAGTTCAATGAGTTTACCACTGCATTTGAATTTTATATATCTGTATTCTTTTACATTATTCTACAAACTTTCATGTTTTTTCAAAATATCTGTTCTCAGACTCCCCTTTTGAGTTTGCTGTTTTGAATCTTGTCTAAATGAACACATTGCCTCAAAATTTCAGGATAACATCCACAATCCACTCAATATTTGGGCATATCTTTTTAATGTAGATTTCCTATGGCACTGAACAACCAAATATTCATGGAGATGCATTGGATGCAGCCCTTTTAGTGGAGAGGTGGATAGCTGTGGAGCAACCTGAGATTGCTCAAATGCTCTGACCTGGGCAATGAGAGTATGGTGCCTCAAGCACTCCTGCCACAACCCGAGGAGGTATCCTACGGTCTTAAATCCTGACACCGATACAGAAAGTTCCCTTGTTGTCTGGCTTTTTGGGCCCAGAGTTGTCTATGCTGCACATTTACTGATAAACTCATTGTTGGTAGCCTTTTGAATTCTGGAGAAAAAAAACAAGAACCTCTGATTTTTGCAGATGATTGATTGAGACCTACCCAGCTGGAACCTTCAACTGAGGCATAGTCAGCAATGCTTTATTATAATGACTGTGGTTGGAATTCATCCTGTATTTGCTCTGGATTCTTGTTCTATCCAGGAACGAGAATCTCTAATTTCTTGAATGTCAGTGGCATACTCTCTAAATTCCTGCAGAAAAAGGAAAAAGCTGAAAATTATCTTGTGAATTCTTTACAAGCACCTTCACACCAACACATCTATTAGACCTAGGTCTAGGGTGGAGGAGCAATGGGAACATGACCTTGCTACAACATGGCCAGTGTCCTTGTGGGACAAAATATGGGCAAAGGTTCGTAAATCATCTAGGGTGGCGTCCTTGACGCAATCCTTGTTTTTCATATACAATAGGTTGCTTCACACTCCTTTCGCCCTTCACAAACGGTTTTCTATTACTCCGGATGCTTGTTGGTCTTGCTCCTTACCTCAAGCTACCCTGTTTCATATGTTATTTCTTTGCAAACATGTACATGATTTTTGGTTGCAGGTCTGGGCTCAAATTAATGTAATTTTTCATACCTGTATTCCCCTGTCTCCCACTCATCTATTTCTAGGAAGTCTTTCTCCTTGTTGGGAGGGGACTGATCTACATGCTTGTATTGTTGATTTGCTATTGGCTGTTGCGTTCCAGCAGATTACCATTAATTGGAAGACTTCTTCTAACATTTCTTTTAAAGCATGGTGATACAATGTTTGTCACAATCATAGGCTTGATACTGCTTTTGTTTTCCCTGCCCAAATGGCAGCCAAAAGTGCAGACTTGTGGATTCCTGTTCTGATGTATTTAGATACTTGTACAACTCGTTCATTTTGCCCAAGACCTGCCCAGCAGGAGGTCCCCAAACCCCCCTGATACCCTTTTCATTTCCTATATTTTTCTGTATTCTCAATTGTTATGCCCTTCTCCGTATTTGCTCTTGATTTATAACCATTGTGTCTCTTATTTTGAATCTTAATACCCAGGATAAGTTTTCTCATGTTTCATTGCTTGTATAGTATATCCTGATTTTTCCTTTTTGCTATCCCTCCCCTTTCCCTTTTTCCCTACAATTCTTTCTGTATTATGTATTGATGCCTTATTTTATGATTAATAAAACCTTTATTGAACTAAAAAAAAGTGAGATGTGTATGGTAACCAGGGCATGAGTTGAGACAACATTTTGCTTTGAGCCAAGCCACTGCCTTCACATGGACCATTGCAACATCCTTCAAAGCTGTGCACTGCTAAATTCTCATTTTATCTGTATAAGTTGTACTACGTTTAAAGTAAAATGTGCATTATTATTAGGTATCCAGTACTAGATTTAGGCATGTACTCTGGCATGGAGCTATTGTAATTTAAATGAACTTGCTACATCATGTTATAGTGTGTTTTCTGACTTATGCTATCTCTGTCACAATTAGGCCTTAATGCCATCTTGTTAAAAAAGAATGCTGTATCATAAGGTAAATCTGTGTTTATTTTTCCACTTAACACCACGTGGAACAAGATGTGGTTCATTTATTTCTGCATGGCACTGTTCTTGAAATTCCTTCTAGAAGGTATTCGTTCGCGACATTTTCCATGAAATTTTTGTGGTATTGCATTTATTCATAAGGTTTTATTGATATTTATGTAACTAGTTTGGTCTAATAACTCTTGATGAGATCAGATCAGAAGGGAAGAATCAATATTGTCGTAGTGGGTTAGTGCTAAGATGAAAGGGCTATGTGATGTTTAGAATTGTGAAAAATTGATATGCTGGAGTCCTAATCATATCATACTGATGTTGTAATTTTTAGTACTTACTATGATAGAAAACTGTGTTTAAAACCTTACATTTGGGGTGAGACATTATTTTTCTGCCCTCCACTAGGGATGCTGTTTGATAACATAGTGGTTTTGCTACACAATTGAGGCATAGCCTTTCCCTAATTTTTGCCATCACTAATATGATTTTTCGTTTGAAGGCTTTCATAGTAAAAATATGTCTTTGTAGTTCAATGAGTTTACCACTGCATTTGAATTTTATATATCTGTATTCTTTTACATTATTCTACAAACTTTCATGTTTTTTCAAAATATCTGTTCTCAGACTCCCCTTTTGAGTTTGCTGTTTTGAATCTTGTCTAAATGAACACATTGCCTCAAAATTTCAGGATAACATCCACAAACCACTCAATATTTGGGCATATCTTTGTAATGTAGATTTCCTATGGCACTGAACAACCAAATATTCATGGAGATGCATTGGATGCAGCCCTTTTAGTGGAGAGGTGGATAGCTGTGGAGCAACCTGAGATTGCTCAAATGCTCTGACCTGGGCAATGAGAGTATGGTGCCTCAAGCACTCCTGCCACAACCCGAGGAGGTATCCTACGGTCTTAAATCCTGACACCGATACAGAAAGTTCCCTTGTTGTCTGGCTTTTTGGGCCCAGAGTTGTCTATGCTGCACATTTACTGATCAACTCATTGTTGGTAGCCTTTTGAATTCTGGAGAAAAAAAACAAGAACCTCTGATTTTTGCAGATGATTGATTGAGACCTACCCAGCTGGAACCTTCAACTGAGGCATAGTCTGCAATGCTTTATTATAATGACTGTGGTTGGAATTCATCCTGTATTTGCTCTGGATTCTTGTTCTATCCAGGAACGAGAATCTCTAATTTCTTGAATGTCAGTGGCATACTCTCTAAATTCCTGCAGAAAAAGGATAAAGCTGAAAATTATCTTGTGAACAAAAAAAATTTGTTAGTAGGGCTAACTATAACTCGTGCCCTCGCAATGCACTGCTGATGACGTCACATATTACATCACTCATAACATGGTCAGTGATATCACTGATGACGTCACTCATGACATCTCAAATGTCATGAGTGCGCTAACCTTCCGCGCCACGGCGCGCGCCCTACGCGAATCCCATGTGACTTAAAAAGAAAGTTTATGATTGGTTTACAGGCTTTTTATTCTAGAAGTTGTAGGACCCCACCCATTTTTCTTTCATTCTTCCAGGACCATCTATAGAGACAGACCTCTTCTCTACTAGGTGTGTTTACATCTTTTTGGTGTTTATTTTTCTTCTTCTGAAAATGGCTGCTGCATCATCATCTAAGCAACTTCCATCAGAGGAAGAAGAAGCTTTGGAAGAACCTCGCAAAAAGAGATATGAGAGTGTGGTATGGTCATTTGTTACTATACCACCAGGAGAAAAAAAGGTTAATGCAAGGAAAGTCACTTGCTTAATTTGTGAGCAAGTGCTTTCACATGGATCACAAAAAAAGTATTCATGTGGCACAGCATAAATGTTAAAACATCTTCAAACTATACATCCAAGGCAACTTGCCCGAGAACCACTAAGGCGACAACAGGAGAAAGATGGACATGATGGGCCCAATATTTCTTCAAGTGGCACAACACCTGCCGCCATTCATCGTGATTTAGCTCATGTAGAGCAGGTCTGCATTAAATGCAGAAAGACTGTTTCCATTTGGAAGCAGTCAATGGATGCAATCCTCATTGCAATTCAGAATCACTATTGTTATTTTTTTTCGTTTCTTGTATGCAATGCTGTTCATGGGCATTACCTGCGCTGTGCTTCTGACGAGCTGGCTTTGTCATGAACAATGGGCATCCAGGATCTTCAGCACCCAGCGGGAAAACCCATAGCTTCCAAGGTGTTAAATTGCATATGTTTTGCCATGTTTTTGTTGTTGGCTCTGTTTTTTTTTAGTTTTTGAATAAAATAAATACAAAAACATTTTTAAAAATGGTTTAAACAATTTAAAAAAAAGAAGAAAACAACAAAAGAAGTAAAAAATGGTTCTTTTTAGAACTGCCTGTTTGGTTTCAAGAAGAAAAATATTCTGAGTGTTTTATGAATTGACGCGTGACTGTTAAGTACATGGATAGAATCTGAGTGATTTTGTAGTGTTTATTAATATGAGGGTGTATGTATAACTGCAAGGATAGTACCTGGGTGATTGAAGGACTGTATGGGTAGTGCCCAGATGATGGGAGGAGTGAAAGCATAGTGTATAGGTAGTGTCTGGATAATTCCAGGAGTGTATCAGTAGTTCATGGGCGAATAGAGTAGTGTATAAGTAGTGCCTGCGTGATTTCATGAGTATATGGGACTACCTGGGTAATTGAAGGAGTGAATGAGTAGTGTCTAGGGAGTTAGAGAACTGCATGAGTAGTGCACAGGGAATTGTAGCAGTGCATGTGTTAGTGCCTGGGTCATTGCATGAGTGCATGGTACTGACTGGATGATTAGAGTACTGGAAGGAGAGTGCATGGTGTGTAGTATAGTTCCTATATTCCCAATAGGCTCTGCGCATTGGAATAACATATACTATAGTTTAGACGTAGGACTGAGATTGACTAGGTCTCTATCGTATATATTAAACTTAATTGTAAGTGCCAGCTAGCTCAGAGTTCACTAGAAACTTTCTCGAATAAACAAGAAGGGATTAGTTTCTGACAACTGAATAAACATGACAACTTTGTTTCCCAAGAATAAGAAATCACTCTCTAGAGTCGCGGAAACAATAGATAACTATTTTACTCAGTCAATCGTGCATGCTTCGTTTCACCAAAGGTGCTGAGAAAATAGAGAGACAGGCGTTTTCAATAAAAAGTATTTATTGAACGGTCTTCTTTCTCAAACATAAGAAATGTACTGCTACAATCGTAATACTGGTTATAAAGTACATGACATATAATACAAAAAGTATTATAAAGTAGTACTGTAAAAGCATGATATGGTTTCTAAGCCATAAGTTGCCTAAAAAGTATAAAATACATACAGTAATAAAATAATGACTAAAAGTACTCAACTGGTGCTTCTAAAACACGCCTACCCAGGTGTACCTAACCTAAGTCTAGTACAAGAGAAGAAGTAAGTGAGGAGTAGCTTAAGTTTAGTATTTCTCTGCCAAGGATCTATCCAAGAATTCTCTAAGGGTCTAATCAGCTCCGTACCTTGGTTTAGAATGAAGGAGGTCTTGTATCTCTCTCTCAGGACTCGATTTTCCAGCAACCTGCAAGGGTAGCCTGGAAACATTGGAGCTGGATTTCTCGGCAGGAGAAAAGACAGCTTCTCGCAGTGTGTCAGCTCGATGGTCAGCTTTCTTCGGCACTTGCTCCTGCAGGGCGTCGGGCAAGTAGTTAGTCGAACTGCTCCAAACCACTGTGTGTTTGTCTGGGCAAATGTAGGCATATTTATACTTTGAAGGTGCCAAGTTTGACGTATGATTGGACTTAATAATGTCACTCAAAGACCCAGTTCTGGGACAACTCCATGATTTCCTAGATAAATTAGTAGTCAGGCGAGGGGAAGTCCCTGGCTGCTAAAGGCGGGTTTTTCTAAGAAATAGTTATTGATTCTCAGAACTTAGTGGAAGTAGCCATGCGGTATTTGGGCTGCATAGACTCAGTCTAAATATGGTAATGATTTCTCTGCCTATATAAGGATCGGGTAATTTATACCTATATAAGGGCATGAATTGGGAAAATTATACTAGTGTCCTAGATTCATTTACAACACCCACTCCACAATATTAAGTTCAATAACTAAATGTATAAGCACTGAACATATCTAAGGCATGTGTTTACAATCCCACCCAAAATACATGAAATGCACTTGAAATGGTTGTACACGATAAATTGAGCATTTCTAATGTACGCATTTAAGGAAAATGACAAGGCCAAATATTTCCTCTAGGAAGTGTTCAAAAAGAATGTATTGTTCTCTAAGAATAGTTCTACTTTAAGAATATTAGTCTTTGCCAAAAGTTCAATGTTTTGGGGGAGAAAAAAAATACAATAGTTAGAGAAAAACAGAGTTTCTAAAGTTAGAAGTCTTTGTTTTGAAAACGTGAAGGCCGAATTTCAGAGTTCAGAGTGCATGAATCAAGAGTTATTCTTGGTGTCAGGAGAAAACATCAGATCGGCTAAGCTGGCAAAGAAATCGTCTTCCACAGTAGGTGAAAGTGGAACTATTTCATCAAGTAGATCAAATGTGCACAGATGAGGAGCATTGCCATCAGCACCAAGTGCCTAGTGAGCAATGGTTATATCAGATGGTACCTGTGTGCTTGTTGATCCTCGTATCTCACCCTCAGTTAGACATACTGGTGAGACCTCAATGAATGCTGTCATCAGGATTGGTAGCCGTTGGGGACAACACGATGCATGAGTCGTTACCGGACCTAGCAAGGCGTCGAAATCCGATGGCAGGACTGATGGAAGTGTGAGACAAATGTCCAACATGAATTCCTCTCCGCAAAGAAGGCATCGTAGAACAGGTAAGACTCAATCTTGCCAGATTGGTCTGAACGACAGAAACTAAGTTGTGTTCAGATCTCTTAACGAGCCAAGCCAAGTATCTGTGTAATTCTCTCACGATACTTCATGGTAAGGAGGCATTGTTCCATTGTATTCTGGGTATCGCTGGTGACCGGACTTGCCATATCGGAGCAGAAGGAATAAAAATAGAATTCCTGCTACGAGTCCCAAAATGAGAGGCAGACCGCCAAACACAGAGTGCACGAAATTTGGAAAAATGCCTAGTACTGCTTCAAATGGTGTTTACATTCCCGAAAAAATAGTCTTAAATACATGTGCGACGCCACTGGTATCAGACATATTTAAGATATGACTTAACATTTCTGCGAAATGTACTGTGCAGTTTGTTGATAATAATGCATGTATCTCTGCAGACGTCCTTGCAACTTGCAGATCATACGTTTCTTTAGACGAGGTCAGTGGCACGTTTTTTTGCAAAAGAATGACTTTCATTCTGCTTAAAGTATCAATTCGTATAGAAGAGATATTCAGTGAAGGCCATGGATAGCTGCCTGAAAATTGGTTCTATCACTGTGGAGGATGTACCGTGCAGGTGGCAAGAGAGGTTATTTGCAGATCCTTCGCAGGCTCCGTGTAAAATAATTCCTTGGCACAAAAGTGTACCACTTAGTGAGTTCTTACAATTTTTACCACTAAAGAATACCTCTTTTCCCCCACTCCAACATTTGTGTGTGTATGGCAAAGTCCAGGTCAACTTAATGTATTCTTTACCCAACCTTTCATACAGGCCCACTGGAATATACTGTAGACAATACTGAAATTGGAAAATCGTCACTGGTATTGTAATGGTGCCATGTATTATCCATTCGACAGGCTTCTCGGAAACTGTCAATGGTAATCTTTCCAGTTTTTCAAAACTCAGCACCGTATAGTCTGCTCCTCTTTGTGCCATAGGTTAAATACAGCAAACAATGACATTGTGTTGATTAGACGCCATGGCACGTAGCCTGAACGAAGATGATTTTGTAACGTCCAGCCTAACTGCATTATAGAACGTAATTGAGACTGGCCATGTTGTAACATTAGCGAGTCCTGCTCCATTATGTCAATTGCAGAGGATACAATGCTGTCCAACTAATATATTCTGGAGGACAGAGTCGTTAACCCATTATCCACTACAGAGAGGGCTTTCTCTAAATTAATACGATCAATTTCTCGTATTCTTTCTGCAGTTTCCATTTGCGTTATTTTTCAAGCTTCGTTGTACGCAGCATATATACCGGCGTATATGAAACATTTTTGACGTGGTTTTCGAGGTCCCATTAAGAAATCTCGCATATCATTGCCTTCTTTAAGTAAAGATAAGTGTTGTTTGATTTCTGGAAGTGTAGATGTCTGTAGCCACTCAAGGCATAGTTTTCCTACACTATAAGTTGTTACTGGTATACAGACATAATATCGACTAAAAAAAAATAGAATGGCACAAATATCGAAATAAAAATATAGAATGGACAAAATATCGAATGGACAGAATATAGTGGTGAAAAATATCGTTTTGAAGGTAAGTAATCTAATATCGATTTTTGGAATATAGAAAGTTAAAATATCGAAGTATATAATATAGTAATAAAGATATATCGAATTTTTTATAATATCAAATTCATTTTTAAGTGTATTTCTTTATGTTATTTAATTTTTGTGTAATTCAATTCTGTAGCGGGTTGTGGGTTTATAGGGGAATAGGGTGGGAAGTAATTTAATTGTAATTAATTAAATGTGTTAATTTATTTATTGGTATTTATTTTGAATTATTTGTTAATTAATTATTCATTTGTAATTAATTATTATTAATTGTTAATTAATACTTAATTGTTAATTAATTTTTCTTTATTGGTTAATTGATAATTATGTTAATTTTATTAATTTATTTTCCGTAGCGGGTTTTTGGTTTATAGGGGAAGAGGGTGGGAAGTAATTTAATTGTAATTAATTAAATGTGTTAATTTATTTATTGGTGTTCTTTTAGAATTAATTGATAAAACATTTTTAATTAGTAATTAATTAATTTTTAATTGGTAATTAATTTGTATTAATTGGTTAATTGATAATTATGTTAATTTTAATAATTTATTTTCTATAGTGGTTTGTGTGTTTATTGGGGACTAGGGTGGGAAATAATTTAATTGTAATAAAATTAATAATTTTTCTTTATTTATTGGTATTCATTTTTTATTTATTTTTAATTTATTGTTAATTGGTAAGTAATTTGTATTAATAGGAAATTTATTTTAATAACTAATATTTATTTGTATTTTTATTTGATTAATTATTACATTATTCTAAATGTGTAATTTAGTTTAATAAATTTTTTATTGGTATTGATATTTAATTTATTTGTATTAATATATTAAATGTTTGCTTTCCCTACTGTTAAACTCACTAGAGTGGGAATAGTAATTTTTCCCCCTACGCTATCCAACGCTTTCCCTACTGTTGCACTCTCTGGAGTGGGAATAGTAATTTTTACCCCAACGCTATCCAACGCTTTCCATACTGTTGCACCCTCTGGAGTGGGAATAGTAATTTTTACCCCTACGCTATCCAACACTTTCTGTACTGTTGCACCCTCTGGAGTGGGAATAGTAATGTTTACCCCTACGCTTTCCCTACTGTTGCACCCTCTGGAATGGAAATAGTAATGTTTACCCTTACGCTATCCAACGCTTTCCCTACTGTTGCACTCTCTGGAGTGGGAATAATAATTTTTACCCCTACGCTATCCAACGCTTTCCCTACTGTTGCATCCTCTGGAGTGTGAATAGTAATTTTTACCCCTACGCTATCCTACATTTTCCCTACTGTTGCACCCTCTGGAGTGGGAATAGTAATTTTTACCCCTACGCTATCCAACGCCTTCCCTACTGTTGCACCCTCTGGAGTGGGAATAGTAATCTTTACCCCTACGCTATCCAACGCTTTCCCTACTGTTGCACCCTCTGGAGTGGGAATAGTAATTTTTAACCCTACGCTATCCAATGCTTTCCCTACTGTTGCACTCTCTGGAGTGGGAGTAGTAATTTTTACCCCTAGGCTATCCAACGTTTACCCTACTGTTGCAGTTGCTGGAGTGGTAATAGTAAATTTTAATCTCTTGCAAGGATACAATAAAAATATTGTAAAATGTAATAATCAAGTTGTATTTTTATTTTTTTAACTTAGATTATTTATTTATTAATTTTTGAGTTATTTAAGTATTTTTAAGTATGTTTTAATTAATTATAGTTATTATTTCATACATTTTAAATTATTTTGAAGTTATTTTATTAAATTCAATATTTTGACTAAGTATATATATTTTTTCGATATTTTTGATTCAATATTTTTGTACTTACCTGTTTGTAGATAGGATTTCAATATTTTGTCTTTCTATATTTTTACTTCGATATTTTTTTATCTATATTTTTGTATGCTATATTTTTCAGTGTTCCGTTGTTACTATCCCTGGATGTTGTCTCTGGTAATATCTTTGATCTGGCCTGTTCATTTTGAACCCCTGTGTTTTGTTCAGGAATTTATCTTGACAGTTATTAGTGTCTGTGGGCCAGATTGACCATTTTTTCCAATGAGGATTAGTTCTGTTGTGTTTTAAAATATATGGTACGTCTACCTCCTTTTCTGTGGTATCATTACTCTCAGATGTGGGTTTAGATATAGACGGTTTATTTAAATCTTTTATCTTAGCCAGGCCAAGACAAGAAGTTAGTTGAATAGTGTCATTTAAAAACATTATTTGTTCTGGTATAATGCAGGCTCTCAACAGGGCTTCTAAACCTTGCAGCTGCCAGTCTTTCGTGCCCCAGTCAGTTTTTGTCTCAATGTTGTCTTTCCAAAATCAAAACCTAATGTAGACAGCTGAGCATAAAAGTTTGCATAATACATTTGTTTAGTATTGGTCAACATTGTTTTCCTTCCTGTCTTATTTACATTTTTGAAATAAAACGTTTCTGGATTTGTCACTTTAAACCCTGAGAAGTATGGAAACTTTTCATTAAATGTTTTTGAGCTGCCCTTTGGCGGCGTTGGACAATGTTCCCATTGATTATATGTAAAAACATTCCTTGGGCTTGCAGATTTATGCCAATAATGGTCACCATAATGATTAAAACAATACATTCGTTCATAATGTGATGACCCTTCTAAATAGTCATGTTCCGTACATTTTGCGGACATTTCTAAATCTGACATCATATTATTAATAGTCTCAGAGTCCCAATCATCAGAAAATGTTCTGGGTGATATAAAGTCACTCAAAGAAACCTTGAACTGGTGTGGAATCTTCAGCAGCTCCACCGGGCCATAGATGTCATAATCAGTTCTGTCCCATGCTATACCACCAGGTACAGGAACGGCTGTGATGTTCACTGATGAGAGGTCTCTTCGTTCACAATGAGATGATTTGTGACGTTTCAGGACCAAGTTGATTTTCTGACTTGCTGTGTCCATTGAACTGTATTTTCCATCTATCATTTTTCCCAAGCTTAAAACCAGAATAAGCCAGAGCAGGAGGAAAAGTACACCTAACACATTCCAAAATTCAATCAATGGTAAAACCAGATACGTTTTTTCAAGTTGATTAAAGAGTTCGGTTATTTTTTCTTTGAAAGTTTTATTTGCTGGCGTTTCTTCAGGTTCACTGGGATCCTCAGAAAATGTATCAAAGTTGATGAAATACCCAGAGGCAGTTCTGTCAATTGTTGGAATTGCATCAGGATTGTTATTAATCTTTGGAGTTGCTTCTTCCTTTATCATATTGGTATAGTCAGAGACTACATCATTGTAGACAGGTGTTTCTTGACAAACTGTTATTTGGGTCTCAAGAGGTACGAGTTCCAAGGCATTGTTACATAGTCCTTCTTTTCTTACTGCAGGTTTATCAAAGGTGATAAGTCTTTCAGTTTGAACCTCTTGGATTGTAGCAAGATTTGGTCGTCTGCTACATCTTGGGAGTTCACTGGGCCTACTACTTATTATTGGCCACATGTTGTGGTTTGACCAGGTGGATGGACACAACTCTGTTTTCCCTTTTACCAGCATGGGGCGGTAGTACTACTGATCTTGTTCCTTGGATTGCCAAAACAGGTACTGTTTTTCTGTATGAAGGCCCAAATTCCTTCTTTACTGCGATCTTTTCCCTGACTAGATCCCCAATCTTTGGAATCCAGACAGGTCTTGATGGGACAGGTGGTTTTTCTTCAGTGGTTGTTGGCTTCTGTATCGTGTTACTCAGACTTCTTCTTGTTTCATTTAAGTCCTGTAAAACAGCCAAACGATCTTTGACATCAAAGGGTTTTTGTTCCACCACTGAAATTTGACAATCGAGGTCTTCGATTATAATTCTAGTACCAAACAGTAATTCATATGGAGTAATTCCACCCATAGAATTTCTTGGCAGATTGTTAAGACTACGTTGGACACTTATTAGATGTTTGACCCACCCATCACCCGAACCTAATACCTTAGCTGTTATAGATTGCTTTATGTCACGTTTTTTTCTTTCCACTACCGCATTACCCTCAGCATGGAAGGGACTAGAATACCGCAATGCAACGCCTAAGCTAGCCATGGCCTCTTTGTAAGCTCGAGAGGTAAACGCAGCACCCTGGTCTGAATGTAGTGTGACGATTACGTATGTGCCGATAAAGACTCGCAAATCCTTTATAACAGTTCTGGCGTCAGCCGAGAGCTGGGGCCACATCCAAATAAATCTTGTGCAGGAATCCACTGCGACCATGATATATTTATAGTTGCCCTCACTTGTTAAGGGACCACAGTGGTCCAGGTAAACGCACGCTAGTGGTTTATCTGAAATCAGAAGGGGCGTCTGTGCAGGACGTTTCACTGTAGAAACTTTCATTTTTTGGCAGATTTCACATTTTAGAACATAGTTTCTAGTTTGTTTCCTCATGCATGGCCACCAATATCTCTGTTTTAATAATGAAACTGTGGCAGAAACTCCTGCATGTGCAGAGGCCAGTCCTTCATGTGCTGCTAAGATTAGTCCTAACCTATGTTCCATGTTTGGAATTTCCCTATCCCCCACTCCAGGGATTTGAGCAAATGGAACATTATTCGTATCAGTTATATATGAGTACTTTACTGGAAAGCCTTTCGGGAGTGTCTTACCAGTGTCTTTGACTGAAGCAGTGACAGTTTGCATTATTTCACTGTCTATTTTTGTTTTTGACCGAGTAATTGCTGCTAAGGAAGCCGTTTGCACAGCTGCCTTCGTGGCTTCATCAGCCAATGAATTCCCTGCAATGTGAACGCCATCACGCTGATGACTCAGTGTGTGAATCACGTGAGTCTTTTGTAGTTCTTTCTGTAAAAGAACTATTTGTTCCCAAAGCATTTTATGCTCGATTGTGCCACCTTTTGCGTCTATAAAACTGTTTTGAACCCAGTTCTGCAGATACTCATTGTAAGATTTTACGCAGTAATATGAATCGCACACTATTAGTGTGGGGAATTCGCGATCGGTATTTTAAAGCAACATCTTGAAAGCCTGTAGTTCAGCTCACTGAGCTGTAAGGGTCTCCGAGTGATTGAGTTTTTATGACCATAGGTCTGAATTTAAATTCACGCCAGTGACCTTCAACAATCGCGCACGCAGCACTATAGGCTTGTTTACCCCCAATTGCGGGTTGTGCTTATCCGTCTGTATAGATTAAACAACTGTAATGTTCTAGAGGCAGAATTTCGGTCGGCAGAGGACATTTGTATTTGTATTGTAGGAATTCTTGTGTCTTCAAGGAGGGGTCAAAGACTGATTCAATGTCTGTTGCAGCAAGAGAGTTAACCCATTGTATCCATTTCGGATGTAAAGCTTTTGTATTTGGAATGCTTGCTTTTGTCACTGCCTCTAAGGCAGGTACAGGTGTAACGATCATTATTCGTTTTCCCTGTGCAAGAGCTCTCTCCTTTGCTACTGCAGTTTGAACCACTGTCAGAATTTTTTCAGTTGAAGTGAATTTTATTTTAGCTTGTGTGTACAAGTGTGATTTGTAAGCTATTGGTACCTTTTCACCTTCATTAAAGGTCAGGTATGTGAATCCGCATCTTCCTGGGATGATTCGGATCACAAGGTTACGCACATTGTCGCGTGTTTCTAACTGTGTTTTTGCTAACATGTCTGTTTGCACTGAATGCAAAATCTCTGTATGGTTTTGAGTCCAATTAGTTGGTTTGAAATCAGGTTTGATTAGTTCATAGAGAGGTTTAACCCTTTCTGTGTAATTCAGAACGTAAGTTCTTCCAAAATTCAGGAAACCTAGAATTGACTGTAAGTTTTTAAGTGTCTTTGGAGGTTGGAGCAGAGCAAATTTCTCTAAGAAGCTGGCTGCCAGGCTTTTGCCTTCACTTGAAAGTTCATATCCTAAGAATAGGACGTTGAAGTGGGCAATTCATGAATTCTTAAAATTGAATTTGTACCCTTCAGAAGCGAACCTAAGTATTATGGTGTTAACTCTTTTCAAGTGCACGTCCAAATCGTCGTCTGTAAGATAGATGTCATTGACATAAGATAATGCCTCATCATCATACATTTGTAGTAACTCTGTTACCCTGGCTGAAAATAACCCTGGACTATTCTTTAATCCTTGGGGGAGACGGCAAAATTGTCGCTGTGTCCCCATAATTGAGAAAGCGGTCAGATGCCTGCTTTCAGGTGCAATATTTTGACAGAAAAACCCATTCGAAATTTCTGATGTGGTTTTATATTTTTTCCGCACGATGTTATTCATCAATGCTGCACTATGGGCATTTTGTACTGCAAATGTTTTGTAACAGGAGTTAAAATGTCTGTATTCCAATACTAGACAGTATGAATTGTCTGCTTTGGAGATTGATCACTGACGAGGTGCATGTTTCAATCACCCCTTGGTATTCAAGTTGATTTAAAATCTCCCTGACTTATTTTTTAACTTCTTGCTTAACTGGATACTGCCTTTGTGTAGTAGGTTGATTTTTTAACTGTATTTTATGGTGAGGAGAGTCCTCATCCCATCCTGCATGATTTTTATATAATGCTGGAGCCTGAGCTACTGCCCATTTTCTGGCATATGTGTATTTTTTATGAATTGGAATGTGATTTGAGAAGGCTGGCATAATTATCTCTTTGTCATGTGGGCACTCCCTGACAAATTCAGGTGGCCAGTCTTGTTCAGCTAGAAGAATGTCATAGCCCTTAGAGAGCTTCTCCCAAAAGAGTGCTCTTATTTTTCTAGTTGTGTCCCCCTCCTTCCGGAGTGTTACTTCACATAATTTGTTAGGTACACTAACCCTTGTGTCGGCAGTTTTAACTTGAATGGATTCATTCAAGTCCACTGTCTCCAGATGATCCTTCAAGATCTTTTGAACTATGGTGACTTCTGCTGCGCTGTCTAGCATTGTCTGGGCCCACTCCCCGTTCTTGAGTTGTGTTCTCAAGATCCTCGGCATGTCTGATCTTTACGCTTGCTACCTTCTTTTTGGTGAATTGAGTTTTCTTATTTTTTGGAACATGCTGTTTTTCTTTGGCTTCACGCGTTCCTCTTTCTGTTCTGATCATCCTCTCCTCTTGGATTTCTGCTAGGAAGTCTGAAAGGTACGAGAGGAACGTGTATCAGTATCTTGATTTCTATCAGGTTTTCTTAAAGATTCCCTATTTCTTTGTTATACCTTTTTTCAGAGGGCTCCCATTGGGGAGACCTACCTCCCCGTTGCGGAGATCTTCCTCTGGACTGAGAACGTTTCTCTTTAGGAAATGTCTGTTTAGTATTTTCCCACTTCTTTTTTGGAGTAGTGAGATTATTTTTAATAAAAACTTTTTCAGGATTTTCTGTTAAATCAGGTTTTACTGGTTTCCCATCCAAACTATCTCTTCCTACTTCTTCATATGATTTTTCAATAATTCTAGCAAGCTCATATGGTTGGTCTGTTTCTTTAAACTTTTGGCGAATCGCCACTGAAGCTGCTCCACCTTTAATGTTGGCTAATAGTATAGCCGAGACCTGTTTGAAATCTTTCAGTAATTTCATACCTAGATTGAAGGCCGGTTCTGGACCGTATTCATTTTGAATCTGCCTCAGAACATCTGGTATTACTGCCATAGACGGTACACCATGTGTTTTTGTGTATATTGATGCAAAGACTGTGTCCCAAGTGTAACAGTCCTCAACATGTGGTGCTATCCCCATTGGAAAACAGATTGTCAGAATTCTGTGTTTCTCATGAGGTGTACTATCAGGTAATACTGCCTCTAATTAAGTAATTTTCTGAGCTAACCAGAACGGAATTTGTATCCTCTTTGCAGGCAATTTACCAATGACTGATTGTATAGTCTGTGGTGTGATTTTGTTTGTATTCCTCTGGTGAGGGGTGTGTTGTTGAATCCTTACAGCTGGTTGGACTGTTAAAATCCTCATGACATATTGAACCAATTGTCTGTGTATTTAAATTATTTTTTTCAGCTGAGCTAACAGTTCTGGACCTGTCATTTTATTAATGTCAGGATGTGGTGTATAGCTGGCTAGTACCGGCCATGTTGCTCCTGGTCTACCTAGTGTCCGAGCCTGGTATTGTGATTTTGATGTTTTAGGGCGCCTTTAAACCAGCGCTGATGCTCTTGGTAAGTTAATGGAATTTCAACGTCCTCGAAAGGAACGTATTCCGCTGGAGGTTCCTCTACTCAATAGTAGTGGAACTCGTGTGTTACTGGATTTGCAGTAGGAAACAGAACCCATGAATGGAATACCTCTGTCTGCCGATATTCATGCGCCTCTATAACAAAGATTACTTTACCACCTCTCGATGATACTCCATTTTTTATAAGTTTTATAGTTATGGTTTTCCTTATATTTGCCGGGGTGAATATTGCATCCGGGTCATTTTGGTGGAGACTTGTGTCATCTAAGACTGCTTGAGCTGCTACTCTAGCTCTCTCCCTTTCTTCGTCACTCTCCGACATTTTGTCGACTGGAAGTTTTTGCAGAGCAAAGTTTCAAGGAAACAAAGATTAGGTGCACAATATTTTGGAACACTGTATCCTTCAACATTGAATAAACCAAAAACTAATACATAGGATTTCGTCCGACTTAGTTTTGGCGGATATTAACCTTTTACCCACTCCAGATGTCTATTGGAGTATTTTAGGGAAAAAAGGGATCTGTGTGAAAAGCATGACTGAGTTACTCTAGTATCGAGTGTTAAATTATCGCCTTACCAAACGTTGGGCGCCATATAGTGTAGTTCCTATATTCGCAATTGGCACTGAGCATTGGAATAACATATGCTATAGTTTAGACGTAGGACTGAGGTCGACTAGGTCTCTGTCGTATATATTAAATTAATTGTGAGTGCCAGCTAGCTCAGAGGTCACTAGAAACTTTCTCGAATTAACAAGAAGGGATTAGTTTCTGACAAGTGCATAAACATGAAAACTTTGTTTCCCAAGAATAAGAAATCAATCTCTAGAGTCATGGAAACAATAGATAACTATTTTACTCAGTCAATCGCACATGCTTCGTTTCACCAGAGGTACTGAGAAAATAGAGAGACGGGCGTTTTCAATAAAAAGTATTTATTGAACAGTCTTCTTTCTCAAGCATAACAAATGTACTGCTACAATCGTAATACTGGTTATAAAGTACAGGGCATATAATACGAAAAGTATTATAAAGTAGTACTGTAAAAGCATGATATGGTTTTTAAGCCATAAGTTGCCTAAAACGTATAAAATACATACAGTAATAAAATAATGACTAAAAGTACTCAACTGGTGCTTCTAATATATGCCTACCCCGGTGTACCTAACTTAAGTCTAGTACAAGGGAAGAAGTAAGTGAGGAGTAGCTTAAGTTTAGTATTTCTCTGCCAAGGATCTATCCAAGAATTCTCTAAGGGTCTAATCAGCTCCGTACCTTGGTTTAGAATGAAGGAGGTCTTGTATCTCTCTCTCAGGACTCGATTTCCCACCAACCCGCAAGGGTAGCCTGGAAACACTGGAGCTGGGTTTCTCGGCAGGAGAATAGACAGAGTCTCTCAGTGCATCAAGTCAAGTCAAGTCAAAGAATTTATATAGCGCTGTACATACCCAGAGGGTCTCAAGGCGCTTGAGGAGGGGAGGGTAATTACTTGTCAAATATCCACGTTTTAGGTTGCTTTCTGAATGCTAGGTGATTCTGAGTAAGGCGAAGGTGAGTGGGAAGGGAGTTCCAGGTTTTAGCTGCCAGGTAGGAGAAGGATCTACCTCCCATGGTGGTTTTGTTGATGCGGGGTACAGTGGCAAGGGCTTGGTTGGATGATCGTAGCTGGCGGGAGGGGGAGTAGAAGGACAGTCGTGTGTTGAGGCATTCTGGTCCGATTTCGTAGAGTGCTTTGTGTGCGTGGGTTAGGAGACGGAAGGTGATCCTCTTATTGACGGGTAGCCAGTGGAGGTTTTTCAGGTGACCAGAGATATGTTCTTTACGCGGGATGTCTAATATGAGCCTGGCTGAGGCGTTTTGGATTCGTTGGAGTTTTTTCTGGAGTTTAGCGGTAGTGCCGGCGTAGAGGGTGTTTCCGTAGTCCAGCCGGCTCGTGACTAGGGCGTGGGTGACTGTTTTCCTAGTTTCGGTGGGGATCCAACGAAATGTTTTTTTGAGCATGCGGAGAATGTTGAAGCAGGATGAAGAGACGGCGTTGACTTGTTTGTACATCGAAAGTGAGGAATCCAGGATGACGCCCAGGTTACGTGCGTGGTCTGTCGGGATGGGTGCTTTTCCAAGGGCTTCTGGCCACCAAGAATCGTCCCATGCAGAGGGGGAGGTACCTAAGATAAGGACTTCTGTTTTATCAGAGTTCAGTTTCAGACGGCTATGTTTCATCCATTCGGCAACTTCTTTCATTCCTTCGTGTAGGTTAGTTTTGGCGGTGTGCGGGTCATTGGTGAGAGATAGGATGAGTTGAGTGTCGTCCGCGTAGGAGATGATGTTGAGGTTGTGTTGGCGTGCGATGGTTGCGAGGGGGCTCATGTATACGTTGAAAAGGGTGGGGCTGAGTGAAGATCCTTGTGGGACGCCGCAGATGACTTCAGTGGCCTCTGACTTGAATGGTGGAAGGCGGACTCTCTGGGTTCTTCCGGTGAGGAACGAGGTGATCCATTCTAGTGCTTTTCCTTGAATTCCGATGTTTCTGAGGCGCTGTAGAAGGGTGTTATGGCAGACTGTGTCGAAGGCTGCGGAGAGGTCGAGGAGGATGAGGGCGACTGTGTCTCCATTGTCCAGTAGGGTTCGAATGTCATCTGTTGCTGCGATGAGGGCGGTTTCAGTGCTGTGTTTGGCTCGGAAGCCGGACTGTGAGGAGTCGAGGGAGTTGTTGGCTTCTAGGAAGGCGGCGAGCTGGTTGTTGACGGCTTTCTCGATGACTTTGGCCGGGAATGGAAGGAGCGAGATGGGACAGTAGTTTTTGAGTTCGGTGGGGTCCGCTGTGGGTTTTTTCAGAAGGGCGCTGAGTTCTGCGTGTTTCCAGCTTTCCGGGAAGGTGGCGGAGTTGAGGGAGCAGTTGATGATGTCTCTGAGGTGCGGTGCTATGATGGAGTCTGCTTTGTTGAAGATGTGGTGAGGGCATGGGTCTGTGGGGGATCCTGAGTGGATGGAGTTCATCAGGCGGATGGTGTCTTCAGTGGAGATTGGGTTCCAGTCATTAAGGATGTTCAAGGGGGGTGAGGGTCCAGCAGATGGTTGGGTGGGTTGGTCTCCGGGTTGGTTGTCGAAGCTGTTGTGGATGTCTGCAATTTTGTTGTGGAAGAATGAAGCTAGGGAGTCGCAGAGGGCTTGAGAGGGGGTGATGTCGTTGGAGTTGGCCGAGGGATTGGTGAATTCTTTGACGATGTTGAAAAGTTCCTTGCTGTTGTGGGCGTTGCTATCTAGTCGGTCCTTGAAGGCGGTTTGCTTGGCTTTTCGGATCAGTTGGTGGTGTGTGCGAGTGGCGTTTTTGAAGGCTTCCTTGGTGTTGGTGGTTGGGTCTCTTTTCCAAGCCTTCTCCAGGGAGCGGCAGAGTTTCTTGGATTTCTTAATATCATCGTTGAACCAGGAGGCTTTCTTGCTGCCAAGTTTGATGTGTCGTTTTTTCAGTGGTGCTAGGATGTCGGCGCTGTTGGATAACCATAGGGTTAGGTTGGTGGCGGCTTGGTCGGGGTTTGAGGAGTGGGCGGGGGGCTTTTGAAGTAGCGATGAGGAGATCTGGTCGATGGTGATTTTGTTCCAGTTTCTTTGTAGAGTTGGTTGGGGGTGGTTGTTGGGTTTGGGCTTGTTGTAGGTAAAGTGGACGCAGCTGTGGTCAGTCCAGAGGAGAGCCGCAGTGTGGCTGAAGGAGACATGGTTGCTGGAGGAGAAGATAGGGTCGAGTGTGTGACCTGCGATGTGGGTGGGGGAAGTGACCAGTTGTTTAAGTCCGAGGTTGGCGAGGTTGTCCAAAAGGGTGGTGGAGTTATGGTCGTTGTTCTTTTCAAGGTGAAAATTGAGGTCTCCCAGAAGGATGTAATCTTTGGATGGGAGGGCGTGTGGAGTGATGAAATCCGTGATGTCTTCACTAAATTGTGCGCGGGGTCCTGCGGCACTTGCTGCTGCAGGGCGTCGGGCAAGTAGTTAGTTGATCTGCTCCAAACCACGGTGTGTTTATCTGGGCAAATGTGGGCATATTTATACTTTGAAGGTGCCGAGTTTGACGTATGATTGGACTTAATAACGTTACTCTAAGACCCAGTTCTGTGAAAACTCCATGATTTCCTAGATAAATTAGTATTCGGGCGAGGGGAAGTCCCTGGCTGCTGAAGGCTGGTTTTTCTAAGAAATCGTTGTTGATTCTCGGAACTATGTGGAAGTAGCCATGTCGTATTTGGGCTGCATAGGCTCAGTCTAAATATGGTAATGATTTCTATGCCTACGTAAGGATCGGATAACTTATACCTATATAAGGGCATGAATTGGCAAAATTACACTAGAGTCCTGGATTCATTTACAACAGGTGAATTTACAAGTGCTTGGGTATTGGCGGAGTGATTGGAAAAGTACATAGTACTGGCTGGGTGATTGGAGAAGTGCATGGGTAGTGACAGGGCGATGGCTGAACTTCATGGGTACTACCTGGGGAATTGAAGGAGTGAATGAGTAGTGTCTAGGTGCTTAGAGGACTGCATTGGTAGTGCACATGGCATTATAGCAGTGCATGTGTTAGAGCGTGGGTCACTGTATGAGTACATGGGTACTGACTGAATGATTAGAGTCATACAAAGAGAGTGCATGGTGAATTTACAACTACTTAGGTATTGGCTGTCTGATTGTTTAAGTACATGGTAATGACTGGGTGATTGGAGGAGTGCATGGGTAGTGACGGGGCGATGGCTGGATTGTATGGGTACTACCTGGGTAATTGAAGGAGTGAATGAGCAGTGTCTGGGTGCTTAGAGGAATGCATAGGTAGTGCACAGGAGATTATAGCAGTGCATGTGTTAATCCCTGATTAATTGCATTAGGACATGGGTATTTACTGAATGATTAGAGTACTGCAAGGAGAGTATATGGTTAATTTACAAGTGCCTAGGTATTGGCGGACTGATTGTTTAAGTACATGGTAGTGACTGGGTGATTGGAGGAGTGCATGGGTAATGACAAGGGGATGGCTGGATTGCATGGGTAGTACCTGGGTCATTGAAAGAGTGAATGATTAGTGTCTAGGTGCTTAGAGGACTGCATAGGTAGTGCACAGGGAATTGTAACAGTGCATATTTTAGTGCCTGGGTCATTGCATGAGTACATGGGTACCGACTGAATGATTAGAGTACTGCAAGGAGAGTGCATGGTGAATTTATAAATGCGTGGGTATTGGCAGAGAGATAGAAAAAGTACATGGTACTGGCTGGGTGTTTGGAGGAGTGCCTGGGTAATGACAGGGTGATGGCTGGACGGCATGGGTAGTACCTGGGTAATTGAAGGAGTGAATGAGCAGTGCCTAGGTGCTTAGAGGACTGCATGGGTAGTGCGTAGGTGATTGTAGCAGTGCATTGTTAGTGCCTGGGTCATTGCATGAGTACATGGGTTCTGACTGAATGATTAGAGTACTGCAAGGAGAGTGCATGGTGAATTTAGAAGTGGTTAGGTAGTGGTTGAGTAATTTGATAAGTACATGGTACTGGCTGGGTGAATAAATAAGTGCATGGGGAGTGACTGGGCGATGGCTAGACTGCATGGGTAGTACCTGGGTAATTGAACTAGTGAATGAGCAGTGTCTAGGTGCTTAGAGAGCTGCACGGGTAGTGCACAGGTGATTGTAGTAGTGCATGGTTAGTGCCTAGGTCATTGCATGAGTACATGGGTACCAACTGAATGATTAGAGTATTGCAAGAAGAGTGCATGATGAATTTACAAGTGCTCAAGTAGTGGTGGAGGGATTGTTTAAGTACATGGTACTGTCTGAATGATTAGAGTACTGCAAGGAGAGTGCAGGGGGAGTGACGGGGCGATGGCGGACTGCATCGGTACTACCTGGGTAATTGAAGGAGTGAATAAGCAGTGTCTAGGTGCTTAGAGGACTGCGTGAGTAGTGCACAGGAGATTATAGTAGTGCATGTGTTAGTGCCTGGATCATTGCATGAGTACATGAGTACTGCCTGAATGATTAGAGTACTGCAAGGAGAGTACAGGGTGAATTTACCAGTCCCTAGGTTTTGGCGGACTGATTGTTTAAATAAATGGTACTGGCTGGGTGGTTGGAGGAGTGCATGGGTAGTGACAGGGTGATGGCTGTATTGCATGGGTAGTACCTGGGTAATTGAAGGAGTGAATGATTAGGTTCTAGGTGCTTAAAGGACTGCATGGGTACTGCACAGGTGATTGCAGCAGTGCATGGTTACTGCCTGGGTCATTGCATGAGTACATGGGTACTGACTGGAAGATTAGAGTGCTGCACGTAGAGTGGATGGTGAATGTATTAGTGCTTGCAAAATGGCACAGTGATTGGATAAGTACATGCTACTGGCTGGGTGATTGGAGGAGTTCATGGGGAGTGACAAGGGATTTCTGCACTGCATCAGTATTACCTGGGCAACTGAAGGTCTGAATGTGCAGTGTCTAGGCAGTTAGAGGTTTGTATGCATGGTGCACAGGTGGTTGTAGCAGTGCATGGTTAGTGCCTGGGACATTGAATGAGGACATGGGTACTGACTGGATGATTATAGTCATTCAAGGAGAGTGCATGGTGAATTTATAAGGGTTTGGGTATTGGCACAGTGACTGGATAAGTACATGGTACTGGCTGGGTGACCAAAGGAGTGCATGGGGAGTGACAGGGGTATTGCTGTTCTGCATGTGTACTACCTGGGTAATTGAAGGTGTGAATGAGCAGTGTCTAGGTGGTTAGAGGATTGTATGGATACTGCACTGGTGATTGTAGCAGTGCATCTGTAGTGCTTGGGTGACTTAATCTTACCTTTTTGAAGCAGATATGAAACTGATTGAAAACAAATTCAGCTGTTTTATTATAATTTAAATGTAAAATATTTTCAAACTTTTGAATTAGTTTATGTAAGAGAAAAGAAAAAATATTGTTATTACCGATAATATTATACTTTTAGAAACACAGCATCATTTTACAATTACATAACATATTCAGTTTGCCCTTTTTGCTGTTCTCAGATTCTATTTATTTTCCACCATACACTGTGATTTTAATCTTGATCATCATGTTACAGCAGGCAAAACAATAAAATCAATAAAATTGTTTAAAAAAACCAAGCTATTCTTCAAACTATTTACAACAAATTCAACTAGCTGTTTACATTTTCTAAAATAGACACTCTCATTTACATTGCAAATACAACAAAGAATAAATATATGAACGGCTTCTTTCAAAAACAATTTTCTAAGTACAATATCAAAGAATAAAAACGATAATTACAACAGTAAATATTCACATCTTCCCTATAGGTCGAATGATGTTTTCAAAATCATTTGCATTGAAAATATCCAAAATACACTTCTTAATTCATACCAATATCTTCCCACTAGGCCAATTGATATTTCTGAAATCATTTGTATTGTAAATTTCCAAATAAACTCATTAATTCATGTTGACACCTTCCCAATAGGCTGAATGATGTTTTCAGAACTTTGGCATCAAAAATATTGGATATGAATTTGGTAATTCATAAGGCAACCAACTTTTGAATTCCAAATGGGCATCATTACAACGGGACCATCCTTTTTTGCACTTTAAATGCACAGTATGTTATGTTATGTTATGTTAGGGGATGTTTTGTATAGCGCCCAGGTACTCTGAGGAGTGTCCCGGCACTTCTGACCTAAAACAGACACGGGACAGACAGAAAGGGAACAGGTACTACTGAACAAACAGCCAAGATTTTAAATCCTTCCTGGAGGCTGACAAGTTGGTGCTCCTTCTCAAAGACACAGGCACGGTGTTCCATAATTGAGGCGCCAGCCATCTAAACGACCGACCTCCAATCCGCGCTCTCCTGATAACAGGGACTGAGGCCAAAGCCAATGATGCTGACCTCAGGGACCTAGAAGGCCGATAAAAGTTCAACCACCGTTGGATGTATTTAGCGCCAGTGTCATGGAGAGCCTTGAAGGCCAGAGTGAGCGCCTTAAAAATGATTTGTTTCACGATGGGGAGCCAATGGAGAGTCTTCAGAAGACCAGAGACTCTGTCTCTCCGATGGAGGCCAAAGATGGCACGAGCAGCCGAATTTTGAATTATCTGCAGGCGTTGGAGAAGATACTCTGGCAATCCGAGGTACAGGACGTTGGCGTAATCAAGGCAAGACCCGATAAGAGCCTGCACCATGATTTTCCTATGTTCCTGCGAGAGCAGAGGAAGAAATGTTCGAAGCATTTTAAGCAGGCCGAAACATTTCCCAGCTAGGCCAAGAATATGGGGCTTCAACGAGAGATTATTATCAATTTTTACTCCAAGGTTCTTGGCCACGGCAGAAGCAGCCAATGGAGGGAACATGTCCGCAGGCCACCAAGACTGCCACCCAGGATCGGACCTACAACCAAAAAAGAGCACTTCGGATTTATCCGAGTTGCACATCACGCTGATTTGCTGGAACCTCTTGAACACAGCCCCAAGGCAGCCTCTGATGCTCTCCCGGTCAAAATCAGACCCCTTCTCGCAAGTGAAAAGGAGCTGGGTGTCGTCGGCATACGACACACGATCTGGGCACCAAACGACTCCACCAGTGCCGCCAGGGGGGCCATGAAGATGTTAAAGAGAGTCGGGCTCAAAATAGAGCCCTGAGGAACTCCCACCTCTAATGGCGGCACCGCAACAGAGAAAGGAGGGGCCCAAACCATTTGACGCCGGCCCGCTAGAAAGGACTTAAACCAGCTGAACACCGTCCCCCGCAGACCGATCTCACTGAGTCTTGAAAGGAGACCAATGTGGGGGAAGGTGTCAAAGGCCGCCGACAGGTCGAGCATCACCAGCATCGCCTTGGCCCCTACGTCCAAAACCTCCTTGATTGCCTCTGTTACTTCTAGTAGCGCTGTCTCCGTGCTCATGTTGGTACGGAAGCCGGATTGGGTGAAATGCAGAATGTTATTGGACTCAAGGAAGTTGGAGAGGGAGGAGTGTACATATTTCTCCACGACTTTGACAAAGGCTGACAAAAGGGAGATAGGCCTATTGTTGGCGTGTTCCGCCGGATCCAGATTGGGCTTCTTCAGAAGCGGTCTGATCAGGGCTTGCTTCCAGGCTAGAGGGACCACTCCCGTACTGAGCGATAGATTGAGCACCGGGTTTATTATGGGATTTATCACTTCTGCCATTCTAGCTAAAAATTTGGCCGGACAGGGGTCCAAAGGAGAGCCTGATTTTAGTTTGGTCAAAAAATCCAATGATGTTGAACAGGAAAGCGGCGGAAATTCCCAAAGTGTAGGAGCCCCTCCAACCAGGGAAAAAGAAGAAGGAAAGTTCGTATCGGAGACTGCCACTGCCCCGGACTGCACAAAGGAGTCCTGAATGGTCTTAATTTTATTGGTAAAAAAATCAGCCAATAACATGATCCAAGATTCAGAGTAAGCACACAGAGCCGTGCTCATCTTGGGTGAGGTAAACTCCCTTACAATTGAAAAAATTTCCTTACTGGTATTTGAGGAATATGCTTTTTTCTCCAGCAGAATGTCCCTATGATAAGCTTTGATGGATAACCTATATGCCATTTTAGCAGTAATGTCATAGTGACGGCGCCATGCCCTTTCTACAATCTTACATTGCTGCCGCTTCATGGACAAGGCTTCAGTGAACCAAGGAGCAGAGACCCGACGGGCGGGCTTGTGGGACGGTGTCACAGGGGCTAGTTCATCTAGTCTTTCCACCAACCACTTCTGCAGAAGAACTAGGTATTTCTCTAGAGTGCCTGCCAACAGGCACGGATGGGATAAACAAGCCAGAGCTAGCATCTCCGGGGTGACAAGGAGATAAGCACGTGATGCCTGGAGAGGTCGAATAGACATGTTGTGCAAATGTTTGTCAGTGTGAAAAATTTGAACATTAACTAAAAAATGGTCCAACCAAAGAACCGGCGTAGGAATGGAAATATCAATTGGCATAGTGGAGAATACTTGATCGAGCGTATGGCCTTTATTATGTGTGGGGGTGGACAGGTAGGGGGAGAGTCCCAAAGGGGAAGTAGTGTCACCAATCTTAATGGCATAAACATCAGTCCCAATATCCATGTGGATGTTGAAATCCCCCAATACCAGACAGTGCTCTGTTCTTAGGCAGAGTGCCGAAACCACACCGTAAAGTTCTTCGTGAAACGAGCCAGTGGGTGTTCAGATGTTGTAGGAGGTCCTTCGTGGAAAATAATTGCTACTGCTTTGGAAGTTCATCCTGATATTGACAATTGGTTTGCCATAAAAAATCTTATTTTAGTTTCCAAATTTCTTCCATATGCTCTACAACGTTGTATCATTAAAATTGTATATAGGCCAAATGTTTCTAGAAATAATGTTGAAAACATTTCAGATTTGCAGTGACTACATCCCATATTTTGATTAGCTGATTTTATTAATTTGTTAAAAGACACTGTTTTCAAATATGGTATTGTCAAATATATGAATCTTTCAGTGTCATTTTCAGTGGTTTCCCTCTGGATCGAGGTAAGCATATGAAAAAGAAGCCCTATGATGATGATGATGTCACGTTTTTAACTTGGCGGAGAACCAAGATATACCGCCTTTGACCTACATACGCGAATGAGGGTTTTTAATCAACACATTGCAAACCCTGGTTAACCAGTCAAGTGATCCATTCCCCGTTGATATTAAGGTTTAATTTGTTATAACAACATTGACAAATACGTTGATCACTACCTAAATCAAAGCAATCTTCTACCAACAAATACGTTGCAAATTCCTTCCACTTATCATTGTTTTTTTCACTTTTTAAATGCAGATCAATATTACTTATCTCCTTTTTATAGTGAGTTTGTCAACAACAAACACAAACATAATTTGGTCATTTACAACAAATTACCCTAAAATCTGTCATTTCTTCTTCAAACTTCTCAGTACTACTATGTTCCACGGCTTCTTCAACACCTACTTCTATCAAAACTGTTGTGTCCTGGAATAATTTTGAGGAGTCCAGAGATTAGATTTTAAAAAGGATTTATTCTCATAAGAAGTTCAGCACCCAATTTCCATGCAGAGTGTCTCTCTTCATCAGCATCCATCCTGTCACTGATCAACTGGAGCTTCCAAGAGAGGAACATTCTACTATGCTAGGCAACATATACAATTGAATATTGCAGATTAAAACACTTGAATGAAATGTGTGTAAATGTAATTTAGAGAATATAAAACACCTTCCCTCTTGAACAAAACATATTTCTACTGAGGTTCAAAGACTGTATTAGAACATTTGCTACACACTGAAGTGTCTTATGTCTTAAAAGTGCATATATAAGAGCACCCACATATTTCTATTAAACTCAGGAGGGTAAATCAGGGCATCTCATGCAAACTGAAAGTGCCTTGTGCTTCAAAAAGTACATATATGCAAATATAAATAAAAGGGCATTCATATAGTGGTGCTCTCATATCTTACTGAGTGCATTTCTCCTCTACCCCATGATCAAAATTATAGCACTATTTGCTACGAGAATCATGGAATCCCACATCTTAAAAGTGAGAGTAAGTATTCCAGAAAGATTCCTAAAACTGCATTGATGTCCTGTTCAATATTAGAGTCAAAGTTGTACATATAATTTAGATTTTGTCTATAGATTTCTCACATATTTCTACTGACGTTCATAGACGGCAGTAGAACATTTGCTACGCATTGAAAGTGTATTGTGCTTTAAAAGGGCATATATAAAAGCACCCACATATTTCTCTGAAAAAAGAAGGTACATCAGGGCATCTCATGCAAACTGAATGTGCCTCATGATTCAAAAAGTACTTATATGGAAAAATAAATAAAAGGGCATTCAGATTGTGGTGCTCCCATGTTTTACTGGGTGCATTTCTCTTCTAACCCATGATCGGAATTATCACACTGTATGCTACAAGAATCAGGGATTCCCACATCTTATAATTCAGAGTAAGTTTTCCATAAAAATTCCTAAAACTGTATTGATGTCCTGTTCAATCTGAAAGTGAAAGATGTACATATAAATCGGCATCAGCCTTATTGCTCCAATGTATTTCTGTTCCTAATTACAGGATCAATCAAGATTTCAGTTTCCTTAATTCTTTCACTCAATCCCCTCCACTTGGGTGGGCGCTCTGACATGCCTTATTCCACAATAACTGAAAGTGGAAAATTAACGAATATGGAATTGTTCAAATGAGAGCCCATTGGGTAGCTCTTGTCTCCATTTGTTATGGCTTGTATGTGTTGTAATATTCTCAGCTTTAATTTGTATATAGTGCTACCCACATACAGCTTAACACAGCCACATTTGAGAACATAAATCGAAGGATCTGTGTTGCAGTTTATGCAATCACTGATTTGTACTTCTCTTCCTTCAAAAGTTTGATAACTCTTACAGTAAATCCATATCTGCATGCCTTTCATGAATTATATTTCACAAAGCCTCTCATATTAGCTAAAACCAATTTTTAGATTCATTCTTCTAGTGTTAGTGACTAGAAGTCTAGATATCCCACAAGGATTTGACTTTTTGGACTTAATCTAAAGACCATTGCCCAGAATGTCTGCTAAATGTTCATCTTTCTTCAAGATATGCCAGTTTCTTTGGAGGATCGTCTCAATATCCACTTGTGCGGCATTGTATTAAAAAAGTATTCTTTCATTTTATTTGTTTCTTCCTTCAAACTGTTAATACTTGGAAAAAATCATTAATTCCTCGACCTTTCATGGACTCTCCTTTTGGCTTCATCTGAACACTATTTGGGGACCCCCTTTTCTGGAAATGTTGTACCATATTGTGTATCTCACTTTTAAACAACTCCTCTGTTGAGCATACCCGCTTTGCCCTAAGCATTTGGCTATGAGGAATGCTCCTCTTCAGAGTCTGTGGATGTCCACTGTTAGCGTGAAGTAAAGAGTTAGTTGCTGTTGGCTTTCTGTGTATTCTTGTAGTGAGTGTTTTTTTTTCTTCCAGAGCCACATCTAAAAAAATACAGTGAGTACCACTTTGAGTTCACGTGAACTGTAAATTCAATTCATTATGGTTCAGTATTTGAAAATAGGTGTTACATTCGTTCTCACTACCTTCCCTTAAGATGAATAAATCATATATGAATTGTGTCCACATAGTGATCTTTCTTGTGAAGACGTCATTCTCTGGAACCCAGGCCACCTTCTCCCACCACCCCATAAATAAATTAGCGTAGGTAGGGCTGAAGGAGGTGCCCATGGCTGTGCCTTGTTCTTGCAGATTATATTTACCATCAAAAACAAAAAGTTTGTGAGTGAGACAGAAGGTCCGAAAGCATTTGTGTATGGTAATGCCAATCCAGTGGCTGGTCTCTCAAAAAATATGCCTTTCCTGTGTTCTATTGGTGTATACAAAGAGTCCATATCCAATGTGAGCTCTAAGTAGCTCTGTTTCCGGGGGATCTGTTCTAATCTTATCAGGAAATCAGTACTGTCCTACAGGTACAAGGGTAGACTTACTACATATTCTAGTAGGAATAAATCCAGATACCTAGAGGTGTTCTCCAGAAGAGAGCCAACAGAACTCACTATGGGTATCCCTGGTAGATTTTTAATGAATTTGTGTAAATAAAATTAGCTAAGAGATATATGGTGGCGATATTGAAATTACTCCCAATCCAGGAGATTTGAATCATACCATTTGTTCAACTTCAAATGGTATTCCTCCTCCAAGGCTTTCAAAGGATTTTCTGTTAGGCAGATACAGTGTGCCCTATTATTCACTTGTCTTCTACCTTCAGAGGTATAGGCGTGTTGATTCATTAGGATAAAGTTTCACCCTTTATCAGAGGACTTTATGATCAGTGAGGTGTTATTTTCCAATTCATTGATGTCCTGCCAGTCTTTAGCAGAGACATTACTTTTCTTCAAGTTATTTCACCACTTTTTCCAGAGCTCCATCAGTTCTTCTATCACCAGTTCCTGGCGTAAGTCAATACGGTTTCCAGCTGGCAATTGGGGGCAACATCCACTATGTTGTCTCACATTACTCCCAACTTGATGGTCCGTTTCAAAACCCATGTCTCTTAATATGCTCCTACAGGGTACTTCTCTTATGGCCCCACTAATATTAGGATAATTATTCTCATTCATTTGTGAAGAGTTCATAATTTCAGCAGCATCCAGTACATGTATATCAAGAAGACTGGGGACATCTGTGATTTGAAAGGATGAGAATCGTTTCTGTGTTTTATCTTCATACATATTTTCTTTCGAGTTTTATCTGATGGTATTTATGAAGAGTTAATTTCCTGATGTACTTATACATCTCTATCCTTGAGTCCATGAAATCATGTTGTGTTCTTGGACAAAAATGTAAACCCAAATTCAATAATCTTATCTGCTTGGGATTTAATTTGACTGATGAGATATTAACTACAAGTGGTCTCTCATTATTATCCACACTCATCAATTCTCCTTGCGGGATTTGTTCTTCCCTCATCCTCCTCCTCTTGCCCCTTCTTGTTCTACAGCTCCTTTTTCATAATTTGGTTGTTGTTTGCCTCGCGCTCCTTGCTGTGTAGTCATTCTTAATAATCTCAGTACACTATGAAAATGTAATTTGCCATACGATGTTTCATCTATACTCGATCCAGCTTAAGAACTCAATTCACTCTTGCTCAAATTATTTTGGTGCTGGGGGACCACTTTCTCCGTTTCCCTTAAGCTGTCCTATTTCCTTGCAAACGTATACACACAACCATATTGATAATCCTGCCTATTCCTGGTGAATTTGTTTGCTTTTTGCTCCATGATCTCCTCATGTTACTGCTGTAATGTTTTTTTCCATCTCAATGATATGATTGTTGGCAAACATATCAACCTTGTATTTATCCAATTCCTTATTGATGATTTCATTTTAGTGGTTTGTTTATTCATTTTCCTTTCTGCCTGTTTGAATAACTTCACTGAACATTCCTCTGTATTGTCACAACATTCTTCTGTTAAGTTGTCATCCATATCCTTATATGTTGGCAATAACATGATTCTTAATCCTCTTTGGGTCCTCTTACACCCTAGATATCTGGTAAGGGAGGTCATCTCCCTCAACTGTTTTGCTTCCACTTCTCTTGCTCTTTCCAAATCCTTAATCAACTGTATTGGTGTTTTATTTGTAACATTGGATCCTCTTTCATCCCCCATAGCATTGGAGGTCTCTTGGGAGGTTCGTTCTGCCTCCTCTCTCCACTTGGCTTATCTTGCCTCCATCCCTGCTTGCAAATATTCCTGATTACTGTTAATGAGATATTTCGTTCAGTGTTTCACAATAGATACATTACCAATAAATTAATTCAACTACTACCATTTCTTCTGGACCTTCAAATGCTTTTCTAGCCACTTCATTCCATTATGTCTTTTCTTAGCCCGTTACGCTACAAACCGCTTTTCATTTACTATCCATTCATCAGTTTCATATGCTCCTGTTTTCACCTGTATTTACCATTCCGTCACTTTAAAACAGTCCTTTCGATATGCAAACACAAGTTTGTTTTGGCATGCACTTCTGAAGGAACTTCACTCTTATACTCCGATCCTACTCCAAATCTCGATACCATGCAGGTTCACCAAACAATACAACCGGCAGTCGACAACCCGGACGCGTCCCCTCTGACACACGCTCAAGCTCCCTCTTTACCTTTGTGCTGTGCGGCTCCCCACAACTGGCTATCATGTTCAGGTTCCTTTTCACCTTGAACAGGGGGCTGCGACTATAGACTACAGACTTAATACTCCTTCTATACGGCATTGCAGAGCAAGTAGGACCACTAAGGAGTGCAGGAAAACATGGGTATAATCTTACTGAGTGTATGACATTCCATCCTTACAGCAGGCTGCCCTCTCCACAGAATGAATGCTTCATAAATATTGCAGTGACAGCTGGTGATATATGAAAGTGGTGTGGCATAATACTTGCCATAGTTGCCGAGATTGTCCTTTAGTATGCCAGCAGCTGCTTTTTGCCATAGGTGTTCCCAAATGCCAAGAATTACTTTGAATGTGTTAAGTCCTCCATTTTGCACAGATGCCCCACGTATGCCTAGGCATGCTGAGTACATCTTCTAAATCAAATGGATTGCACCTGCATAAAGGAATTTGTAGTTTACATTTTCCTCTCACATGCATGATCCAGACAGCAACCTACAGAGAGCTTTTCTTTTAATCAACACTCTGTAGATGGACCATCACTCAGCCCCCTCATCTCCCTACATCTGTCATCAGAATCCTGGTGGAGAGGCCAAGAAGGCTGAGAGGCATACTGGTCGTGGTTAGCAAAACACTAAATAATATAGTTAATTTAACAGAGCAGGCAGAGCCTCTGGCATTAAATGGTGCTTCACGGGTGGCAGGGCTACACCCTCAAGCCTCAGTTATGGAGCCAGCACTGAAATATTGTGAAAGCACTAGGAGGTTGCAAAGTTGACTGCTGCATATTTGCTCATCAAATCAATAGATTTGGTTGATTCCTACAAAACGTTTCAAATTTGAGCCTACCTACAAGGCAAAGGAGCAGTGTAGATGTGTGATGGCTGATAACAATGAGTAGGCAAAATAAACAGGTGTAGAGACATGAGGGGAAACTAGCAAGATGGGGAAGTACATTTTAGTTGAAAGGGAGTGAGTATTACTGTAGGGATTTGAGAAACTCTGTGAGTGGCTGGGGTTCTCTTTATTGAGGGTCTCATAGTCATATTGGAATTATAGTCCTGAATGGAGAGTTGAGTCTTTCTCTCCTTATGGGATCAACTGCATTTAATTTTGATGGTATTCTAGACCCATAGTGCAGAACAAGAGCGGGCCTGTGATCATATCTCTTCCTACATCCATATTAATATCCAGTCTGTTGATATTGTTGATGTGACTGTTGCTAGATCTGGCTCAGATCTTGGTTTTTATGCTCATTGTGCTGGTGGAGGTTGCTATCTTGTAGATGTTGCAGCAAGTTTGAAATGTGATGAGGTCTACCATAGTTAACTAGTGTAAATCTTGTGTGTCTCATTCAAGTTTACTTCTGGGGGCCTTCAGTTAAGGAGACCACAACAGGAAGCACACTATTTAGGGGATGTCAGGTGTGTTTCTGGTATACTTGCTAGAAAGACAATGCATATGCTGAGATGGCATAGGGCCAAGGTTTGGTTGGCAATTCTGAAGTCTTCTCCTGGAATAGTAAAGGCATTTACATTAATAGGAAGGAGCAGGTTGTGAAAGGATGTTGTGTGTTGTGTGGGTTTTGAATTCAGTAAAGGTGTCTGTGTCAAATCCCAGGGTTGTGGCATCATTTTCAAGCATTGACTTATTTCTAGTTTTTCCACCAGAGTGGCCTAAACATTAAAAGGCCTGAACAAAGGGTTTAGTGCTGCAGTCTCTGCCTAATATGAGAGTACATCTTCCTAGCAAAAGACCTTTAGGAAAGAAAATTGTGGCGTTATGTGTTATTGAACAAACTGCAGAAGCTATCAAAGTGAAAAGGGGCTTTCAACTCAAAGTGATGCGGAAAGTACACTGGCATTCAGAAATTAAGACCAAAATCTGAAACACGCTACTGAGCATGCTGACACAAGAGAAGGAATCCTCAATCATCCACTACATTGGTAATATGAGTTGAATAACTGATTTGGATAACACTCTGAAATTGCCGACCACCTGTGGTTTAAGTGATGAATACCACTGAGATGGGTAAATATGACAGATATCATACAAGTACCTAGAGACAATTTAATTGCTGTTGCACAGCATAGATATATTGTTTGAACATCATGTTTCAAAAGCAAAACCTGCCTATATGGAAGCCGGGGTAGGGTCATTAGAGACATCTTAGTCAGTGGAAATTGGGGATAAACAAGAAATTTACAGCTTCTTTTACAAGAAGAATATGCACAAGGTGCACAAGGAGAAGACAGAGAATCGGGAGTAGGTATGCATACTCCCAGAAGGAATAGACTGCAGAGATGGTGGACTCTTTCTGGCTGAGACTTTGTTGTCTGGGGCTGGCTCCTCAAAGATATTTACAACAAGGGGTGGTGAGGGACAGAGTCTCTGAATTAAGCAGAAAGCTCTCACCCAGTCAAGAGATCAGGGCTAGATCCAACACCGTTTTTTAGCTCACTGCACCATCCCAGTTTCAGAACCTGGCTGTATGCAAATTAGTCTGTTCCTGTCCCAGTGCATGTTCATCACCACCCCCTTTGCTAAATCGTTTTTGGCCACTATAGGTGTGGCAGGGTATACTCAGACATGAGTCCCTTTCTCACTGCTCCATCAGGATTCAAGCAAGCCGGGCCGAAGAAGGCTGAAATGCCAGAAACCGGTCCCCGGTAGCTTGTCTCCTTTCTGGTGACGAATTGGCTTGGTAGTTTAGTCTGCCCTGTTCCCATGATGCACTGGGCCAGGGACAGACTGATTTGCATATAGCCAGGTTCTGAGCTGGGATGGGGCAGTGAGATAAATAACGGTGATGGATCAAGCCCTGATCTTTGGACTGGGTAAGAGTGGTCTGTTTAACTCAGACACTCTGTTCATCACCACCCCCTTTGCTAAATCGTTTTTGGCCACTATAGGTGTGGCAGGGTATACTCAGACATGAGTCCCTTTCTCACTGCTCCATCAGGATTCAAGCAAGCCGGGCCGAAGAAGGCTGAAATGCCAGAAACCGGTCCCCGGTAGCTTGTCTCCTTTCTGGTGAAGAATTGGCTTGGTAGTTTAGTCTGCCCTGTTCCCATGATGCACTGGGCCAGGGACAGACTGATTTGCATATAGCCAGGTTCTGAGCTGGGATGGGGCAGTGAGATAAATAACGGTGATGGATCAAGCCCTGATCTTTGGACTGGGTAAGAGTGGTCTGTTTAACTCAGACACTCTGTTCATCACCACCCCCTTTGCTAAATCGTTTTTGGCCACTATAGGTGTGGCAGGGTATACTCAGACATGAGTCCCTTTCTCACTGCTCCATCAGGATTCAAGCAAGCCGGGCCAAAGAAGGCTGAAATGCCAGAAACCGGTCCCCGGTAGCTTGTCTCCTTTCTGGTGAAGAATTGGCTTGGTAGTTTAGTCTGCCCTGTTCCCATGATGCACTGGGCCAGGGACAGACTGATTTGCATATAGCCAGGTTCTGAGCTGGGATGGGGCAGTGAGATAAATAACGGTGATGGATCAAGCCCTGATCTTTGGACTGGGTAAGAGTGGTCTGTTTAACTCAGACACTCTGTTCATCACCACCCCCTTTGCTAAATCGTTTTTGGCCACTATAGGTGTGGCAGGGTATACTCAGACATGAGTCCCTTTCTCACTGCTCCATCAGGATTCAAGCAAGCCGGGCCGAAGAAGGCTGAAATGCCAGAAACCGGTCCCCGGTAGCTTGTCTCCTTTCTGGTGAAGAATTGGCTTGGTAGTTTAGTCTGCCCTGTTCCCATGATGCACTGGGCCAGGGACAGACTGATTTGCATATAGCCAGGTTCTGAGCTGGGATGGGGCAGTGAGATAAATAACGGTGATGGATCAAGCCCTGATCTTTGGACTGGGTAAGAGTAGTCTGTTTAACTCAGACACTCTGTTCATCACCACCCCCTTTGCTAAATCGGCTCCTCAAAGAAGCACCCGTGAGATGGCCCGCTGATCTGCCTGATGTGTCCCTGATGAGTTGTAGTTCAACAATGGGATAATGGGGGCCTGGCTAGTGTAGGCTTTAAAGTAATTTGCTCACAAGCCCGTTGCCAACCAGCTCCTTATTTCAACAATTACATTTTCAATCACAGAAATCAAAAAAATTAATTCTCTAGCAGGTGCTCTACAAGTTTTTAGAACACATGACTCTTCTGTAGAATAATTACTTCTACATGCGAGATACACGCAAAGTGATTTGGAGTTAAGAATGGTAACTCTACACTTACTAATCTATACTTGTCTTCACAACAATCTGGTTGTCAATATTTAATCCATGTTTTGCATTCCAACTTTGCGCAGCTTTATTTACCATCCCTCCTTCACATCCACATACTTATCAACCTTCCTCTGCAAAGCTTCTTGCAGTCAGGTTGCTGTTTGTTTGGTTTGAATCAACAAAGGAACAGGGAAGTACTCTTTCTGTTCAGATCATTGGATCAAGCCAGTTGAGACAGGTCTGCCTTTGAACTGCAAAAGCTAAATTGTTTGAAAAAGACTGTGTTTAAGAGCATGTCCATTGCTACTACCTGAATGGAAAAAACATGATGGTCTTTTTAGCAGTAGTGGTGAACTCTAGTAGAACGGTGAGGTGAAGCCCGGCAAAACTCTATGGGGCAGATTTACAAGAAACTGATGCATCTGTAGAGATGCGTTGGTTTCCCTGCCCTAGCCTACGATACCCTTGCGCCACTATGGATGCACCGTATTTACAGGATGGTGCACCATGGAGCAAAGATTGACAGATGCGTAAGAAATTCTGATGCATCTGTTAGCCCAAAAGTCACGCATTGCTGGAGTTGTGTCGCAAGCACAACGCAACTCAAGCAATGCATGGGGACTCAATGTACGGCATGATTCCTTACGCCTGCTTTAAGCGGGCATAAGGTTTTGACACAGTGGCATCCTAGAAGTGGCACAGTGAAATCCTGTAGATTTCACTGCATCACTTCTATGAGGCTTTCCTGCGAGGGAATGTCCACCCTGCTTACATTGTACCTGACACAACTATAATGTGACTCAGAGCTTTACAACGTGACGCATCTAGGGAGATGCGTCACCTTGTAAATTGCCCGCATTGTTTACACTACTGCTGCGTCACAAAAGTGACGTAACGGCTGTGCAAAAGTATTGCAAGGGACATGTAAATCTGCCCCTAAAATTGGCTGTGGACCTATAAGATGGCAACTATAATCATGGATTCACTGAGTACAACATGGGTTGTTAAAAACTATCGGATTGAACTCTACTTGACCTCAATGGGTTGACTTCAAACTTTTAAGTGCAATACCAATTTTAAATGGCTGGTCAGTTTGACCTCAAATGTTACTGAATGGAAACATAAATATACTCTGTAAGCCAGTACTCAAGTTTTCCTATAGCTTCAAGAATATGCACTATGCAATAGCTAGACGAAGGATTGGGTTAGAGGAACAAATTTAAACTTAGCTAAATTACCTTTGAGTCAAACCAAAGTTGAGGACTGAGGAAAGGACTTGGAATTCCTTACACCTGACATGGAGATGTAGACTGTCCTTTGTGCTGAAACCCATCCATAATCAACTTAAGAACTGTAAGGCTGAACTACAAGTAATTCTGTCAGGAGACAGCTTCCTTAGATCTTCAAAGAGGAGACTGCCTAAGACCAGAGATTACCAATACCTCTAACCTGCTAAGTATGAAGGGAAGAACGCAATATATCTATGAGTTTAACCATTTTGAAACACATATTGTTTAAGGCACTATGCATTTGTCCTCACCTACTTCATGCAACAAAGAGGGAGTCTGCCCATCCACTTACATATTGCTATAGTGAAGTTGTACTACCCCCTTAAATTCAAAGGTAACAATGTCCTTTAAAGACTGCCTAACTCTCCTACACACCGAAGGAGTCCCAATTGCCTGAGGGCAGCAGCTGACTACATCCCCCATTATAAGATACACAGTGAGGGGCATTGGGAATGCTCTCCACCTGCATCCACCATCCAAATGGCCCGATACATTGTTGCTCAAATAACTGCTTAGTAGCTAATGTAGCAAAAATAGATCTGTCAATTTCTTATAGAGTATGTGCCAATTATTTCATTAATCTCATTTTACACCATTGTAAGAGAACAGATGTGCAAATTATTTATTTAGCATGATTCACATACATTGTATGCTAGATGATTCTGTCCAATACATTTATGCCTATCCAATACACTGTGTCTGATCATGCATATGCTTTGACAATAGAACTCATTTGCTTCCCTTTTCTGTTTATTTTTTATTTCTTGCTCTACCCTGACTCCCCTCTGGCATTCTCATCCTTGTCCGCCCCCTCCACTGTAATATCTGTGTGCCCCCACATGTCTGTCTCTCTCTCCCATCTCACTTTCCCAGGATTGTTCTTCATTTCTCTCCTGGCCTGTCTCTCTACTACCCTGCCTGATCCATTTCCCTTCTCTCCCAGTATCTCATCCATACACAATAGCGTGTTTCTCTCCTCCGTGTTGCTTCCTAGTTCCTCTCCTACATCTCACTCCTTTCCTTGATAAATTCCACTCTTTATTTTCCAATATGCTCTGACCTGATTATCAACTGTATCTCTCTGCGCTGCATCTCATCCACACCATCATTGATCCTCCACTCCCCTGCCTTTTCTCTTTCCTTACTGTCTCCTTCCCATATTTCACTCATATTTATTTATTTTAGTGTTTTATAGAGCGCAAACTTGACCCGTGAGGTTATCAGAGCACTTTACATGATATACAGAGTTGCACAATGTCTAAAGTGCAGAAATATACAAAACTATACAAAAGGATGGCGAGGGGCAGGGGTGTAGAGAACATAGGGGAAAAAGGCGGATACTAATGTATGATTGCAATCATAGTTAAAGTCGGTAAAAATAAAGGCCCCACATATTCTCTACAGGGAGAATTGGTGATCTGTGGAAGAAACAATAGTCTTAGATTCATCAGGGACAATGTGGTGGTTGAGGGCAGGCATTAGACGAGGAATTTGCCCATGAGGAAGGTTTTGGCCTCCTTCTTGAAACATACTAGAAGCGATTCTTCTAATGGCTGGTGGGAAAGAGTTCCAGATTCTTGGTGCTGCACCAGTGAATTCCCTATTGTAGGTTCTTTTTTCTGAAAAAAGGCGGGCTGGGGTAAGAGGTTTCTGGCCGACTGGGAGTTCCTGCTTCCTTCAGATACCACTAGTTTATGTGCCAGATAAGCAGGGGAGTTTGAGTATAGAGCCTTGTGTGTAATGCATGCCAGTTTCAACTGAATTCTGGCCTTCAGAGGGAGCCAGTTCAGTGCTTTCATATGTGGAGAGATGTGGTCGAATTTCCTGGTGCCAGTGAGTAATCGGGCAGACGCATTGAGGCATGCTTTTAAAGGTGCTAGGGAGACCTTGGGTAGACCAGTAAGGTTGGAACATCCATATTCCAGTATGGAGACGACTAGTGCTTGAACTGCCATTTTTAAGTCAGGAGCATCGATGAAAGGTTTCAGCTTCCATAGGTAGCTCAGGTGGAATCTAGCTGCTTTGGCCGTCGAGTTGATGTGGTCTCGCATGTTCAGGTTACAGTCGAGGTTTATGCCCAGGGATTTGGCAGAGTCCACAATGGTCGGCGGGCAGCTTAGGGCTGTGATGGCCTTGATCCACATCTGAATCTCAGGGTTGGCTTTAGAAGGGGAGATTAGGAGAAAATCCATTTTCATTGCCTTGAGTTTGAGTTGGTTAGCGGCTACCCATTGGACAGTCAGTTTCAGGGTCTCGTTCAGGGAGAGGATCTCCTCGAGCAAAGAGATATTGATTAATATTTGGGTATCATGTGCTTTCATATGGTACGATATGTTGGCGGTACGAAGAACTTTGGTGAGTGGTTCTAAGTAAAGATTAAAGAGGGTGGGGGACAGGGTTGAGCCTTGGGGGACTCCAACCGTGACCGGGGTGGGAGCTGATAGGTTGCCGTTAATGTGGAATCTCTGAGATCGGTTATGGAGGAAGGACCTGAACCATTCTAGGACCACACCATCCAGACCCATCCTGAGATTGAGGCGTTCGAATAGTTTATCATGGTTGACCGTGTTGAAGGCAGAGGATAGATCTAAGAGGATTAGAAGGCAGGTTTTGCCTTGGTCTAGGGCTTGGAGGGCATCGTCCACGATGTGGAGCATAGTAGTTTCAGTGCTATGCCCCGGTCTGAATCCAGATTGGAAGTCATCAAGTAGGTGGAAGTTGTTGATTAAGCATGGGCGGAAAATCCGTTCCGCTCGCGGATTTCGCGGATTTTCGGTAAATTCGCAATCCGCGAGATTTGCGAATTTCCCGCAAAATCCGCGAACGGAAATTCGCGAACGGGGATTGGGTCAAAAGTTCAAGCTGACTTTTGTAACTCTTTTAGAATGGCGCCAGCAAGCTGCCAGAGCCATTCTAAAATAGTTACAAAAGTCAGCTTCAACAGGAAGCTCTAATAGATAAAGTAAAGCAGGTGCTGCTCAAATTGAGTTACACAATCATTAATCACCCCCAAACTTGGGGTGATTAATGATTGTGTAACTTAATTTGACCTTCAACTGCAGCACCTGCTTTACTTTATCTATTAGTGCTTCCTGTTGAAGCTATTTCTAGCTATTTTAGAATGGCGCTGGCAGCTTGCCGGCGCCATTCTAAGTGAGGCTGAGGGCAGAAGGGCACAAAAGTGGGACAGAGGGCGGAAGGGGACAAAAAATGAGTGGGGCAGAGGGCAGAAGGGCACACAAACAAGTGGTACAGAGGGCAGATGGGCATAAAAAACAATAGGGTGGCAGTGATTAAGCAGGCAAAAAAAAAACCCGCGAAATTGCAAAGCGCCTCTCGAACACCCGCGAACATGCAAAGCACCTCGCGAACACGCAAAAATAAAAAAATCCGCAAATTCACGCGAATTTGCGAATTTTGCGGATTGCCAATTCGCAAATCTGCAAATTCACGAATTGCCAATTCGCAAAATTCGCCCATGCTTATTGTTGATGGGCTGACTTAGTTGTTATTGTACACACTTGTCCAGTTCTTTGGCTAATAGCGGCATATTGGAGATAGGTCTGAAATTGTCGGGGGAGGCTGGGGCCAGAGATGTTTTTTTTCAAATAGGGAGGACTTGGCCGGCTTTCAAGGGGTCTGGAATCGAGCCCTGCTGAAGAGAGGCGTTTATTATTGCAGTCCAGCAAGGAACAATGGATTGGGAGGCAGCAATGAGGCAGTTGGAAGGTAGTGGGTCATTAAAGTGGTTATTTGGGTTTAGGGTCGAGACGATTTTAGAGATGGAGTCTTCGTCATAATAGTCGAAGTCAGTCCAGCGGGCTTGGTTTTTAGGTGAGGCCAGAGGGGGTGGTGCGGAAAAAGGGGGCAGGTCCGGAAGAGGTTGAGAGTAGGTGGCGGTACTGAGTTCGATTCCTAAAGCTGTGGTTTTATCAGCGAAGAAAAAGGAGAATTCCTCCGACGATATTAGACATTTGGCGGATTCTTTCAGGGTTTTAGCCAGTTTATTAGATTGGTGTTTGACCAGCTTGAAGAGCTTACGAGGTCTATTCTTGGCATTCCCCAATTCCGATCTGAAATATTCTTTTTTTATATTTAGGATGTGCTTGTTGTAGGTGTTTCTCGCCTGGCGGAGAAGTTTTAGATGCGTAGCAGAGGGGTGTTGTCTCCAATTTCTTTCAGATTGCCATCGGGATCTCCTCTCCATGTTGAGGGAACCAGTGAACCAGGGCTACCTGTCTTTGATTTGTGTTATTTTTAGTTTTAGAGGGGCAAGGTCGTCCAGAATGATTGATATAGATGATGAGTAATGCTCATTTAGGTCGCTGACCTTGGTTATGTGCTAGGGGGGAGTTCAGATTTGCAGCGAGCCTCCACTTCCATAAGGTTGAGGTTCTTCGTGTCTCTGGTCCAGCGTTTGGGAATCACCGGTTGCGGTGTCTTAGTCTTGCAGATCCCAGGTAAAATGAGGGAGATGGAGTGGTGGTCAGACCAGTCACATGGGTCTATGGAGATAAGCTTGACTAAGGATTCCTTAGAAATTATCCAGTCAAGATGGCCCCTTTTGAGTGAGTTGGCAGAGAGCAGGCTTGAGTCAAGGCTTGGTCGAGTAGGAGGTCTTTGATGGAGTTGATGTAGGGATCTTTAGTGTAATTCCAGTGCAGGTTGGAATCACCCAAGAAAATCTCTTTGGCATTGGAGGAAATCTTAGTTGTGATGATTTCCAAGAGGTGATCGGAGAAAGAGTCATTTGGGCCTGGAGGGTGGTAAAAAATGTGCAAGTTGCAGAGGTGTAATGAGTTGCTGAAAATGGAGAGTGTGAGGTATTCGCAGAAGTCAGTTTGTGTCCACCAAGAGTTCAGTGACAAGGAGGAAGGATCGGTAGATGCAGGCAATGCCTCCTCCTTTCCTATTGGAATGTCTGTGCAGTCTGGTGATATTGTAATTTAGAGGGATTAATAAATCCAGGCAAGGGGAGGAGTATTCATTGAGCCAAGATTGTGTTAGTATAGCTAGGTCTAAGTTTTTGTTCAGGATGAGGTCAGCAATATCAGCGGCATGCTTGAATGCTGAATGGCAATTAATTAAGAGACCAGATAAGGAAGGGTCTGGGGGGTTTCAGGGGTATGGATGTTCAGGACAGCAGGCACGGGGTTGCTTTTCATCACACTTCTATTATGGAGGGTAGGTGGCCTGTTGGGGTTGATGGTAACCGTGCTGATGGGGTGTCCAGGACTCACGTCTAGTGGACAAGGGGTGGCTTGGGCAGAGTTGTGGTCTCGGAAGATGGCTAGGATTTTGTTTCCCCTAAGGTCTAGAGGATTAGAAGTGGCCTGGTAGAGTTGTAGGAGAGTGCAAGAGCTCGGTATTCCTCCTCATGGAGGGGTGGAGAGGTTGTTTACGTGGGCGAAGATGTCTCAGAGGTAGTGCGGGTGGATGCCTTGGAGGCTCGGTGATTGGTGGGGGAAATGTATGAGGTGACTTGAGGTTAGCAAGGGAGAGCTCGGCCAGGTGAAGGAGGTTCATAAGGTCCAGAATGGAGCTACGGATGCTCTGGGTAAGTTTAGTTGCTCTAGAGTGCAGAGTTTTGAGATCAATATGAGCTGGGGGTGCTAGCTGGCAAAGGGGCAAAGGTTCAAGAGCAGTCCAGGAGGCATGTAAGGGAACTTATCCTTTCCCATTTTCACTCATTCCTGTGTCTGCGTGTCTCTCTTTCAAGTTCCATCTCTCCTACAGGTCCTCTTCTCTCCACATTCTATCTCTCTTAGTATTCTATCAGTGGTGGAAAAAAAGAGATTCTTTCCAAGTTCCCAACATAATTGGCCTTGTTCTGTGATCGTGAACATGTGAGACAAGAGGTCACACTGCACCACAACATTCCTCTTTCAGTTCCTTCCCCCAGGCTTGCCATTGATAGCTGCCTTTGAAGGCCCACACTCTGTTAAGAGTAGTGGAACCATCAGTGGTGAAAGGAGATGTAGGGGTGAGGTGGCATACCCAGAAGGTGTGCAGGCCCAAAAGTGTAGTATGTCCTAGCAGCTTGAGAGGAGAATCCTGTGCTGCGTGATCCTGAATCAGACAATCAAGTTCCCAATTTGGAGCAGAACAACCTAGGTGACGGATTGATCCACTAGGTAGCTGGGTCGCAAAGGCTCGGACTTCCACCTGTGTGATTGCCTAGAACAAGGATCGATGTCAAGGGTGGGTCCTTTGATCCCGGATCCCCGATGGAGTAAGTGCTGGGGGACGCCCTGACCCCTGTATGCAGCAAATCCTTGTAACTTGCTCTCCCTGCCCCTGCCCTCACCAATGTTGCGACAGGAGGTTGTTCCACGCAGATGGGTAGGAGGATGCACAAACTGATGCCCTCAAGCACTATCGGCCCACGGCGAGTGGAACTGTTACACCAGCCCTCCTTTGAGTAGAGCCTGGGGGACTGGAAGACACCACTGATGCATCAGGGGACCATACTGGTGGGTGAACGGGCCCTCTACTTTCCCCTGCCATAGCTTCTGTGTCTGAGGTGTGATATAGAACATGAGCATAGACCCCTGGAGGTGAGGACTTGATACGGGGGCATGAACCAGCCTAGTGGATCCCTGAGTTCTGTATGTTTACGGATGCTGAGGGAGGGGCAGCCCCCTCATGGAGTACTCCAGCAGCTATACTTGGATGTGAAGGCTGTGCCAGTCTGGCGGCATCCCTCGCTTGAGGCACACTGATAATGCACAGCAACCATCATGGGCAAAGCACCACTAAAGGCTGACCACAATGGGGGAGCAAAGGATGGACCCCCGTGAGACCTGGTGCCTTTGGGGGCTGAGATGACTATTACGTGACCCAATGACTGCAGACTATAGTGATGCTATCCTGCAAGGTACTTGCAATTCCCACACTGCCCAGGAACAAGAAATAGATGCAATGGCCAAAGCTGTGGGTTTATTTTGTGCAGATCACAGGAAACATACAGATAGGGTGGAGGAAATGGAATTCAGTCTTTCCCCCTGAAATCTACAGTGGCCACACCAAGGATAGTAAACGACATGGAGAAATTAAAACTTTGCAGGAAAGGTCAGACAATATGAAAGGGTGGTCTCGTCACAATAACATCATGGTCATAGGCCTGCCAGAATGAATGGAAGCTACTCAGCTGAACTGTTCACGAAGGACTGGCCAATTCAAATAGTGTTTACGAACATCCAGTTTTAATTGTTCATGGTACAGAGAGCACATCGGGCGCCAGCCAGGCCTCCCCCAACAGGGGCCTTGCTGAGATCTATGGTAGTCAGGCTGCTGAACTACAGAGACCAAGATGACATTCTGCAGAGAGCTCGAGTCCTTGGCCCATGAGAATTGAATAACAGACAATTACTAATTTTTCTGCACTAGACGACCATAGTGCAGAGGTTATATCAGGGCTTTGTGGCTACCAAACAGGTGTTTGGATTGCTATGTTCTGCAAAGCTAAGTCTCAAATTGAATAATAGGATGCATGTTTTATCCACACCGGATGAGGTGTTGACGTTGCTGGAAGCAGAGGGACATGACATCACTCAACTGTGCTCTACTGCAGCAGATCCAAAAAGGAAATGCAGACTAGGTAACGCCTATTGGGTATGACCACAGGAGCCCCTACTAAAGAATGTGCAGTGGCAGAGTGGGAATCCCTAATCACAGACATCTGCATGAGGAATGGGAAAGGCACCCCACCAGGATCTAGTGATGTGGACAGAGCCACAGAAACATCACTATCAGATGGTCCGGACTCTTAGATGGGAAGTCCTCTGGTCACTCCAGAGACGGCAGATAAACTGATCTGACTTGGCCAAGGGCAGATGTAGGCGGTACTGAAGGACCCCATGGACACATTCTGCCCTTCATCATGGCACTGGTATGCAAACAATGACGACGATGGAGACGAGTTCAACATTGACCATATATGAGCAAAGCCTCCATCACCGAGATGCCATTGAGCAAGAGAAAGCATGGTATGATTCAGTTGATGCTTATGTTGTTTATGTTTGGTTTGATTATTTACCAAGTTGCCGGAGCACATGTAGCTCAGAAGGAGTTTGGGAACACACCCACATAAGACCACTTGACTTCAGCTCTAAGACGATGTGCACACCACAGCAGTCATCTCACACTCTTCTGTTCTCCAAAGATTGTGGGCAGCAACACAACTATAGGCCTCTCACGATAACATACGCCACTGGCACACACATATAAATTCATCACATGGAATGTAAAGACCTGGGTTCTTCAGCGAAACGCCTTAGGGTACATGCCATCTTGAAGCTCTGGCACACCGAATATAGCCCTACTACAGTAGATGCATTTGACAGACATATAGCTGCGTACATTAGGGAAGCACTGGAGAGGCCAAGTCAATGGGACTACGTATTAATATGGGTGGCACCGGGGTGCCTCTTCTAATAGATTGGACTGTGTTAGATACAAAGGATATATACAAAACATTGGAGGGAACACTAGATGGAACTGACCTCTCCATAGCTATTGTGTATGTGCCTAGTACCAAGCATCTGCAGTTTTTAGATATATTATCTCCTCAGTTTGCCAGAACCAGAGATGTACATGGGATCTGGGGAGGCGACTATAACCTACTTTTAGATTGTGCAATGGACCGCTCGACACTTCCTCTACCGTCCGCCTTGGCTGCACCACTAGTTCAGGGTTTCTGGCAGTGAATGGTGAGGTGGGGACTGGCGGATATATGGCATGAAAATCATCCTACGATCCAAAAATAGTCTTATTACTCAACAGTACATTACATCAATACATGATTGAATAGGATGCTGGGATCCACTGCTCTGATACAGTGCACGAGTTATATGGAATATCTCTGCAGAACTGATTCAGATCACAGTCCCCTCCTGGTGAGACTACTGTTGGGTAGGACGCTGACAGTTGTACCCACATGGCGATTTCAGTCAGACACACTTATAGACCCACCATTTCGATAAATGATTGGAGAAGCCATTGATTATTCTCAGCCTGCCATTGAATGGGACACTTTCAAATTAGACATGTAAGGAATATGTATTAAGATATCCTATAGGATAAACAACAATTTTGAGGGAAATATGGATGTTAAAAACAGGCATAGAGACCTATAAATGACAGTAGAAGTGACCCCAAGTGATAGACCGCAGATGCTTAAATTGATTAAATCACATAATTCACTGACAGAACGATTGCTCTGCTCGCACAATAAAGAGATTCCTGTGCAACAACATAGTGAGGGAGATGACATGGGCCGTCTACTGGGATGGTTACTGCACTCAGAGTCCCCACTAAAGCCCATAGAGGCCATCGGAGTACAGGCGGGCTAGAGTGGAGGGCCTTCCCTCCAAGTTTTAAACCACATATCAGACTAAACTGGCCCCCAAATTATACTAAATGTCTACAGAGGTGAGACTGAGAGGTTGTTCCCAGAGTCCACAAGAGAGTCCATTGTGTAGTATTGCCTAAGCCAGGGTGAGACTCTTTGGCTGTCCGGTCCTACAGGACAATTTTGTTACTGCTCAAGGAATATAAAATACTAGGGAAGATTATTGTGAACAGGCTATTACCCTACCTTCCACAGTTAGTGCACCCAGATCAATGTGGGTCCATTCCTGGACATAACACACACGTCAATATCTGCCACCTACTGCATATAATGCAAGTGAATGCAGGCTCTGGTACCCATCTGTGCTGCCTGTAGATATCAAAAAGGCCTTTTGCTTCTTGAAGTGGACACATCTACTATACGCTTGATCACTACCTAGGGTTCGCACAGCCAAGGTTTAGTCAGATAGGTGGCAGTTGCAGTTGCAAAGGGGCAACAGACAAGGGTACCCCTTATTCCCCATCTTGTTTGTCCCTGCTTTGGTCCAAAGCCGGACTTACCTTAGAGGTAATCGGGTGATCACCCGGGAGGCTGGAAGGGTGGGGGATGGTTTTGCTGCTGGGAGGCCTATTGTGTTACTGGGGGCCGGTTTTGCAAAAGTGCTGCAATATTGCTCCCCAGTAAAGAGGCAGCACTGCTTTACACTTGCACCCCATTAGCCATCCTGAGGGTGCTGGCCTGATAAAATTGACAGGGCTGCTTGATTCCCAGTCCTGTGTAATGCAACAAGGGGCCCTGAGCGGGGAATCCCATTGGGGAAAAATACCATGTGGCAGCATGGTGCTTTGATATTTTTAAGAGACCCAGAGAGATAATTATCCCTTTTAGTACCACTACTGTCAGAATGTGTGCAGGTGTCAAGACTCAAAAAGAGTTGGGAGAAATTCTGTGTTTATCCGCTGAGGAAGCCTGCTGTATCTGGGGATGCACACTACTGGGAACCCACCACTTTCATATACCTTGGTATCAAGATGTCCTATACATACTCATGTCTTTAGAGCGGCAACTTAGATAAATGAATTGCAAGGGGGTGTGGCACCCTTCCATTCTGGCTCCAGCAGCCGCTCTTTCCTCTTAGCTGGGGGTCTATCAATAAAAGGATAGTTCCCCCACTCCTGTTATATTTCTCTATGGCCCTGCCTTTACAATTACAGCAGGCACTCTCCAGTCTACAGGGACTTACAATCCTTATTATCGGAACAAATATGGGGGACACAGCATAAACACATGGCACTCGATAAGGCCATGAGCCCCCTAGATTGTGGTTGATTGGGAGTGCCAAATCCAAAACTCTATTATATAGCCGCTTCACTAGTATGGATGATGAGCAGGCCCGGACTGGCCGTTGCAGGCACCTGGCAAATCCCCGGTGCGCCGCATGGGTGGGGGGCCATTTTTGTTACAGGGCCGTTTTTGCAGTATAGCTGCAAAATCGGCCCTGTAACAAAATCGGCCAAAAACCGGCCCTGGCAACGATCTCAGGCGCACCCAAGCACTTTGCCAGGGCGGGTTTTGGTTCCCAGTCCGGCCCTGATGATGAGATAGCTGTCGGTAGTGACCAACCCGAAACAACATGGTCTAAAGTTATTGTGGCAGAAGGGGAATCGCATGAAACCACGCTATGACAGAAATATATTGAGGCGTACTTACCATAGAGCAGTAAAGGTAAGTCAAACCTGCTGGAACATATATTCCAAGAGATTGGGAGTGGAATTCCTGTATTCCCCCTATCTCCCAAAGTGGTGGTGCCAAGATAATCTAAAGTGGCGACTGGACACGACATACAAATGTGGACACTGAGGGTGACAATTACTTTGATGATAAACTACTTACATTTCAAGAGCTAGAGGATGATTTTTACTTACACAGAGAATTGTTTCTAACCTTCAAAGTGGTGTGTGGTCCAATCCAAGGCTTATAGGGGCACATTACCAAGCAATAGCGACAATTATCGCTATTGCTTGGTTAGAGACAAAAATTTATCGCCGACCTGCGGCGATTTTTATCGCTGATAAACCCTGGTATTACCAAGGTTTATCGTAAATGCGATAAAAATTGCCGCAAATGAATGAATATCGCTGAAAGGTCAGCGATATTCATGCATTACTGAGCTAATGCTCTTAGCCATGTTATCTACCTCCCATTGGATAACATGGCTAAGAACTGCTCAGGGCAGGTGTTAGCTTTTGGAGATATTCGCACTTAGCGCGCATATCTCCAAAAGTTGGTAATAGGAGACTGTTTCCAGTCGCTAACATCTTGGCACGCCCACTTTGCATGTCGTTAGTGATAAATTTCTCTGACATGCAAAGTGGGGCCCAAGATGGTCGTTATCTCCTACTAGCTGTCGCTAACTGGTGTTAGCGACAGCTAGGTAATAGGGAGATCATTTTATCTCTGCTTTCTTGGCTTTGAAAGCCAAAAGAGCGGAGATAAACCCCCTGGATAATATGCCCCATAGTGCTCTGAGTTGATGGAATCACCACATGCAGAGGTTCTGACCATATTGCTGATACACAGGATCCAGTGCAGGACAGTGACAAGTATACACCATACTCTGGCTCTCACCTTCTCAGGCCCACTGGAACCTTTAAAAACCATATGGGAAAAATATTTGGGCATGCTATGTCGGGCAAGGAGTGGGGAAAAATGCTGGAGTATACTAAAATGGTGAATAGAAACCCATGGTTCAAATATACACAACTCAATTATTTATACTGTATTTACCTGTCTTGGGCACATCTCAGAACTATATACTGAGGGCTAGGACTCCCATTAAAGTGCCCCAGATGCAGCGCTGAGGCAGCATGGAGACGAGCGATAGCTTTGCATTTGAAGACTGCAGAGCCCCATCTAAGGCATATTGGTTACAAGAGTTAGTTAAATGGAGGTTGAGAGACATAAGTGCAATGGCGTGTATTGATCAGCAGGTGCGGAGGTGATGTACCACGACTGAATGGGACAGATTCTTCTTGACTCGCCAAGCTAAGTCTGATAATATGCCCTGTGATCATAATTTACACTGCACACAATAAAGATATGGGCATGGATCATTAGTGATGCACCAACGAGGGCCATATGCATTTTCGCAATAATTCTAGAAAATGGTGAATAGCACACGAACAACAAATGCTGAAGAAGATATGAAGACAGTGGTGTCCTACATATGTTGAGTAGATAATACACAGTAGAGATGATGGACAGTATAGTGGTGGTCGTAGCACAGAGGGTATTGAGGAGGAGAGGGTGGGTGTCTGTGGGTTATGTTGAATGCATGTTAATTAATGTGCATATATTCTTGAAGAATACACTGGCTCCGATGTGATATGTGACCCCAATGTGTATGACGAATTGTACTACAAATAGCACGTTTTTGAACACACCTGTGTAAATGAAATGCATTGGGTTTATCATTGACGTTGTTACATAGGAAATGGAGAATCGACAGTCACCGGGAAGAAAAGCGTGCATTGGCATCTTGTTGAGCTTGCTGTTGAAAATGGAGGTTGTAAAATCACAGATTAAAAGGAGATATTTTTGAAACTGGATTAAGACTTTGGGGCAGATTTATGAGGCCGCTGCGCCTCTTTGCGCCGCAATTGCGTCACTTTATTTGACGCAACTGCGGCGCAAACAATGCGCCCTATTTACAACGTGACGCATCTAGGAGATGCGTCACGTTGTAAAGCACTGCGCCATAAGGAGGCGTTCCTGCGCAGGGGGGGGGGGCTTTCCTGCGCAGGAACGCCTCCTGAAAGTGGCTGAGTGAAATCTATGAGATTTCACTTAGTCACTTTCAGGGCAATGCTACATCAAAACCCTGCGCCTGCTTGAAGCAGGCGTAGGTCTTGACGCAGCATTGTGCAGATGGTGTACCCCCCGAGCCTTGCTGGAGCTGCGTCGCTCTTGCGACGCAACTCCAGCAATGAGCCACATTTCAGGCACAGATGCGTCACGCATCTGTGCCGTTTTTGCACCATGGTGCGCCGCATTATAAATGCGGCGCACCATGGGTGGGGGAGCTGTGGCGCACTGTGGCGCACGTTAACTGGCGCATCCCTGGGGATGCGCCAGTTAACATAAATCTGCCCCTAGGTTTATATTCATCATCATTTCACGTTAGGCAGCGCACTCTGGTTTAGGTACCTGATGAGACCCCTAATGTCCACAAACATACCATGCTGCCATATGGCATCTAATCGAGCTGTGCCATGAAGCCTTATGGTAGTTTGCAGATTTTTTTATAATGTGCATTAACATGCCTAGTACATGCAGTTTTTCACTGTGCACTGAAGACCTCTTTTTGGTAAGGCTAGGCATTGGCTTAATGCTAAAAGTTGGTTTCCACACTCTTACAAAAACCTTCCTCTGGTAGTGATATAGCCAGGGGCAGCTCCTCTGTAATGGCGGAGAAGTGTAGCCCCACTTGTCAGAGTCAGTCACAGAAAAATAAAAAGATAATGAAACAATTTCATTTTATTTTTCTGTGACTGGCACTGGCATGTGTATAGGAAGGAGCAGGGCCATGACAGGCAGGTGGTGGGCACTTAGAAGTGTACATATACGTTTGGACGGCCATCCTAGGCCTACCAAACAGACATCTGTGCTTCTATTTCTTCAACCCAGCAATGTTCACTGCTGGGTTGGAGAAAAGTAGCAAACTACAAGACAGTGTCTGAGGCGCAGAGCAGGCCACTCAGACCATTCCTGGTGCTGCTCTAATAGCATGAGAGCAGTGTCTGGTTTGGCTGGTCAGTCTCTGCCTTCCCAGAGACTGCTGGTAGAGCACCGAGGCAGCCGTCAGAGGAGGCATCAAAAGGCACGTTTTTAAAAATTATCATTTTCCTTTCCATTCTTCATCCCTCCCCCCCGCCCGTCCATCTGTCTCCCGCTCAAATACCTGGCCCCTGCCCCCACTTCGTGTTGTGTCAGCCACCACTGGATATAGCTAGTTAGATTACAGACATATTTGAAAGGGTGATTTCTCATAACAGTTTCAAGAGCATTAAAAGATGGAAATAATGAGAAGGAGGCCTCCTGGCCGCAGATGTGCAAGGTTAGGGGCATGCTAATAGAAAAGTCCAGGTGCTCGAACATTTGTCAGAGGCCACACCCACTTTCTTTGGCTCCACCCACTCCCCCCACTGGCTCCGCCCATGTCCTTTATTGGCTCCACCCAAGTGCTAAACTGGAAACTGAAAGCCAGATGTAATATACATTCTGAATTTCAGCAAGGGAGCCTTCCTCTAATAAGGTTTTGATAGGAGGTTTCCCTAACCTGCGAACAATTGAAAAAGATGAAATCAAAAGTGTATGTAAATCACAATTTTAGAATGAATTAGCTAAAATGACTGATGTATTGAAAAGAGACACGTGAAATATTCCAGTGCACTATGCCGGTTTAGGGAACTGACAATTCTGGGGAACGTGCAAAGGTGCTTTGTTTTGTCATTTTTAGCACAGTGTAATTGTGTGTCATGAGATTAAAGATTCAACTTTTACATACTTGCTAATATATCAGAAATGAATTTTCAGAAGCTCTATGCTGAAGTAGGAAATTGTTCCCGCTGTAGCAAGTGGCTTACATCCCCCACTCATATTTTGCCCTGTGATGTTAAACACACCATCCCCACACCAGACCCAATCACCGATATCCTACCATACCTGAACATCTGCAGCTAATTTTGAGTAACAGGGAATTCCATTTGTCACTACCTTTGCTAGACTCAACAGGAACATTTCAGACCAGTGCCTGAATCCATCCAATATCACACAAATCAGTGTGAAAACATTACCCGTCATGACTCCTAGTGTACCCTATAAACAAATGATGGCCATCCAGTCAATTCTACACAACACATGTTCACCATCTGTAAGTTTGCATAAGAAACCAGATTGCCAGACCTACCCAAGCATCATGCCTTTGCAACTCAAGATATTTATGCTATTAGATCAGTGGTACATAAATAAAGTGTTTAAGATAATGAGGTTATAGTCCCAAGACCAGATGGGACTATGAAATATCTGAGGAATATCTGGAATTCTCTAAGCTCATTGCGCACAGGTATGAATCTGTTAAAGATGACTGATTATTCAGGTAGTCCCTGTTGCCAGAGAACAAATAGAGGTGAGTGCAACATTAACACCTCATGGCCATTCAATATAGTCAAACTCGTCTGCACCTCTAGAGTTTATTGCAATCAAGGGGTTGCCAACCACTTCTAGGGAAGGTTATGGAAGCACAAACAGAAGCATCTACATAATTTCATTGTACTTATTGTACCGATATCACAACAAGAAGTAAGTGTGTTGATAGCATTTAACTGGATACACCTGGCACTGCATAGATCTTACCTCCCTGCTGACAAATAAACAAACAAGTCCAACTTTGTACGTGCCTCAGCCAATTCAGACTCACACATGCAATATTGGCCACAAGATTGATCCCTCTACAAATTATCAAAGGAAGATTCTAAATGCCAAATTGTTATGTGATTAATTTGTTAGGTTTGTCTTGAACCCAGGAACATTTATTAGCAGATCGATCATGATAGGCGGCTTTGTCATGAGGGTGCACAATATTTCAAGGAACAATTGGCATCACAGAGCTTGACATTGTACTTTTGGCTCTTCTTAAAACAAATAAAGTCAAAGCCAAAGGTCTAGCTTTCATAGAGTAGAGTGGACACAGGCATGTCCAAATGCTACAGTGGTGGTAATGATGACAATAGTAATAGTAGTGATACGGGTAATTGGGAGATTGGTGGGGATAGTGGTAATGGAGGAGGCATGGTAATAATGGTGATGTTCGTAATGATGTTGGTAGTGATGGTGGTACGGACTATGGCTTACTGAAATTGTGACACAATCATTTAAAAAGCCTACCACAATAAAAGAAATACTGAAAATAATCCCCTATTCTATAGACTGCATGTGTGAGGTAAATAACTGAGTGAATGATGACAGTATATTTTCAGGTGAAAAATAATCCCTCATGCTTGGCAATCCAAGCACTCTGTAGGAGGTGGAATCATACGCCAAGCGGGCAACTGCAAGAGGTGTGAGAAAAATTCTCATCTGGGCGTAGCAACACCCCATTAAATGCATATTTTAAAGAACAAGTCAGAATATTTCTACAAATAGCAGCACTGTCAAGCCAGGCCAAAAATCCTAGAAAAAGGCAAGTTTTTCAAAACAGGAGATTTGTGTGTGGGCCTCTCAAAGGGCAGAGGTGTGAGTGTTTCGGTGGAATCAGGCAAGGAAATATAATTCAATTCAGAGTGGTTTGCTTAAAATTATTGTTCACTCACTTATAAAGGACAGATGTGAGGAAATTGACTAGCCAACAAGAAAATCAGGAAGTTACCTGACAGAAGTAGGCCTTAAAAGTAGATACTGCAGCACAGAAAAGAGGCCAACAACGTCAAGCTCTGCTTGACATATTCATGAGCCTGTCGCATCCACTGCATGGTCACCTCTCAGAGCACTGACCTCTCGGGAGATGTTGCGATTTCCATATAAGGTAATTTTTGGTCAAGTGACAGTTAAGAAAGAAAGATTGTGAAAACCTTTTTCAAAGACATGCCTTGGACTGTCAAAGATGTTTTCCGTGTGACGGAAAATAAATACTCCCAAATACGCTTGACTATCCATTAGCTTCTGAGGACTATATAAAAGTCCTTTAAGTTCTACCACAGAATGCAATTGTACCTAAATATATTTTGGTGGTTGAAACTATTGCTGGCTCTCTTAACTCCTGCTGCTTCACTGCCACCTCCTCAGAGCTGAATTGGAATATAAAATAGGTTCTGGTAGGCACCAAATTAAAAGTGAACCACATTAGCAAATCAGGGCAGATAAGAATGTGTACAGACATGCTGTATATGTGTTTTGCAAGGTCAGCAAGCATACATCCATTTGTGTTTGTTGCAAGCAGTGTTCATGTAAAGCTGGCACACCAAACCATTAAACAGGGCCATAAACCGATAAGAAAACATCCCATTCACAGATCAGTGAGACCAGCCCTTTAAGGACTGCCAGATTTCGCTGTAGGCCTGTTCACCCCTGCACCTCTTACATAGACAGCAGTTCAGTCTGTTATCCTGCTCATGTTCCTTACAATTATCAGTGACTTTCTGACACAGCCTATATGGCTGCTTTATATATGTTGATGTGCTCATCTCCTGATATAGCCAATAGGCCAGCTTTTTATATTTTGGTGTTTTGAACCTTTGACAAAGCCAGTAGGTCTGCCTTACTTAAAATTATACCCTTTATTTTGTTACATGACAATTGTGTGTGTCAGTGGTGGGGTTAGGCGCCTATGGAGCATTGTGTGCAGGGCCTGGCCTGCGTACAGTGATGGGCATCTTACTTTACATTAAGAAAAACTCAAAAATTCTCTGAAATAAACAAAGGTTAAAGTGATGTTATAGTTTGGAATTATAATAATATCTTTCTTCACATAAAAAAACTTAGAAATCCACTGAAAAAAGCAAAGGTTATGTGGGCTGTATACTTAGGTCAAAATGTCAGGTAAAACATATCGTTTTAATTAACAAAACCACTGTAATTCCCCAGGACAGGTGTCTCCAGTAACTATATTGCGTGTCCTAAAATAACTGTGACTCATGCCCTCACCATGTACTGCTTATACCCTCATATTTTACATTACTCGTGACATGTTTTATCACATCATTCATAACATCACTGATGATATCTGAAATTACATCATTGATGACAACACCGTGCATAATGAGGGCGTGAGTTATAGTTACTTTTGGGTACCTTGTTTTTTTCAGTTAATGTTTATTATGGCCATGGCCACTGGAATTATGCGATTTTGTGGCCAGAACTTTTTTTGCATAATGAAAGATTTACCACATTTGCCACGTAATCCATCATCTGCTGCATAATATGCAGATTTGGGCATACAAAAATATTTCAAATTCAAATGGTTCAAAAGTTACTAAACACACAGAAACACATATTACTGCACACTAGAAGACCCTTTGCAAAGGTTGATTGGTCACTTTTCTGTTCCTTATTGCTATATTTGGATGTTAAGCTGATACTAATGAGATGCAACTAATGTCCAGGCAGTGTTACCTAGTGTAAAAAGGACAAAATAATGAAGTAATACTGCCACAAAATGTGCCACATTATGTGGCTTAGTTTGCCTTTTCTTGATGTATAATTCGCTCAAACCAGCTGCAAAATATGACCCTCCCCCGCAGCATAATTCCAGTGGCCCTGATCACGACCAACGACTCACTCTGCACTTCCGGTTTTTAAAGGAAGGAGTGGCTCCAAAAGGTTACATGTTAGACGCTTGTCCAACAGATCACTGACTTCCCCGTTCTTCAGAGGCTCTGATCTGTCTGAATTCCCCGAATATTCGTAAAAGCCAATCCTCTTATGAGCTAATCAGCTTCCTTTGGTTACAGAGGTTGGTAGGCCTCAAGCACCAACTTACCTGCTGCTGTTGCCAGGAGAGAAGATGCTGTCTCACTTCGCATGGACCCCTGTCTGATAACAACAGGCACACAAACACTTACAACTGTGCTAATTATGAAGCGCTCATGAGGTGGTCTCTGGAGGAGACTAACTGACTCCCTCCCCTCCCCCATCCAGAGAGAGTAATCACAGCGCCGTGGATTGGATGAGACTTCCGCAGCACAGTCATTACTCCCTGTGTTTCTGGGGGAGGGTATGGAGGAAATCATTTATCTTATAGAAACCATCGAATTTGTTAAGGCAACCGTTGAAGGCGTGAAATCGATGGTGTACGGAGAGCACAAGAGGTCAATGGAGATGAATACTTGCCCCTTCACTCCACCATTTTTGCACCTGTCATATGCAGTCTGAGCCAGCCGGCTTTATATTCACAGTGAGCACAGCAAAGGCAGAGGACCAGAACACGTACATGACATTACAAATGGTAGAATGTAGGCAAATGTCATAACCTAAAAGTATTCAGATCCAATGGGGCCCTATTTAGGAGCCCATTTGAGTCGCTCTTGCATTATGCAAGGTGGTGCAGGAGAGACGCAACTTGAAAATGAGATTTATGAAGCCGCGCAAGGCCACCTTGCGTAGCCATGAATGGTTTCATACATCTCGAGTAATGCAACGCAGCACAAATTGCTGTTTTGCATTACTCTGCATCAGTGAGGCATTTCAAAGGGTGATGCAATGGTGTTCCATGCAACATTCATGTATTTTGATGCATTCCCAGACTTACCACAAGGGGTAGATCTGGGAATGCGCAAAATACCCGCGCCTCCCCAGGTGAGGCATAACGAGGAGAAATATCTTTACTTCTCCTCGTTTTTTTCTCTTTTTATGTGTGCTGCTGCAGCACATATAGAAAGATGAAAAAGCCTCCGGGGATTGTTTTTGTGGCGGAAGCTAGCCCTTTTTGCGCAAAAACAATCCTAGATCCAACGCAGGTACCCTTTCACCATGGTGCATGGGTGCCCGCGTTGTCACTAGTCAAATAAAAGGTTGGGGACATCATTCATTCATTCAAAGGGGCGTTAGCACAGAGGAAAAGGACATTCCTACCCTTTCCCTGTCACTCAGCCCAGCAAGGTGATTTGCTGCGCTGCATGACCCAATGCGTGGTGTTTGCACTCCTCTGCAGTATTGAACGTATCCTTCATATGGGTTATGCTATCCTACATTCTTGCCAATTTTTTGCAGCAGGAAGCTGTACAGGCTCTTGCATTATTTATTTTCAATTTTATTTTCAATTTGATTCTTCTTTGCTCCCCCAATATTGCTTCCTGGGGGGAGGATTTTGACAGTCAACGAGGGGGGAAAATTAATTATTTATTTAATTATCCCTTGAACTTGTCTTTCGAATCCTCCCCAACCCGGCTACACTGCCCCACCGATCTTACCTTCACGGGCCGCGGCTGCAAAGAACTGAATATTGACTTGCGTATCATATTCATCCAAGAACCAGAGCCACTGCCCCACACAAGGAAGTAGATGGAAGCACATGCTCAGCTCTATTACTATGCGTTTCTACCCTCCATACATGAGTTCAGCTCCACGATTGCAATGACCCAATATGTATATATCGTAGGTCACCACACAAAAGCCCAAAACACTTTTCACATAGGCCACCCTTCCAGCCTTACAATGTATTTAGCATGCCTACAGAACCTCGGACATTTAGCCGGTGTATGTACAAATATTGCTATAAAATGGGCCATATCGCCAGTTTTATCCAAACATTTTCTCAGGGGTAGATCACCTTCTCCAGAACCACACAAAAAGTGGTCGGGCTTGCTGGTTTCCCTCTGTCTAATTTAGGAAAGATACTTACAAATCACCGCTTTTAAAGTCCACAAGCCTGACGTCATGGTGCAAACATCAAACCACTGAAAATCCTAAAAAGCAAGGGTGCAGCACTCATAAGAGTGGCCTAACGACAAGGGCAGTTGATCTAAAATCAGGGGAACTGGGTTAGAGTCTCGGCAATGACACTCAACATCCTGTGATTCTGGGCAAATAACTTGGGGCCAGATGTATGACCCTATCAAATTGTATTGTTGTGTGACTTGCAATTTGCGACTCGCAAATATTCTCGGACACTGTTTACGATTCCTATTGGGGGTCGCAAATTGTCTGCCTCATTAATATTTATGAGGCAGGTGCAAATTACGACCCCATTACAAATGGCTAGCACTCCCAGTTTTTTTTTATTTTTCAAGAGTAGGCAGTGGTCCGTGCGACCACTGCCTGCTCTTAAAAAATATTTTCGCACACACTCACAAAGGGGAAGGGGTCCCCTGGGAACCCCTTCCCATTTGTGAGTGACTTACTTACCACCTACTTGAAGTAGGTGGTAAACTGCGAGTGTTTTGCGACCGCAATTCCATTCGCAAAACAATCATACATTTAAGTGAGACTCGCTATTAGGAAGGGACGCCCTTGGCACCTAAATGAGTCGCAAGCCCTATTTGGCTAGTCGGTAACATGTTACCGACTCACAAAATAGGGTTTGTACATGGTGCAGACCAATTTTGCAGTTGCAAACGAGCCGGTTTCCCATTTGCGACCGTAAAAATAGGGTCGTACATCTGGCCCGTAAATGTGTAATAGTTTACTCTTTACTCCTAGCAGCAGTTGGGCAAAAACATTGCTTTTTAAAAGTGATTAACTGAGGAGCTTCGATGCTTTAATCCCAAGGCAACAGTATTGACATTCCGTCCACCAGATATCAGATGTCACGTGGATCCTTTGGAAGACTTACCATGCAGAACATCTATATGTCGAAATCTTATGCAAAATGAGTCCCTCGATGTAAATAAATTAAGGCCAGGTCCCCCAGGCACTCCCGAACTGTGCCCGCCACGACTTATTACAATGGGTCTAGAATTATTGATTTGGCTTCAAATCACTCCACACTTGAAGTCAGGTGCCAATTGAAAGATTCTAAAGAGTTGACCAATGAGAATTTAGATTTTAAAACACAAATTATAAACTATGGTTGAGTGATTAAATATTATGAGCAGGCAGAATAACACGTTAAACAGTCGCAGCATAGTTTGAAGGGGCGTTGGGGTCAATATTATCATGATATTTAAGTAAAGATGAAATTCACCCGCTCTCTAATAACTAGAATTAGTACATGTAGATTGTTTAGTGATGTTCTCTTATATGCTTTCAAATGAATTCGTTTTTTAATATTCTTACTGCCCATATTGCACGACAGGTGTTCCACAGAAAATTGCATAATTTTATTTTTTCAATAAATGCGTATCCACATTCAGACTAAGCCCTTGCGACTCAAATGTGTCAAGCAAATTCAATCGAATATCCTTCTGAATTGAAATTCCAGTCGAACTTCGATGTGCTAAATTGCCCATCTGGCCTACAGAATTGAAGGTGTGTGCAATATTAAATTCTTGTGACCATCCGGAGCAGTAACTGAATAACAAATACATGTTGAAAACATGTGTTTTCGATTGTTTTTCTGATGTGGGTGACGGGTGATGCAGATAATGAAATGAATGGCTTACTATTGCAATTATGTTTAATTTAATCAGATGTCTCACTTTAATGATTTTCTACAATGCCTTTTTCTATTGTCGGATTTTTTCTCGCATTGCTTGGAGTTTGTTTTGTCTTGTAATTTTTACTTTATTTACTTGTATATGCCGAATCCATGTGTTGTTAGAGAGATTGGTATAGGGCCTGTTTTGCCGTTGTGCCATTGGTATGACCCCCTCAGCACTTCCGGTTCTAGCCCTATTTCTGTCTGCGTCTCTGTTTTTATCCATTCTGTCAAACTGTTGGCACAGCGTCAAGGAGCCTCGTTGGCTTGACCTTAACCTCACGCCCCCTGAAGGCCGGAGAGATGTTAAAATATTTCTGATCCCTGTCATCCAGCTATCCCCAGACCTTGATCTTGGGTCTTCTCGCTGTCAGGATACAGTGACAGAGAACAAGTACCATTTGACACGCCAACCCATATTTCTAAGAAATGTGGAAACATATATTAGTTGCATTCATTTCGATACCATGTATTCCACTCATTATCTGGAACTTTGCAGCACTGTTCTCTTATTCTTTTCGATACTCAATTTTCATTTTCAGATTATATTTTGGAGGCTTGAGGATTTGAATCTTCCCAGAATTATATTGTTTGAGTTGTTTTTTGTCGAAGACCTTCTTTTACAAAATAAACATTAGGACTAAACTGGGTTGTTACCTCACATTGCTTAAAATAACAGACCATCCTGCTTCCTCACACACATTCGACCATCAAGGTAAGTGCTTGAGCACATGCTGTATAGATAATGTATGTGCGGGTCTTTTATCAGACGTTGTCAATCAGCACTTACATTCTGAGATCATGGGCGATAGGAACACAAGAAAATACCCCTACTCCAAGTTGAGCGGTAAAAAGCAATCTTAAGTAGGGTGCGGTGGGCCCCTCATTCACCAGGACCCGGGTGCCACTGCACCTAGTGTACCCAGTCGCAAGATGATAGCTACACGAATGTTTTTTTTTTTTAAATGACCGAATACATGAAAAGCACATGTAATTTACAATATAGCTGAGTTCGGTATAATAATCTTCGAATCAGCGGGAACTGTCTAGTGCTCTGAGCTGGCCCTTTCTCTTCACAGTCAGCCCCTTCCAACATTCTTTGAAAAAAAGTGGACTGCAGCCCGTGAGACTCATTTCTCTGACTAACTTTATATATTGATGTGTGAACAGTCGCTGGGGAAGGTTCCTTGACAGCTATCGAAAGGTATACGCCACAATAAAATGCGAGGTGTCATAGATAGTTGTGTTTGCCAATGCTCCTTTAAAGAGATCAGTTCATGGCTTTTTAGCCAACCGCACTTTCCATGCCGTGATTCTTGGGCCTTAACTTCCAATGTCAAACTTGAAAGTAAAAGGCCCATAACGCAGACTGATGCTCGCTAAATTGCCGGGACTTGCTGAAAGCGTTATATATGTTATGTTCTGGTATCTACCATTTGTGAAGTGCTGAACTGCCACTACTGTGTCATATTATCGTTTGAAGTGTCTGGGGCAGTAACATGCTTACAGGTGTTTGATTGAGGTGTGAATGAATGAATATGTCAAGTCAAGTCAAAATAAGCTTTATTCGAATGCATATCTCTTTATTGTATAAAGTATTACAATGTTCATCACAAAAACAAAATAGCATGAAATCACAGATTATGTTTATCTTCCGTAAAATATACATTAATTTTACACTTCCTTAAGACAACGATAAACAAGATCTAAAAACTATGTTAATTTCCCATTTGACAACCTTCTGCAGAACAACAATTGGCCAACAGCTTCCTTGATTGAAAAAATGTATTTGAAGACGGCTGGAATGCCAGAAACCAGTCCTCGGAAGCTTGTTTCCGGTCCAAGGAAGATATGGCTTGGCAGTTCGGGCTGGACTGTTCCCATGAGGCACAGGGTCAGACTGATTTGCATATAGCCATGTCTGAACTGGGGCGGCAGAGTGGGCTACAGAACGGTAATGGATTGAACCCAGATCTTTTGACTGGGTGTGAGTGTTTGATTGATTCAGATTCCCCGTCCATCACCACCTCCTTTTGTACCGCTTTTGGCCACCATAAGTGTGGCATGGTATGCTCAGACGTGAGTCCCTTGCTCACTTTGCCACTGGATTCAAACAAGCCGGGCTGAAGACGGCTGGAATGCCAGAAACCGGTCCTCGGAAGCTTGTTTCCGGTCCAGGGAAGACATGGCTTGGCAGTTCGGGCTGGACTGTTCCCAGGAGGCACAGGGTCAGACTGATTTGCATATAGCCATGTCTTAACTGGGGTGGCAGAGTGGGCTAAAGAACGGTGATGGATTAAACCCAGATCTTTTGACTGGGTGTGAGTGTTTGATTGATTCAGATGCCTCGTCCATCACCACCCCCTTTTGTACCGCTTTTGGCCGACATAAGTGTGGCAGGGTATGCTCAGACTTGAGTCCCTTGCTCATTTTGCCACTGGATTCAAGCAAGCCGGGCTGAAGACGGCTGGAATGCCAGAAACCGGTCCTCGGAAGCTTGTTTCCCGTCCAGGGAAGACAAGGCTTGGCAGTTCGGGCTGGACTGTTCCTATGAGGCACAGGGTCAGACTGATTTGCATATAGCCATGTCTGAACTGGGGTGGCAGAGTGGGCTAAAGAACGGTGATGGATTAAACCCAGATCTTTTCACTGGGTGTGAGTGTTTGATTGATTCAGATGCCCCGTCCATCACCACCCCCTTTTGTACTGCTTTTGGCCGACATAAGTGTGGCAGGGTATGCTCAGACGTGAGTCCCTTGCTCACTTTGCCACTGGATTCAAGCAAGCCGGGCTGAAAATGGCTGGAATAGCAGAAATCAGTCCTCGGAAGCTTGTTTCCTGTCCAGGGAAGACATGGCTTGGCAGTTCGGGCTGGACTGTTCCCATGAGGTACAGGGTCAGACTGATTTGCATATAGCCATGTCTGAACTGGGGTGGCAGAGTGGGTTAAAGAATGGTGATGGATTAAACCCAGATCTTTTGACTGGGTGTGAGTGTTTGATTGATTCAGATGCCCCGTCCATCACCACCCCCTTTTGTACCGCTTTTGGCCGACATAAGTGTGGCAGGGTATGCTCAGACGTGAGTCCCTTGCTCACTTTGCCACTGGATTCAAGCAAGCCGGGCTGAAGACGGCTGGAATGCCAGAAACCAGTCCTCAGAAGCTTGTTTCCGGGCCAGGGAAGACATGGCTTGGCAGTTCGGGCTGGACTGTTCCCATGAGGCACAGGGTCAGACTGATTTGCATGTAGCCATGTCTGAACTGGGGTGGCAGAGTGGGCTAAAGAACGGTGATGGATTAAACCCAGATCTTTTGACTGGGTGTGAGTGTTAGATTGATTCAGATGCCCCGTCCATCACCACCCCCTTTTGTACCGCTTTTGGCCGACATAAGTGTGGCAGGGTATGCTCAGACGTAAGTCCCTTGCTAACTTTGCCACTGGATTCAAGCAAGCCGGGCTGAAGACGGCTGGAATGCCAGAAACCGGTCCTCTGAACCTTGTTTCCGGTCCAGGGAAGACATGGCTTGGCAGTTCGGGCTGGACTGGTCCCATGAGGCACAGGGTCAGACTGATTTCATATAGCCATGTCTGAACTGGGGTGGCAGAGTAGGCTAAAGAAGGGTGAAGGATTAAACCCAGATCTTTTGACTGGGTGTGAGTGTTTGATTGATTCAGATGCCCCGTCCATCACCACCCCCTTTTGTACTGCTTTTGGCCGACATAAGTGTGGCAGGGTATGCTCAGACGTGAGGCCCTTGCTCACTTTGCCACTGGATTCAAGCAAGCCGGGCTGAAGACGGCTGGAATGCCAGAAACCGGTCCTCGGAAGCTTGTTTCCGGTCCAGGGAAGACATGGCCTGGCAGTTCGGGCTGGACTGTTCCCATGAGGCACAGGGCCAGGCTGATTTGCATATAGCCATGTCTGAACTGGGGTGGCAGAGTGGGCTAAAGAACGGTGATGGATTAAACCCAGATCTTTTGACTGGGTGTGAGTGTTTGATTGATTCAGATGCCCCGTCCATCACCACCCCCTTTTGTACCGCTCCTGTCTAACTCCTGCATTGGCTCCGTGGGCACATCATACAAACGACTTCAACTGCATCAGCAATCATGGATGAAACAAATACAACTGTACTTACACATCACTAACTACACAAAAACATCCAATAGAAAAGTAATGGTAAGATCAATGGCTACAAAACTCTGAAAGTTTTTAATGAAATGACAAAATTATTCATCAAATGAAATATAGGCTGATGGCCAGTCCATGATGTCTGAAATGAGCAACAGCACAATGCTGTACCAAAACACTTGTGCTATCTGACACTGCCAGGTAACCTCCTCAGAAAGGGGCATCCATTAGGCACAGCAGGCACCTCAAAGTTGGTAGTTGGGATAGGGGGGCAGAGGTTGAGGGAGGCGTGGGTTTAGCCTTGGTAGGGGGCTTCTTGGGTTTGGACTCTTTGGGGCCTGGTTTTTGTTATCCTTCTTGAGTTGGTGTCAAGGGGGTGGGGAGGCTATTCTTTCAGTGGTGGAGTGAGAAGTGGAAGGTATGGCTTTGGGAGTGGAAGATGTTTTTGGGACTTTGGGAGGGGGTCAGGTGTTGGAGGGTTAAGGGCAAGGGCAAATAGGAGAGATTCCCAGGGAAAATGGGTAGGGTGTTCAGCATGGAATTCGGGTTGGAAGGAAAATGGAGTAGAAGAGTGTGAGGGGTCTGCTGTTTTCCCTGTGTGTTGTGATAGTGACTGTTATGTGGGTGACTGTGAGCATAGGCATTTTTTGGGGGGGTGTTGATGATGTGCTGGGTGTTGTGGAGGGGTCTCTGTGTGTTGCTGTGATGTCTGTGGTTATGGTTGTGTCTGTGAAGGGGTCTGTGGCTGTTGCTGTGATGTCTGTGGGTATGGCTATGTCTGTGGATGGGTCTGTGGCTGTTACAGTGATGTCTGTGTGTATGGTTGTGTCTGTGGAGGGGTCAGTGTGTGTGGTTGTGATGTCTGCAGGTATGGGTGTATCTTTGGAGGTGTCTGTTGCTGTTGCTGTGATGACTGTGGGTATGGTTGTGTTTGTATGTGGGGTCAGTGTGTGTTGCTGTGGTGTCTGGTGGTATGCTGGGGGTGGTGAAAGAAGTGAGTGTCTGTTGTGTGCCTGCATTTCTGAGTTTCTTAGATGTCTTGGTTTTGTGTGTGATTCTAGGGTCTGTTGAAGTGTCGGCATGCTTAGGTGTGCATGTACTTGGTATAGGATTGGGAAGAAGGAATGTGGATGGGGAAGAGGCGGGAGGTAAAGTGGAAGGTTGGGATGGGATTGGTGGAGGGATTCCATGAGGGAGGAGGCCAGAGCATGAAAGGGTGTCTGTAGGACAGACATGCCAGTTTAAAAGCCTTTGAGGAAGGCTGCCAACAGGGTCGTCTGGGTGCTTAGCCCCTGGATGGCATTCAGCACTGCAGTCTGACCCACAGGGATGCTCCTCTGGAGCTCGATAGCCTTCTCATTCACGGCAGCGGGACTAACAGGGGCAGGGCTAAGGTGCCTGCAGCAAAGGCAAGCGGGAACAGACAACTTGTAGGGGGACAACAGGGAGGATGTTGATGGAACTAGGGGTGGTGGACAAGGATAAAGGTGTAACTTCTCCTGTTGGGCCCATCATAACCTTAGCGTGTCAACCGGAAGATGACTCAGATGATGGCAAGATGTTAATGCTGTCCTCCGAGGAACTCCTCACAACCTCCTGGTCACTGGGTCCCTCCGTGCCTGACATATCATGTCCAACATTGCTGTGACCAGCTGTGTCCCCACTGACATTAGTCCCATCTTCTCCACTTGTCCTAGATGCTTCTGAAAAGACAATTAGCATGGAGTTATTGCAAATATATTTCAACACCTGGCCATCACAAATCACCAGAAAACAGTAAAGAAGTCCACATAATACACCACCTTCCTGGCTCACTCCATAGGTTTCAAAGTTATCATGACTACATGCATACAAGATGCATACCCTGCAAACAATTGGGTCCACTTATGTAAAAACCCCAGACTGGCCCAAATGCATGGATGGAATTCTCTACATTCTATCCTTATGTCCACATATAGTTGATCAACTTGCTTACTTTGGAACTTGTTGTATACCATTGTAAAGAGAAGCAACCATATAGGGTGGATACAAAATAGAAATTCACCCAATGCTCACACAAGGCCCTAAGTCCAACACATCTACCTATCCCTCATAATGCATTATGATATCATGAAGGTCAAGTTGGACAGCAATGTACCATAAAATACTGTTGTAGCAGACATCATGTCACATGCAAATGTTCATTGTACATTAATGACACTTTGCACTATAAATGACATCATTTGACGACTACCAGAAAAAAATTAAATTAAGACACATGAATGTAGCTATGAGTTGCATTTAACAGATAATGTTCCCTGAAAACAATGAGGTCCTAACATTTGGGGGATAGATACTCTGAATTTACACAGCACAACACTCCATAGAGCCATGTGAACATCCCCAATCCTGCTTGGTACAGGTGAGGATGCCAGTCAGAGATGGTATATCCACAAGCCAATATTCATTTGAAGGGTTTGGGTGTCCCTGAAAATATATCAGATGAAGATGTAGGACCACTAGAGTCATAATGGACAAGCACATCACACCACTCTTTGGTGTAGCATACTCGGATTGCCTTGTAAGGATCAGTGTGGACCCTCAAATAGGATCCCAACAGTTCTACATCTCACTCACTAATGCATGTCACCAGTCAGTGAATGAGTGTTTAGGAATACTCTTGCAGATGAACCATCGACTGCCAAATGGACACTGGCCAACATGTAGGCACCAATGCTGTTGGCACTAGTGATGTTTGCACACGTTAGACTTGACATTTTTTGGCGTGTTTCCCCTGTCTTTTTGCTTATTGACCTCCTGGTTTTGACTCTGCTTTTACTGGTTTAGTGTCTCTGCGCACTTTCACACTGCTGGTCTGTGTTAAAGTGCAAGTGCTCCTGTTGTAAATTGTGATATTGATTGGTGTACTGAGTGTGCCAGGGCCTGTAAATCCAATGGTACTGGTGGGCTCACAGCAAAGGTTGTGCCAGAGACAGAAGTAGCCGGTAAAAAGGTAACTCCGACCTGCCACCGCAGAGTCTGTGCGCAGTTTGTAACTGCCATGTCAACCTGGCAAGTGCACCCACTTGCCAGGTCCTAAACCTTCCCTTTTCTACATGTTAGACACCCCTAAGGTTAGCCAAAGGTACCCCTGCGGGCAGGGTGCAGCGTAGGTGAAAAATAGGACATGCCCTGGTGTGTGTGACATTTCCTGATAGTGAATTACTGCTAATTTCGGTTTTCACGATTGCAAGGCTACCTGTTCCCATAGGACAGAATGGGGAGTTTGTTTATAACATTTTATAAACATAACTGGAATTCTGAAAAGATGTCTGGGCAAGTAAGGATTTGTTGTTTATGCAGAACAATTCCAGCATACGGTTTGCACTTGGTGAATTTTATTTTATCTGACTCTTTTGATTCATCGAGTCAGTACAAGAGAGACAGCCAACACGTGTTTCGCCCTATGAACATGGCCATTCGGCCTAGGGCTTCGTCAGGGCGTGAAAAGCATATTCTTGCAGGACTGGACGGTCCTGGAATGCAATCTAGTGGTCAATCTCAAATTTCATGGGCTAACGTCCTCGTTTCGGTCGATCTCATCAGTCGGCAGCTGTGAATTACTGACAATTTCATTTTTCACTATTTCAAGGCTACCTGTTCCCATAGGACAGAATGGAGAGTTTGTTTATAATATTTTATAAAATGACTGGCCCTGGGAACTAGGTAGAAAAATAAAGTTTAGTATGCCTGAACTCAGAATCTAAAGGCACATCTTTTAGTGAAGGTGATTTATACATTCTGGGTTGAAAATACCACTTTTAAAAAGTAGGTACTTTCTCGCTCAGCCATCTAGTAGGCCTCTGAAAGGTTGTGAAGTGACTGTCTGGGTTTTGAATGGCAGGGATTGGAAAGGGGCAGTGGCTCCAGATAGTCTAGGTAGGTCAGGAAAGGTCTTAATAGACCTGGGCTTCATTTAAAGTAGGGGGAGAAGATATCTTTTCACCTAAATGGGCCTGGTCTGCCTCTGACAATGTCGTCTCCACCTCCTGCCAGGAAGCCACCCAGAGAGGGCAGAACTGGTTCTGGCTGGGCACATACACTCTCTGCCTGAGAGGACAAAGGATTTTGGGCTATAAAAAGTGGAGCCCAAACCCTTGAACTTTAGAACTCTTTTGGACCGAAAAGACTGCTCAGAAGAAGAGCTGGAGAAGCTTTGAGGAAGAACTACCACTTTTCTGAGTGCTTTCCTGTGTTATCCTGTAGTGTCTGCCTCTATCTTGGGCAGAGAAAGTACTGGACTGAACTTTCTGCAGTCTATCTTTGTGAGCTTCTCCAAGGGCTTGAGATAGAGCCTGCCCCCTCTTCAAGAAGACGCAGGAACAGCAAAGACTTCAAGTTCTTCTGCCGTCAGCACTGGGGACTGTGGGGCACATGCATCAACCTAAATACTGATCGCAAATGGAACGATTCACAGAATCGGCCCATTTGCGACTGGTATTTAGGAAATTGGGATGCATCAACCCAAAACCCATTTGCAATATAGGTAATCACACATTTTGCGATACCCTAAATTGTGAATGCTTTTAGAGAATCACAAATTGCAATTCTCTATTTAGAATGCATCCAAGCCTTTTCTGAATGCAACTTTACATTTAGGAAATGCTAATTACCAAAAACGTTGAAAAATGCACAAAAGTGCATTTTTCATAGTGCCGTGTGGTGCACACATATGCCCTTAGGGCATATGTGTGCACCAAATGAGCATACATGCCAAATTTGGGGGTGCATCAGGGTGGCCTTTAAGGACCCCTAGCACCCTTCAAATTGCATTTGCAATTTGTGAGTTCCTATTTGGTACTCGCAAATTGCAAATTGCTTCCCATTCATTCCTATGGGCCTCTAGGCCCATAGGAATAAATAGGAAGGCATTCCTTAATTGCGATTCACACTTTGTGAGTCACAATTAAGGAATTTTAAGGAATCACAATTTATTGAGCAAATCCTTCAAGCATTGCATTTTGCAATATATAAATAGCGCATTGGTAAAATCCGCTATTTAGCAATCACAAAAAATCCGGGCTTGATGCATGTGGCCCGGTGTGTTTTGTGCTGCAACAGAAGAAAAAGCAACCCGATGCCATCTACGACGCCGCTGCTGACTCTGTGTCCTGAAGGCACTGCAGAGGGCACCGCCGCAACACCGCACCGTGACCCTGTTCTCACCGATGACACCTGCTGACGCCACCACTGAGCCACTGCTCGCACCTTGACCTGTGGGCACCGTAGGCTGCACCACCTTACTTTACACCACCGCCTTGGTATCCCCGACGATGCCAAAATTGATGCTGCTGCTTGCACCGTGGTTTGAGGGCAGCACTTGTAAAGCTACACAACGCACCATCCTCAACCTGCACCACTGCCTTGGCCTACTGATGCCAGTGCCTACGACTCCAGTACATCAGCCGACAATAACGCTTTAGCAACGACGATGCTGCTTCCTGCACCATGACCTGCCAGCACTGCGACGAGCACCACATCACTTTGCACCATGACCCTGGTCTCACAGACGACGCCATCTGTTACCGCCACCCAGCCGCTGCTTGCACCGCGACCTGAGGGTATCGCATGCCGCACCATTGCACTTCACACCGTAGCACCCGACGCCTGCTAACGCCAGCACTCCTGACTTCAACCGCTAGGAGTTTGATGTGCATTGTGTGTGATTTCGACAGCCCGACTACTCCTGCTCCGACCTCCGAAGCTGGCCTGCAACGCCGCCGTCAGCCAGAACTGTTTATATTTGTTTGTTCATGATGCCGTGATAGCCCCAGAGGGAGCTATTGATTTCAAGGATCTGTTTTTAAAGGTTATTTTGATTACTGAAGAATTCTAAGTACTGTATTGTGGATTTTTATTGTTTTTGGTCTTGTTTTACGTATATAAACATATTGGATATTTTTCTAAACTGGTGTGGTGTTGTTTTGTAGTGCTTACACTGTATTACTGTTTATTATGTGCAAATGCTTTACACACTGCCTTTAGAATAAGCTTGACTGCTTATGCCAAGCTATCAAGGGGTGAGCAGGGGTTATTTTAGGAGTGTAACTCCCTTATCCTGACTAGGAAGAAGGGTCCCTATTTGGACAAAGGTACCTACCTCTGCCAACTAGAGACCCCCATTTCTCACACACACTCATTTCACAGTATGAGCAGTACCTACCAATGGGACCTGTTATACAGTCATTTCATGTACTGTGAAGTCTATGTCATGTCACATGCAATATGGCCAACATCAAATGAGAAACTCTTCCCACAAGCATGAGCCATTGCCTGTGTGGTACAAATGTAACCCATTTTTACTGAGAACGTGAGATGCATACTTAACTCACTCAGCCAGCAGTCTGCTCAAAAGGAGAGGATTAGATGTGGACAGGACTCTGCTGTCTTCTAGGTCAGAAATACACTAATCCCTTCTACACCAGTATGCACCTACTACCACACTTACACTAAGAATGACTCAACTTATGTGTGGCACATGGGCCACCACTTATCTTGGTTTTTGTATGCCTGCCTGTAACATTCAAAGTTGGCAGGGTAACATGCATGACTCTGGCCAGGACTCTCCCCCTTGTTGATGTTGCTGGGCCCTCAACTGCACATCAACGTCTTCGTAGGCCACCACCAGTGTGAGTCCCATCAGGTGGGTTAGGTTCTGTAGAGTGCCCATTCTACATTGGGAGGACATCCCCAGCTGGACTTCTGTGATCTTACAGGACCAGCACCACAGATCATCTGACCTTTTCTGTCAGTGGGTACAATGCTGGTTGTAGACCCCAACGATAACACCTTCCGGACGATGTCTTTCCAAATGACCTCCTGATGGATGTTCCCCTGCATGGATGCAATAGATGTAGAAACAGATTGTAACTGGAAGTTTGAGGAGAACTATCAGCTTGATACACATCATGTTAACATGTAGCACAAGCCTTCATCAAGAATCAACATATTACATGTGTCTCTGTCACATGCCAAGCACCACTAAAGCATGGATACTCACTTCGGTGGACATCTTATGACTAACTTTAACCCTGGTCATGACCTACACTGAATGAGCCACCCCACTAACATCATGCAGCCAGTCCCATCCTCCATGGAATGTGATGTGAGGTACCATGACACACAACACACCAGATGGACCCTCTGAAGGGTCAACTACCTGTGCACGACTGTCCAGAGACCTTTCCTGCCAGCCCCATTTCATAGAGGCATATGGTCCTTCCTAGCAAGAAGCATAGTATACACAACATCCTAAGATTAAGGTAACATGGTAAGGGTTGGTATTGTTTCACCAGGTCTTAACAGACAGATCAGTTAAATATTTCCAGTTTAGTGAAATTTGTTGAAAGGCTAAAGCCAACAAGTCGAATAAACCCTTTTCATGTGAAAGCAATCTCAATGACTGAAAAGGTTCCTGTAAAAAGAATATTAGTTGATAAGGGAGTATGTATATAAGTGATATACTAGACCAAATATTCCTCCGAAAGTAGGATATAGCAGGGCAGGAGAACAAGCGATGCATCAAATCTGCCAGGGGAAAATCACAAGACCAACAAGTTTTATTATCAGTGTGTGTAAAGTTAGCTATGGAAAGGGGAGTATAACATAGTCTATAATGCAAAAAGATCATGGATTGAGAGGTGGAGGCAGATCTAGAAATTTTTAATGATCTAGCCCAAATATTGTCCCGAAAATCGATGCTCCAAATGCAACCCAAATCCGACTCCCAAGAAAGTTCCAAGTTAGATTTAGGACGATCAGGATTTGGGGTATAAAAGTATTTATAAATCATAGATGCTTATGGAAGAACTGCCAATATTCTGAAAAGTCGATCTTCTGTAGGTGTAAGTTAATTTGAAGGAAAACAATTAAAACATCTAGATTCATTCCCATAAGGAAACTGTCTTGAAACTGCTGGAAAGGAAAAGGAGACATACCATCAAACATATCTTGGACCCGAATAATTCCCTTAACTCTCTAGGATTTCCAGTAGACAGGTCTATTGTTGATAGCAATGAGACAATTGTACCAAAGAGGCGATAGTAGAAAGGAGTTTCTAGGGATGATTTTTAACTGGCAATGAGGTCTTAATAATGAACAGGTGTGTTTAAACAGCAGAAGAGAAGGGACATTGACTTTAGTATTAAAGGCATGATGAACAACCCACAGGGATATACCCAACTAACCCTTCTATACCTGGTAAAGGTCAAAAATAGAAGTACAAAACAATTGGTATCAAAGGAATAAATACAACAAATTTAGCTTGAGTAGAGTACTTTTAATTACTCTCTCTTGAATAACTATTATTCATCATGAATATATCTTATTTTTTGAAATGGCAGTGGTGTTCCTCAACAGTGAAACCACTTAACACAATAATTCACACATATACAAAATCAATACACAAATAGACATATAACATAACCCACAACAATATATATATAAATATATATATATATATATATATATATATATATATATATATATATATATATATATATATATATATATATATATATATATATATATATATATATATATATATATATATATATATATATATATATATTCACTGAAAAAACCATAGGTTATAGACCATATATAGTTAGGAATTAGCATTTACAAAACCTTGAAAATTCACTGAAAAAAACATAGGTTATAGACATCAGGAATGTCATTTGAGATGTCATCAGTGATGTCACTGACCATGTCATGAATGATGTAATATGTGACATCATCAGCAGTGGATTGCGGGTGCGCGATATATAGTTAGTGCAACTAACTATATATGCAAATTTCAATGGTTTTGTGCGAGTAAATTAAGGTTTTGTAAATGCTAATCCCTAACTATATATGGTCTATAACCTATGGTTTTCAGTGAATTTCAATGGTTTTTTAATAGCAAATATCAAAAGCTGTAAAATGTCAAGTACGTGGTAGGTAAAAACATTTTCGTATTTATGCACGCTGATGTGCTTTGAACGCTGCCCCCCCCCCCTCCTCTTTTCTTTTAGGAGTATTCTCTCTTTGCAGATAGTGAAGGGTAGGTAACACAGGCCTTTGCCCCCATTGTAATCCGTCATGCCTGCTTCCCTCTCCATTTGATTGATTGTTATCCTAGCATTTATTGTTTTGGAATTGGTTCTCTTTGGTTCATTCTCTATTTACAAACAAGCACAGAGTCGCAATACTCTGTTTAGTCTTTGCAGATAGTGAAAAATCGTTAAAAAAACAAAAGGAATCAAGCAAAATCAGTAGGCCACTAATGGGATTTCTTTTTGACCTCGCTAAAATAGAAACATTATGAACAACACCTCATGACAAATACGAAACTAGTGAGAGGAACTGAGCTCGACACCATGATGGCTGCAAGACAGCTCGGCTCCGCCGCCCACCCCACCCAAAATAACGACAAACACTATGCAAATATTATAAATATATACAACACACCAGCAAAGTAACAGGGTAAAACGTTTTATTTAATAACTATTTACATGGCAGCCTGCTGCAACATCGATCCAAACAAGCCTTTGTATTTTGGGCTCAAAATAAACCATCAATAGTAAGATTTTCATAGGTGAGTGTATGTTCATGGTTTTCCATCCACAGACTAAAAGCCTGGAGTGGGAGTGAAAGAACAATAAGTAGGTAAGAAGGAAGGCAGAGGTTGTGGGAAGGACTCTGGATATGGTATGTTGCTTGGTCCCTGAGATGCTTCGATGTCACTGCCTTGCACAAATGGCATAAGTCCTGGATGTTGGGAGCCATAGTTGAGGGTTCCGAGCAGCGCTTGTAACACTGTCTGAAGCTTATTTGCACCTGCTGCAGCTTCACTATTCTCAAAGTAAGTGGGGGCTGTTTGTGGACTGACTGCATTGGAAAACAATGTGATGCGGTGCCTCCCTGAACCGCTTGACGGAGGCCCCCGAGATAATTGCGCCTGCTCCACACCTTGTCCCACAGTCTGTTTGACCTGAAGACACGTCCTGCGGTGCCCTGGTCCGACCATCACATATACCTGCGCCAGGAGACGACTTGGGGTGCAGTAGAAGAGAGAGGCGGCGCGAACGAGCCTCCCCCACCTCCCCAGGTGGAGGTTTCTCAGCTACACCCCAGCGCTTCACTCGACCAGCTGACTTGCGCCCGCTCTTGCTACACAGTGCCTCGCTTGGCCAGCTGAATTGCGCCTGCTCTTGCTATTACAACGTCTCACCCGCCATCCAACGCAATTGTACCCAATCTTGCGGTACAGCGACAGGCAGCTGCTACGGAGCTCACGAAATGGCGGTCGGCTCCACAGACTTGGGCCTGGCCTGCAAAGATGGCTCTGGGCAACCGTGGAACTCGGACGCTTGACTGCTAGAGCATGGGCCCCATTCCCAAAAGAGTCCCCTCAGCCTTGAAGATTCTACAACAGTCACCGGGACCCCCGACTCCCGTAGACTTCCGGTGGGGAGCGACTGCCATGATTGCTCGCGGAATGGCCACGACGTAGCCACAAGATGGTGGTGCTCTCATGCTGACGCCAGCTTCAGTCTGAAACACCCAGAAACACTGTAGACTACCAATTCGATCAGTTCCGGTGGAGCCCCAACGTGACACGGTAGAGAAGAACTTGCCCTCCCCTCTTTGACTGATGGTTCTTGTTGCCTGTCCCTTCTCTTGTCATTTAACAGAACTTTTTGGACTGCTGAAAGGGTTGTGTTCCGACCGCTGGTTGGTGGAGACATTTTGACTATATTCTAGACCTGCGTTGTCGCGTAATGCGTCATATGACGCGCCGCGTTAGCGCACCCGGAAGTGAATCAAACGTTAACAGACGTCACGCAGCAAAAAAAAAAAAACGCTCACGCGCAGCCGCTGGAAGACATGTATCAACATATATGAGCATCCTCAGCCACCCTCAGAAAACATAGGGGGTCAGGATACGTCTCCCGTACCCCCTTATACCCACTTCTCACATTGTTTTTCCTCCATCTTGTAATTTAATTAAAACGAAACACAAAATGGCGTATTCCCGTTTCGCGACCCGGTTCGCTACCCGGTTCGCGAACCGGGAAGCGCTTCTACCGCAAAAAATCTAATTTTTTTTATTTGCCCCACGGGACCCTTTATTAACCCCAACATCATTCCTAGGGGGTCAAGAAGGGTCTACCGTGCCCCCTTTCATTGCAACATTTATTCTCCCCAGAAAACAATTATCCAAATAGCAGGTGAGCCAACCATGACAGAGGGGGTTAGCCACCCAGTGCTTGGTAAGAAAAATCTGAATGTGAAGGACAAGAGAACCAACTACACCTGTGGAGTCCAATAGCTAGGCAAAATTACATGCAGCATGGAGTACAAACAACTACCCTCATGCTGCTGGTGTACATGCAGTACTATTGTGTGCTCATGATTAAGAAAACAACCTTCTTCAAAACGGTGGACAGTTGTGAGGAACTCGAAAACAAACTGCCCCTGTGAGGTCCGTTGAATAGATGAAGTTGCATGCAGCATAGAGTACAAACAACTACCCTTGTGCTGCTGACGCACATGTAGTACTATTGTGTGCTCAAGATTAAAATGCTAGCCCTCTTCAAAGAAGTGGACGGTGCTCACACAATAAAGATCACATGCCAAAAGCCACAAACACTTACGTTCTGGAGCCAGAGCCAAAGAGCAGCACTCGGCCACGCTTCGGGTGCTCTCGCCCTTAGCACAATATAACTACAAGGAAAATGCCAAACATACTATTAGCTACGACACGTGTGAGCTTACACCAAATTACTCGAGCTCAACCCCAACAATGCTCACCTTATTTCCACTAAGGTAGTACCCTCCTATACATCCATTCTGCATCAGTACCTCTCTTCCTTTATTAAATATTACAGAAAATGCCCATCCAATCGACGAAAATCTAATGAGTCAAAAACAAAACAAACAAAGCACAAACCCATGATACTAAGGACAGGACTCCCCGTCGCATGCAAACTATAAACGATCCAAACGTGCATTACTTATAGACCTACTTCTTAGGAGGGAAAGCTCCGACACCTTTGTATCCGCCCGACATGCAAAACAACTGCCGTCAGCTAGATGTGGAGGCGGCTCAAACTTAACAAGCACTGGCGTGGCCAATAGGTCTCGCAGTAGGAAAGTTTGAGCTATTGGTTTTCTAATTGACATTTTATTTTTTAGTTTTGTGATTTACAATGCCCATACTTTTAACTTTTTGCATTCGGAAAGTTTGAGCGATTGGTATTGTAAATGACACTTTTTTAATTTATGTGTTGGTTTTGAAAATAGCAAAATTAATAGCTTTGTCAGTTACAATGTCAATAGTTTTAACTTTCGCAAATGTGACACCTATAGCATTTGTAATGCAATGTGTGTTGTATTTACGTGACTTAGATGTATTGATATTACAAATAACAATGGCTTTTAATTTTGTAAATAATTAATACTTAAATAAAAGTTATTGTAATTTATAATGGCAATAGCTTAAACGTTTGTAAATAAATTTTGTGAAGATTATGTTCAGTGTATTTTATTGTGACGAAAATCCAAGAACATTGCATTTGCACCTACACACACATATGTGTTGTAGCACTGAGTGGTGTGAGGGTGTGAGGGTGAGGGGGTGTGAGGGTGAGGGTGAGTGGGTGTGTGAGTGTGTGAGGGTGAGTGAGGGGGTGTGAGGGTGAGAGTGTGTGAGGGTGAGGGTGTGAGGCTGAGTGGTGGTGAGAGGGTTGTGAGGGGGGTGAGGATGAGGGGGTGAGTGAGGGTGTGAGGGTGAGGGGGTAAAGTTTGGAAAACAGGTTCTGGGTTGGAGGGGAGATTGTACCAATCAATTGCAGTGCCGTGTAATCTACGCTATCTGTCAAAATTTTCTTTGTCACTTACAGTATCCCCTTTCCCTCGTTGTTAAATAGCTAACAGTATGAGTGCATCAGCATTGTTGCAATGCCTTGTGCACGCCTCTTTTCTCGCACCCCCCTGAATACGGTGTTCTGTAATTGGTTTACCGCTGGAGGCGTTTGGTAAAAGCCAGTGGAGTGACTCCTCCTGTCTTTAATTAACAGAGCGTTGATCAGCTTCGCAAATTGAATTCTCTGTGGTTGTGTATGTGGAAGATAATGAAATAAGAGGATAATATTGTGTTTGTTATGTGAATGTTACGGTATTGAAAGTGTGTAGTAAGATATAGCGTGTAGTAATAGTTGAATTGTTGTATTAGTGTGTGAGAGAGCAAAATAGTGCTGTGATAAAGAATGAGAGAGAGAGCTGGACTTGTGGGATAGTTACATGGGGAGGTGTGAAATGTAGTTTTAATCAATATGAGGATGTAAAGGGAGATGGTATGTGTTAGTAGGTAGTTTAGATGGGTTATAGGTAGTGTGAGGGGATAGGTTTTTGGTTTGGGGCACAAAAGAGAGAAGCAAATTATATTAAAGGCTATTGCCACCATTTTTAAAACTTAATATGAAGCCTAATTTACCTGCTCCTTCACATGCCACAGAACATGTGTTTTTTAATATAAAGTAATAAAAAAAGTAAGCATCACTGCATAGTGTTAAAAGGTTTCTGCGTGCTCGATAGGAAGAGCTCTTCTCCTGTACTCCTACAGGCTGTGAACTCCAGACGGTAAAATGTGTCTTAAACAGTGTAAGTAGCCCTATACCACCACATGTTGGAGTGAAGCTTAAATAACTTTAGAAACAATGTGGCAGATTTACCCTTTTTTACGGTCAGAGGAGAGAAACCTGATTTGGCCAGAATAACACGTTGTTAACCAGAGGCCGTGATTTTACTAGGTATCTACATTAGTGGTTCAGGTGAGGCCTCACAAACTGCTTGATCACAGCAATCCCTATAAGAAGTGTGGGACCCCCTCCAAGCTCGTTGTTGCGGAGGCGCTCGAGTGAAAGCTTGGGGGGGAGAGGGTGTGTATGTGGAGAAAAGAGAGTTCTGCCCCTTAAGGGGCACCGGAGCACTTTGAAATGGAAACAGTGCCTGGAACGAGGAGGTTGAAACACAAACCCCGGGTGATGACCAAATATGCCATAGGTCCGCTCCTGTTGCCTCACAAACTGCGTCTTGATCACAGCGTGAAACAAGAAGATTGTGTAAAAAAACAAGATTGTGAATGAACAGAAGTGATAAGGGTATGAAGGCGATAAGGACCGATCTGGAGCCAGGGAGAGGTACCTACTTTTGAATAAAATGTCGATGAAAATGGAGAACACAATCTCCCTATCATAGGTGAAACTTCTAATAGGCTGTCAGAATTCACTGAATGTCTGAACTAGAAGGGTTCCAACTAAAGGGCCAAATGTAAATCAATGTTTCGGTATAGAGATAAAAAAGGAAAAAAGGTAGTGTGAAAAAAAAAACAGCTAATGATTAATCCAGTAAAGGTACAAAATAGATGAGTAAATGGATACTTGCTTCAGGGAAACATACACTGAGACGAACAGGGCTCCATAAAAATAAAGGGCCCACCAATAGCAGATGAGTCTATCAAATGTCTAGCTGCAGATTGCTTGGAGCATAGTCCTAGGATGAAGTAGCCAAAAGGTCTGTCCTACGAAAAATCTAACTGTACAGCCATGACAAGAGTCAAATGAGTCACAGCTGAAAACATAACGGCTGTGGGTGATTTAGGCCAAGGATGAGAGAACGGTAAAAATCTAAAAAGGCTAACTGCTTGAATCCCTGCAGTCAAACAAGGAGACGCTAACTACGAACCTAACAAGACTCACCTGGAAACGATACAGGACCGCAGGACATCAGGAAAACAGATTATATACCAATCGCTAAGTCCGACAAAAGGGGAACATCGGAGTACAACTAACAGGGAAAACGTACAAAGGTCCAGAACTACTAGCAGAGAAGCTATGTCGGAAAGGGTCATGAAAACGGTCGCCATGTTGGGAGTGAAGGTGCTCTCTGGGGTGGGAGCTGTAGTGAAGCGAGCCAGGAAGAAAGTGGTAAAAAAAAGCTAGGATTTATAACATTTTGATTGACAGAGAAGAGATCGGAGAGGAAATGAGAAAAGGCATGAAGAACAACAAGAAAGACAATGCGGAAACATAGTTACGAGTGGGCTCCTACTCACGTGACCGAAATAGAAAGAAATAAAGGACAGAGTACAGGGAAACTGAAAGTACGGCCGGCCATGAATAATTAGGGGAGGAGAAGCTGCCACCACATCAAAGGGAGAAGCCCTTTGATGTGGTGGCGGACGTGAAAAAAATGCAATTAGGAGGGAGGGAGGGAGGCTGATGCGCGTGCTTGTTTGGTCACGAACTTAAAGAAAACCGCACGAACGAAACCCTTGGTTTCACGAGCATTTTGAGCACTTGAATTCTCGCTCCGCTCAATTCGCTTGCGTGCATTGATAGGTCGCGAGACCTAAAAACCTATGCCGGCACGTCACGCTGCGCCAATGTGCATGCGTGTTGGACTTCATAGAAAGAGGACAGTCTCCGCTTTCGAGATCCATTCGGCCGCTTACCCCCAACTTATGACCGCAAAAGTATGTCCCAACCTAGCGGTCCACACACGCCAAACTTATACAACCGCGTGGCAGCCACCAAACGAATAAAAATTAACACCCTAGGAACGGAAAGGCGCGGCTGCAAATGACACAAACATGGTACCTCCATTTAAACTGTGGGTCGTACGCATAGTTCTCCCTACAGCGTACTCTATATTATATAGTGGGTATTCTTTGGAACAAAGTGTCCAGGGCGCAGCAGCTTGGACTAATCAGCCGACCTATCCTTAATATCCACTCATATGTCAGACAGAGCCTATAATGCGCGCTATGGCACCATCACATGGGCACATAAAACTACTGACCACTAGGGGGACCAAGAAACTGTACAAACATGTACCCCCATGCTCAAGAGTGGGCAACCACACCCGAGGAAATAGACTAATTCTTAATTACATGGGCTAAACCAATACCTCAATGATTTCTGAAATATGAGGTATATACATACAATATTGGGGTGATGCACCAAGGTGTGCACATCGTTCTTATGCAAAACTCTGTCGGCCCGGCTCACCTGCCATGGGGATAAAAACCTATATAAATAATACCTCTAAATACACAAATATGCCTATACAGACATATACATATTCCTTACACTTACTCTGTTAAATTACACTATATACATTTATACAAGTGTCATTATCTACTCCATCCATCCATGCAATTGTTACCAGATTTATTACATCTGTACAAATCTCAAGCTCTACTCTATATTTGTGAGACTACGATGGTATCTGTCTCAGCTTATATCAACTGGTGGGCTCACAGGTACTAGCTTGCCTAATATGGCACTCATGAAGGTATGAAATCAATGCCCAAATCTCATCGTGTTCATTTAATCCTAACCTGGATGTGTGGTATCTTTCAATCATCCGTGCCTCCAAATGATTCAGCTTATTTTGTAAGCTCACTTTGTTCTGTGCCTTTACTACAGCCAGGATGGACCACTAAATCTCATCCTCACGATGATCCATTTGGATATAGTGCTGAACCATTGGGGCCCCTATGGTTTTGCATCTAATCCTTGATTTGTGCTGCAATATTCGCATTTTAGCGGACTGAGTTGTTTGTCCTATATATGTCTTTTTACAAGGACAAGTCACGCAATAAATTACGTATTTTGTATTGCAATTAGAGAAGCATACCTGTTTATGTTCCTTATTGTGGATCTCTACACTTTTTGTGTCTTTTGTTTGGGGACACGGTGCACATGAATTACATCTTAAGTGTCCATTCACTGCTGGTAGCCCTAACAGACCTCTCACATCTGTAGGTGTAGGTTTAAGGTGACTAGCTGTAACAAGGTAATTTCTTAGATTTTTTCCTCTACGGAAAGCAAACAAAGGTTTAGGGATAGATAGATGTTCAATCAGTCTAAGATTTCTCAAAATAATTTGTTTAATCTTGTTAGCTTTAGTGTTAAAGGTGAGTACACAGAGCAGTTGTTTCAACTCAGCTTTATCTTTTGGGGTAAGTAAACTTTCCCGAGGGGTATACCAGGCTCATTTGAGTGCCCCCTTAATCAATTTTCTAGGGTACCCTCGATCACACAGCTTCTCCTGCAAGATTCTTGCATTTCTGAAATAGTCGTTTTTGTCAGTGCAGTTACGGTGTACCCTCAAGAACTGCCCGTAAGGCAAGTTATCCCTGAGCATACGCAGATGCCCAGACGAGTAGTCAAGCAATGTATTCCTGTCTGTAGCTTTCGTATACAGATCAACCTCCAATTTGCCTTGTTTATTTATGACCCAGAGGTCCAGGAAATTAATCTTAGTATTGCTAGATGTCATAGTGAATTTCAAATCTTCTGTGCCAGTATTCAGCCATGTATGAAACAGCTCCAGATCTTCAAAGTTCCCCTTCCATATCATGAATACATCATCTATGAAGCGAACCCACTCAAGGACATGGTCCCTGAATGGGCTCGCTCCACCGTAAACATACTTAGTTTTGAAGTGGTCCATCACCAAATTTGCTATTTCAGGGGCAAAACAACAGCCCATCCCTACCGCTTTCACCTGCAAGAACAAATCTGTTTTGAAAGCAAAGAAACAGTTTTGTAAACAAATCCGTGCCAAAGATAATATAAAGTCGGTCGGCACATTATGAGGTCTTGGTCGTTTGTCCAATACCATTTCCATCACAAATAAAGCCTCCTCCTGTGGGATATTGGTGTAAAGACTCTCGATATCGAGGGTGACCAACAGCTGTTGAGGGAGTTCTGTCTTGCCAGAATTGATCTTGTAAAAAGAACAATTGATGAACAGAATGCAGAACAATGTCCTACATTCACCCCAGTACAGAGATCTGGGCCTAAATACATTGTTTTTTTGCTCACCATGAAATTCCAGTTTGGACCCAGCCATATGCAAATCAGTCTTGACCCTGCCCCCAATGGGAACAATCCAGCCGGAACTGCCAGGCCAGGTCCTCCCTGGACTGGAAAAAGCACCCTAGGACCGGTTTCGGGCTTTCAGCCCTCATCAGCCAGGATAGCTTGACGCCAGTGGCATGGAGAGCATGGGACTCACGTGTGAGCATGCCTGTCCCACTCGGGGTGACAAATGCAAAAAGAAAAATTGCTGGACAGAATGCAGAACAATGTCATGCATTCAGCCCAGTACAGAGGTCTGGGCCTAAATCCATCGTTTTTTTGCTCACCATGCCATTCCAGTTTGGACCCAGCCATATGCAAATCAGTCTGTCTTGACCCTGCGCACAATGGGAACAGTTCAGTCCTAACTGCCAGGCCAGGTCTTCCCTGGACTGGAAACAAGCATCCTAGCACCAGTTTCAGGCTTTAGCCCTCATCAGCCAGGATAGCTCGACTCCAGTGGCATGGAGAGCACTGGACTCACGTCTGAGCATACCCGTCTCACTCGGGGGTGACAAATGCAAAAAGAACAATTGATGGACAGAATGCAGAACAATGTCATACATTCACCCCAGTACAGAGATCTGGGCCTAAATCCATATTTTTTTTTCTCACCATGCCATTCCAGTTTGGACCCAGCGATATGCAAATCAGTGTAGACCCTGCCTCCAATGGGACCAGTCCAGCCCGAACTGCCAGGCCAGGTCCTCCCTGGACTGGAAAAAACATCCTAGGACCGGTTTCAGGCTTTCCGCCCTCATCAGCCTGGATAGCTTGACTCCAGTGGCATGGAGAGCATGGGACTCAAGTCTGAGCATACCCGTCCCACTCGGGGTTACAACTGCAAAAAGAACAACTGATGGACATTATGCAGAACAATGGCATACATTCACCACAGTACAGAGATCTGGGCCTAAATCCATTGTTTTTTTGCTCACCATGCCATCCAGTTTGGACCCAGCCATATGCAAATCAGTCTGTCTTGACCCTGCGTACAATGGGAACAGTTCAGTCCTAACTGCCAGGCCAGGTCTTCCCTGGACTGGAAACAAGCATCCTAGCACCGGTTTCAGACTTTCAGCCCTCATCAGCCAGGATAGCTTGACTCCAGTGGCATGGAGAGCACAGGACTCAGGTCTGAGCATACCCGTCCCACTCGAGGTGACAAATGCAAAAAGTAAGAGTACTTAAAAGGCCATTCTTTGAGACAGAAAGTGTCAATTTAAAAAAAAAAAGGTATTTTGAGAAAAAATGAAAGGGAAGGAAAAGTTCCACATTCGTTCCCAGCACATGGTGAGCCAGATTTAGATTAAATGTCCTTGTTGGGAGACATACCATTATCACTGCCTGCTACAGCAGGTGAGAAACATTGCAATAACTCCCATAGCACATCAAGAGTGCATAGATGTGAATCCTCATTGCAGACAGATGGTGTGTAGGCATCCGGTGCTGAACTCGATACCTCAGTGTCAATGTAGGAGGTGAAATTTAATTGAGTTGTTCAGGGCACCTGCGGTTCCTCACGGAAGGCATGCGTCAAGATGGGAATATGCTGGGGACAGAGTTGTGCATGGGACCACAAGGGTTCTAACCTGGAGTCTAAATCCGCTGGCGTCTCCGTTAGAGGTGTCAGACAGATGTCCAACTCGCATTTGCCTCCGCAGAACAGGCATCGCAAGACAGGTACGATGCAGTCCTCAAAGACTGGTCTGAAGGATAAGAACCAAGAAGTACTCAGTTCTCGTCGGCAAGGTGCACCAAAATGCTGTATCATGCGCTCATGGTAATGTCTTTCCAGGAGAGCCTATGCAATCTCGCTGGCAGAAGGTCCGTCCACTGCACAGCAGGTAGACGATAATCATGATTCCAGCTACAGCGAGCAGTATCAGAGGTAGACCCCCGAAAATGCTTCCAAACACAGAGTTTGTGAATTTAGGAATAACTCCGAGGATTGTTTGGAAAGTGCTAAGGAATCCGGACCCTATGGGGGTCAGACATGTTAAAGATAGGTCCTTTCATTTCTACGAAATGTAGGGGGCAGTTGGTGCGGATTAGCACCTGTATCTCTGTTGAGCTCCTTACAACTTGAAGTTCATAGGATTCTCGAGCGGAGGTTAATGGCACAGTTTGCTGTAACAGTATGGCTTTCATTCTGCTCAAAGCATCAAACTGTATCAACGAAACATTCAGTGAAGGCTATACTAGCACCTCCCTGACTGTATTTGTCGGAGTAATCAATACTTGCATTCAGCAAGTAACGCTGGTGTTCACGGTGACCAGATATGCAATGCCTGGAAGCATGCCACAACAACCTTGATTGTTCAGTATCAAGTAACTCCCATTGGAAAGTAACTTGAACACTAGTCTTATCATGGCAGCTGGTGTCCCTTTCATGTGGCAAGACAGATTTAAAACTGAACCATTACAGGCTCCATGCAAAAGGTGTCCTTGCAGTTGCTACCACTTCTTGATCCCCACTCTGGCATGGAAATATATATGGCAAATCATAGGATTTCTTAATGTATTCTTTACCCAATTTTTCATATCTACCTGCCTGCCTTTGCTCAAGGCAATAGTGAAACTGAAAGGTAGTAACCGGGAGAGTGTTTTGGCCATGGATTAGCCACTCAGAGGATGGCAATTCTGCTACTGAAAATGGAAGCTTGTCCTGTTTTTCAATTTGCAGCATTGTATATTTAGCCATTTCTATCTGTGTATCATTTAGATTGTATTCTGAAAACAGAGACGTACTGTTAATAAAAAGCCAAGGAACAAAGCCTGATCGCATGGATTGTAGCGTCCAGCACAATAACATAATAGAACGTAACTGAGATTGGCCGTGTTGTAATACGGCTAAATCCTGTTCCAGTATGTCAATAGCAGAAGATACAATGTTGCCCAATGAATATACTCTGGAGGTCAAAGTTGTTAACCCATTATCCATGGAAAATATCACTAAAACCCTGTTCCCAGGACGATTACTATTAATACTCGTGTTCATGCAATGGAGAGACAAGTGATCAAAGTCCAATGCTACACCACGTATATTTGATTTTTTTTTCTTTTGGATGTGTTTAGTATATTTCGTCCAGAATTCTTAACATAAAAATAAGGGAAAATCCTAGTAAACTCAAAATAACAGTCAAACAGAGCACTGAGCGATGTCTGAATCAATCATGTACACAGTACATCCGACCACACTTAATACATGTGAAAAAATGTGTGAAGAAAAGAATGACCCCTCACGGGCGCACCACCCTCGGGGCAGCTGGCAGGTGTTCACCAGATTAAACCCCTTTTCTCATCACAGGTGGTCATTCAATTCAGAAAAGAAGAAGAAAGAAAAGTGTCCAAAACAAACTAAAGAAGGTGTATAAAGTGCCAAGGAGCAATGAGCATTCACTCCCTTTTGTGACAAAAAGTGCATAAAATCAACAGGCACACATTTCGCGCATTTTTATTCTGAAGTTAGGTGTGTTCTGTTGAACTAAAAAGGCTGGTAGCTAGCTCCGCATACCATTACCTACAGCCAACATGTTTAGCTGCCTCTGAAACTTCTGACAGATTTGTCAGGGCTCGATACTTAGTCACCACCCCAATGTTGGACACCATGTACTCTGGGACTGTTAGATTGAAAGAATACATAGATTAAAAACACCCAAGGAGCACCCTTCCGGACATACTTAATCAATCGAAATTTTAAGAAATATCAAGAAGCATTACCCTCTTTCAGCCCGCTTTTCTCGTACCAGCTGAAGAGGAAAGTGTAAAAGCTCCTCCTCATACAGCCACAATACCGCTGTGTATTTGGATCTGGTTATTGAAACCAATGGTGGGACTCTTAGCACTCGTGTCCACCAAAAACTAACTGATAGGAATTCCTTGCTAATGTACGACTCATACCATCCCAGAGCCCTTAGGGACAATCTTCCGGTGGGACAGTTCCTACGTTACCCGAAGGAACTGTTCCACAACGGAATCCTTTTTTGAACAATCACAGGATTTGACAAGTAAACTGAGACATCGCAACTATCCATCCAAAATTGTAAGAAATGCTATAAAGAGAGCGCTAAATACTCCAGGCAGTATCCTTTAGGAAAAGAATATAAAGGACAAAGAAAACTGCGTTCCAGTGGTCATGACTTTTGATCCTATTGCCACCAAAATCAGACAATCTATACGTAAACACTGGTCCCTCTTATCGAATAAGGATTTCCAGATGCCTCCACCAAGGTTTGCCTTCAAGAGATCGAGTAATCTCAAGGACAGGCTTGTCTACACTCGTGAACTGCTTGGGGGCAATAAGACCTCTACTACCGTGCCGAATGGTTATTACCCATGTGGGTCCTGTTCGGTTTGCCCACTAACTAAAAAATTTAACAGTGTGACCTTGGCCTCATGAAAGGAGTGGTTCCTTAACCACTTCAGTAATTGTAACAACACTAATGTGGTGTATCGACTACTGTGTGAATGTGGCCTGCAATACATCGGGTTAACATCAAGGAAAATAAAGGTTAGAGTACAAGAACATCTCAGTACTATAAGGGTGGGCAAACTCACAACCAAATTGGTCCAGCACTGTTTTAAAGAAACACTGGTCCCATGCATACAAAAAATTTTGAAAGGAATAAAATATAGACAGAGTCAATCTATATTAAGAGTGACATGTCCAGCAGGACAGTGGTCTTCAAAGTTTACTCAATTTACACTTAGTTATACCACAAGGAGTACCTTCCACAAATCAGCCAGTGTGGAACACAAGCCTGTGCCCAGCACTTACAGAGCGGGTACAGAAAGTGGGTATAGAGAGCAAAGAAGGGCTTTTTAAGGCAGAGCACGTTTTTCTGTCTACTTAAACAAAGCACCATTAAAACACATAGTAATCACGTTTTGGCATTTGGTGTTCAAAAGGTCGACTGCGTTTCGGACCCCCTAGTAAATCACGGGGACCATCATCAGGACATTTCAGTGAAAGCCTTAACAATATTTTAGCCTCTAAATGCCTAGAAGGGGAAAAGGAAATATATACATTTAGAAACATAGACTGAGACTTTTAGGCCAGGTGACTTGTGGTGACCGGTGAGAGGCTCGACTATAGGAGCGGGTGGAGTTCAAAAATTGTGATAACAAGGTGGCTCGAACGAGCATGCTGGTGAGAATTGCACATTTGATAGAACAGCTAATTCCATGCACTGTAGGTGAGGATTTAGGATGCCAAAGCAATCTAGTGCATCATGCTACGCAGGCAGTCATGCTGCTAGCAATACACGAGTGTCAGGACCTTGCAAAGGACGATGAGTAAAAAAACCTAACCGGTGGTGGTACTAACGCATGCACAATAGCGGGCTCGGCGCAGTCAATGATACGCAGTGGGAGGGTGTATGTGCCCGTACGGATCAGCTGTGAATTAAAAACGAGCACTGAAAGTATTTACACTAATGTGCGCTCATCGAAAGGACAAGAGGCAGAGGCCGTATTCAAGTGTGCAATCAATGGTGAGTCCGGGGTGCGTATGGACGAGTGGGCAAGCAAAGCGGAAGCAGGGAGCTCAGGCCGAGATGATAAGCCTTACCGATAATCCTCAATCGGAAACGGCGGTAAATAAATATGGAATACGAGCGCCCTAAACAAAAAAGGAATAATTAGGTAATCGGGCGTGCGTGTGGAGAATTAGTGAGAAACTAAAACCGGGAGCTCCGGTTCTTACCACAATCAGGCGAAAGGTCCCGCGGTACACAATGGTATCCGTCAGAGCCAGGGGAACCTAAAAGGAGATCCAATGTATTAGAGCCGGCCAAATGCCTTAAGGGGAGGCCAGAGGGTGCGGCTGTAACTGATTATTCAAACTTACCGGGTGAGTCGGTTGAAAGTAGTGCTCCCTGGTGTGCTCGTGGAGTGAAAGTTAGCTGCAGAATATAGATAGTGCCGATTGGTCAAAGGCCATGTGATAAACAAGGGCATAACAATAGAAGATGGACTAAGCTCGACGGCCATCTTGGAAGAGTGAGGTGCCCAGGAGAAGTGCATGTGACATGTATCAAAGAAAGTACATAATTGCAAGTAGAACATTTAAGCATTACAGTAAGCAACAAAACTGACTCAGAGCCCAAAACTAGATCAATCTACGCTGACTCTCGAAACGCAGGATTGATTCCTTTCCAAGTCCCAGCAGAAGCAACTAACCGCTCTCTGGCGTGGATGTCACTTCAGCCATTAATACAGACGCCGCAACATGTGAGCCGTCTCCTACCTCGTCCGTGCGCCGCATCGCGGGCACCACACCCCCAGCCTAATCCCTGGGTGAAGCACAGAAACTGTGCCCTGTTGAGAGTTACCGACTACACGGCCATTGTGCAGAATCACGACCCCCAGTCCCAGTCCTGAAGAGAACCTGTAATAAAGCCGGTTCGAAACGCGTCGACACTTCCACCCTGTGGCAAACACCAAGGGTGCCCCTCGGATAGAACTTTACCAATTACTTTGGATCCTAGTCGAGCAACCCGGTTATAAACATTGAACCACAGGATTGGTTGACAGGCAGGCTCTTTATTCCATCACCTCCGCCTGTCCCATGGTCCCATAGTCCGATGGACTGGTCACATATTTGCTTTAAATCCTAAAGTTTTTGCACTGTATAGTATCACAATTCACATTGTTCACTGAATTTTGTATTGTTTTGGTGTGTCTCGCCTAACTGTGTTGCTTGATTCATGTTTGTAAATGTTGTAAATTTGTAAAAATTGTATATTTGTAGATATTGTTACCATGAATCCACTGTCGTAACAGTTGTTTTGTTTGTGTTCGTGTTTCTGAATCTCTAATAACTTGAGTCAAAAAAGAAAATAAATTTGCTTTGGGATTCTTGCCCGGTGTTCACGTGGTATATATTGACTATGTGGCAGAAAGTTGTTTTGCTAAATCTTCCTGTCCAGCCACTTTGTTCTGTTTTCCCAAAACTAGATCAAAGCAGTCCATTCATCTTGTAGGTTAAATCCCGAGTTAAGACTATCAGTCTTCAAAATCCATTTGAGCTCTTCTCTGTTCAATAAGCGGGTTAAATCACCACCCCTGGGCGGAACGGTGACCTGAGAAATTACAGTCCAACGAATGTCATTTTCCGTGTGTCTTTTATCCAGAAAGTGTTCAACCAACGGGGCGTTTGGCGTTTTACAGCGAATACTGCTCCGGTGTTGGGATATCCTCAGCTTTATTTTCTGTTTTGTTTGGCCCACATATATCAAGTTGCAGGGGCAAAAAATGGCATAAACGATATTGCAGCTATTACAATTGGTAAAAGTTTTCAATACATTTCTCACATCTTTATAGACAAATTCTTTACCATCTAGTGAGTAATCACATACAACACACGTACCACATTTTGAATGGCCACGGAGGGGTGGTAGTTGCCAATGGTCATGAAGTGTAACATTTCTTACTGTTGGCAATGCCGCCCTAACTAGCTGATCTTTAAGGTTTTTATTTTTCTTAAAGGCAAAGAGCGGGGTATCCCAATTTAGCGGGCCTGAGTTCAGAATGTGCCAGTTCTTTTTTATACATTGCTTGACACGATTTGAAATGGGTGAGTAGGTGGTTACACATACCAATTTGTCAGATGGTTGTTTTGGTTTAGGCTCGAGGAGTGTTTCACGAGGGCAATACCAGGCTCTTTTCATGGAGTTCTTAATCAAGCGCCTTGGGTAGCCTCTTGCTCTGAGTTTCTCAAATAAAGTATTAGCCTCACAGAAGTAATCCTCTTTTTTGAAACAATTTCTCCTCAGTCTTAGAAACTGGGAATATGGCAAGCTATCCCTCAGGGCCCTGGGTGACAGCTATCATAGCTCAGTAGGGTATTCCTTTCCGTGGGTTTAGGGAACAATGAAGTATATAGAGTACCATCTTGATGTTAGATATTTAGGTCTAGAAATGAGATGTTCTGTTTGTTGTGGGATAGAGGAAATGTAAGGCCATTGCAATTATTATTGAGCCAATGCAGGAGTCCCCGAAGCTTTTCTAATGAGCCACCCAAAATAAGGAAAATATCATCAATGTATCTTTTCCATGTGTGCAACCCTTGGTGGAATGGGTTGCTGGGAGACAAGATGGTATTAGTCTCTAGACAGTCCATATAGAGGATCGCCAGAGTTGGGGCAAAAATAGCACCCATAGATGCACCCCGCACCTGCTGATAGTATTGTGAGTCATACATGAAAAAGTTTTGGGTGAGGCAAATCTCCAGAAGCTGTACAATGAACAGAGTAGGGACCCTGTGGGGGCTGGGTCTGGTATTGAGAATGCTTTCCATCACGAGCAAGGAGTCTCTCTGGGGTATGTTGGTATAAAGAGACTCAACGTCAAGTGTACAGAGAGTCTCATTTTCTGGATCGTATGGATGGTCTTCTATGAGGTTGATCATATGCATGCTGTCTCTAATGTAGCATTGAGTTACTGGCACAAAGTCCTTCAGAAAACAGTTGACGTAGTGACCCAGTGGTTCCAAAACCGACCCGCACCCGGACACTATGGGTCTACCTGGGGGCTTTTCGAGTCTTTTGTGGATTTTAGGCAATGCATAGATGACCGGGATTCTGGGATTGGTGATATTCAGGAAGTTGTATTCGTGTTGGCTAATAATGCCATTAGAAAGGGCCTCTGTGGTAAGTTGCCTAATCAGAGTCTGTATCTCTTTGGTAGGTAAGAGATACGAATACAACTTCCTGAAGAGCATGAGACAGCATGCATATGATCAACCTCATAGAAGACCATCCATACGATCCCGAAAATGAGACTCTCTGTACACTTGACGTTGAGTCTCTTTATACCAACATACCCCAGAGAGACTCCATGCTCGTGATGGAAAGCATTCTCAATACCAGACCCAGCCCCCACAGGGTCCCTACTCTGTTCATTGTACAGCTTCTGGAGATTTGCCTCATCCAAAACTTTTTCATGTATGACTCGCAATACTATCAGCAGGTGCGGGGTACATCTATGGGTGCTATTTTTGCCCCAACTCTGGCGATCCTCTATATGGACTGGCTAGAAACTAATACCATCTTGTCTCCCAGCAACCCATTCCACCAAGGGTTGCACACATGGAAAAGATACATAGATGATATTTTCCTTATTTGGGGTGGCTCATTAGACGAGCTTCTGGGACTCCTGCATTGGCTCAATAATAATTGCAATGGCCTTACATTTACTCTATCCCACAACAAACAGAACATCTCATTTCTAGACCTAAATATCCAACATCAAGATGGTACTCTATATACTTCATTGTTCCGTAAACCCATGGAAAGGAATACCCTACTGAGCTATGATAGCTGTCACCCCAGGGCCCTGAGGGATAGCTTGCCATATTCCCAGTTTCTAAGACTGAGGAGAAATTGTTTCAAAAAAGAGGATTACTTCTGTGAGGCTAATACTTTATTTGAGAAACTCAGAGCAAGAGGCTACCCAAGGCGCTTGATTAAGAACTCCATGAAAAGATTCTGGTATTGCCCTCGTGAAACACTCCTCGAGCCTAAACCAAAACAACCAACTGACAAATTGGTATGTGTAACCACCTACTCACCCATTTCAAATCGTGTCAAGCAATGTATAAAAAAGAACTGGCACATTCTGAACTCAGGCCCGCTAAATTGGGATACCCCGCTCTTTGCCTTTAAGAAAAATAAAAACCTTAAAGATCAGCTAGTTAGGGCGGCATTGCCAACAGTAAGAAATGTTACACTTCATGACCATTGGCAACTACCACCCCTCCGTGGCCATTCAAAATGTGGTACATGTGTTGTATGTGATTACTCACTAGATGGTAAAGAATTTGTCTATAAAGATGTGAGAAATGTATTGAAAACTTTTACCAATTGTAATAGCTGCAATATCGTTTATGCCATTTTTTGCCCCTGCAACTTGATATATGTGGGCCAAACAAAACAGAAAATGAAGCTGAGGATATCCCAACACCGGAGCAGTATTCGCTCTAAAACGCCAAACGCCCCGTTGGTTCAACACTTTCTGGATAAAAGACACACGGAAAATGACATTCGTTGGACTGTAATTTCTCAGGTCACCGTTCCGCCCAGGGATGGTGATTTAACCCGCTTATTGAACAGAGACGAGCTCAAATGGATTTTAAAGACTGATAATCTTAACTCTGGACTTAACCTGCAAGATGAATGGACTGCTTTGATCTAGTTTTGGGCTCTGAGTCAGTTTTGTTGCTTACTGTAATGCTTAAATGTTCTACTTGCAATTATGTAATTTCTTTGATACATGTCACATGCACTCCTCCTGGGCACCTCACTCTTCCAAGTTGGCCGTCGAGCGTAGTCCATCTTCTATTGTTATGCCCTTGTTTATCACATGGCCTTTGACCAATCGGCACAATCTTTATTCAGCAGCTCACTTTCACTCCAGGAGCACGCCAGGGAGCACTACTTTCAACCGACTCACCCGGTAAGTTTGAATAATCAGTTACAGGCGAACCCTCTGGCCTCCCCTTAAGGCATTTGGCCAGCTCTAATACATTGGATCTCCTTTTAGGTTCCCCTGGCTCCGACGGATACCATTGCGTACCACGGGACCTTTCGCCTGATTGTGGTATGAACCGGAGCTCCCGGTTTTAGTTTCTCACTAATTCTCCACACGCACGCCCGATTACCTAATTATTCCTTTTTTGTTTAGGGCGCTCGTATTCCATATTTATTTACCGCCGTTTTTATTTACCGCCGTTTCCGATTGAGGATTACCAGTAAGCCTTATCATCTCGGCCTGAGCTCCCTGCTTCCGCTTTGCTTGCCCACACGTCCATACGCACCACGGACTCACCATTGATTGCACACTTGAATACGGCCTCTGCCTCTTGTCATTTCGATGAGCGCACATTAGTGTAAATACTTTCAGTGCTCGTTTTTAATTCACGGCTGATATGTACGGGCACATACACCCTCCCACTGCGTATCATTGACTGCGCCGAGCCCGCTATTGTGCATGCGTTAGTACCACCACCCGTTAGGTTTTTTACTCATCGTCCTTTGCAAGGTCCTGACACTCGTGTATTGCTAGCAGCATGACCGCCCGCGTAGCATGATCCACTAGATTGCTTTAGCATCCTAAATCCTCACCGAAAGTGCATGGAATTAGCTGTTCTATCAAATGTGCAATTCTCACCAGCATGCTCGTTCGAGCCACCTTGTTATCACAATTCTTGAACTCCACCCGCTCCTATAGTCGAGCCTCTCACCGGTCACCACAAGTCACCTGGCCTGAAAGTCTCAGTCTATGTTTCTAAATGTATATATTTCCTTCTCCCCTTCTAGGCATTTAGAGGCTAAAATATTGTTACGGCTTTCACTGAAATATCCTAATGATGGTCCCCGTGATTTACTAGGGGGTCCGAAACGCCATCGACCTTTTGAGCACCAAATGCCAAAACGTGATTACTATGTGTTTTAACGGTGCTTTGTTTAAGTATTCTGTACAATTGCATTTATGACAGAAAAACGTGCTTTGCCTTAAAAAGCCCTTCTTTGCTCTCTATACCCACTTTCTGTACCCGTTCTGTAAGTGCTGGGCACAGGCTTGTGTTCCACACTGGCTGACTTGTGGAAGGTACTCCTTGTGGTATAACTAAGTGTAAATTGAGTAAACTTTGAAGACCACTGTCCGGTTGGACATGTCACTCTTAATATAGATTGACTCTGTCTATATTTTATTCCTTTCAAAATTTCATGTATGCATAGGACCAGTGTTGCCTGTACAAAATATGTTCCCCGAGGTCCCTGCTGACTAATTTGGGGCCCCTTGTTGCTGTAAAATTTTCTGTTTTAAAGAAAAGCACAATTTTACTTGGACTGTTCTTGAAAAAGTGAAGGGGAATCCGAATAACATAGAGAATGTATTGTTATCAAAAGAAGCCAGTTGGATTTACAGAGAAAAGTGTGACCAACAGGGGCTTAATGAAATCATAGAATGGAACAGAGTCAAGTATTGTACACTATACCCGGGCCTGGCAGTAGTCCTATGTGCTCTTTTGTATCTACCTTGGCCTCTCCCTGTGCGCTGATATGTACCAGGTATTAGGGCAGTGGAGATGGCCCGATTGTTGCTGCAAAATGATAATCGTGGTAATGAAAATGTATTTACATAGTAGGTTTACGCTGGGCAAAACTGTTGCTGACATATGGACTGTGCCATCCGTGCTAACAGTGTGTTTAGATTTAAAAACCTGGGGCTCTGTAGACACTGGCCCTGTGAGGTGTGGGTATTTGAACGCTGAATGGCATAGGAGAGTGCTTGCCAAAGTGTAAGGTCTTATGACATTTTTTTCCCGTTTTAGACTTATGTACCAGAAACTAATGATGATGCATGATGCCTTTCTCTGGTATGGGTACTCGTTCTGAAAATAGCCTACTTTAGAACCGCAGTGGATTTTAATTCTGTTTTTTCTGCACTGCTGAATGGTTTGTTTGGACTTTTTGTTGACGTTTTTATTGAGGCACTGCCTGTAACTTTATTGTACGAAAGTCCGCCGCTGTCCTGCACAAACATGGCATCTGATGGCGGGGACGTAGTCACGGACTGGCTCTGGTCACGTGACCGCAATTGTAATACATTCTCCGCCGTTTTGGATTTTAAAAGCAGGATGGGAGAACAATCCTTGTTACCTGGACGAGAGATAGAGCTCCATGAAGCTCCGTATGGTGAGGAGTGGGGATGCGGGGCTGGAGAAACTGGATTTGACTTTATGATCCCGCCGTTCCCTTTTGTTGCTAAGAGACGAGACTTAAGTTAAAGGGCTGAGTGCATCTCCAGAAGGGCATGATTGGAATAGGGAAACTGAACAAAACAGCACTCTTCCAACTGTTTAAACGTGCTAGTACAGGATATCAAGAGTGACTGGGTACACTAAACTCTTAATTTCTGTAAACCATACAGTGTCACTTACGATTTATATTTACGCTTTCATTTTATTCATTGTATTTGCACAGGGGGTGCATGTGTCAGGCTGTGACTATATAGAATATTACATGACCCATGATACACTTCCATGTGTTTGTTTTTCTTAGATTGATGAGACAATCGTAGGGGCCACTCCGTTTAAGTACAGGCTCACATGAGGAGCTTTTACACTTTCCTCTTCAGCTGGTACGAGAAAAGCGGGCTGAAAGAGGGTAATGCTTTTAAATATTTCGAGTGATTAAGTATGTCCGGAAGGGTGTTCCTTGGGTGTTTTTAATCTATGATTCTTTCAATCTGACAGTCCCAGAGTACATGGTGTCCAACATTGGTGCGGTGACTAAGTGTCGAGCCCTGACAAATCTCCCAGAAGTTTCAGAGGCAGAGAAACATGTTGGCTGTAGGTAATGGTATGCGGAGCTAGCTACCAGCCTTTTTAGTTCAACAGAACACACCTAACTTCAGAATAAAATTGCGCGAAAGGTGTGCCTGTTGATTGTAAGCACTTTTTGTCACAATAGGGAGTGAATGCTCATTGCTTCTTAGCACTTTCCACACCTTCTTTGGTTTGTTTTGGGCACTTTTCTTTCTTCTTTTCTGAATTGAATGACCACCTGTGATGAGAAAAGGGGCTTAATCTGGTGAACACCTGCCAGTTGCCCCTAGGGTGGTGCACCCGTGAGCGGTCATTCTTTTCTTCACACATTTTTTCACATATATTAAGTGTGGTCTGATGTACTGTGTACATGATTGATTCAGACATCGCTCAGTGCTCTGTTTGACTGCCATTTTGAAGTTTACTAGGATTTTCCCTTATTTTTATGTTAAGAATTCTGGACGAAATATACTAAACACATCCAAAAGAAAAAACTTCAAATATAGGTGGTGTAGCATTGCGTTTGATCACTTGTCTCTCCATTGCATGAACACGAGTATTAGTAGTAAACGTCCTGGGAACAGGGTTTTTGTGATATTGTCAGTTTATGAGTGGGGGGCAACCCTGGTTCCCCTTTCTCCCTCTTGGCTCCTTTTTGGAATAGAAACCCATTATTCACCACAGCAAAAGCTTTTTCCAAGTTTATAAGGACTATTTCCGGTATTCTCTCTGCATCTTCTTGTTGGGAAATCTTTCAAATGTAATTGTAGGCAGCATAAATGCCTGCATATATGTAATGTTTTTGATGTTGTTTCCTAGGTCCTAGTAAAAAGTCCCTAAGATACATGTCTTGTGAGAGTAAAGATAGGTGTTGTTTCACTTCTGCAAGTGCTGAGGTTTCTAGCCATTCTAGGCACAACTTCCCAACACATTAGGATGTCACTACCCCTGGATGTTCTCTCTGTACATATCGTTGGTCAGGCCTATGTATACTGAGTCCCTTGGTGATGTGCAGGAACCGTTCATGACACGTATTTGTGTATAAGGGCCAAACCACACACTCCTTCCAATTTGGGTCTGATCTATTGTACTTTAGTATGTCATCAACTGTTGCCCCTTCCTTTGTAGAAGAATTCTGCCACCCCTGTGATCATGTAGGAAACTTTGGAGTGTTCAGGTACTTTATCTTTTCTATCCCAAGACAGGATGTCTGTTGCACAGTATCATTTAAAAGGATCATCTGCTTTGGAATAAGACATGCTCAAGATAGTGCCTCTGTACCCTGGGCATTCCAAGTTCCTTGAACCCCAACTCGATTTTGTGTCAATTTCATCTTTCCATAAGTTGAAACCCTCTTCAGACAATTGGGCCAAAAAGGAAGCAGAATAAATCTGTTTAGTGTTTGTCAACATAATTTTCAGTGCTGATGTTTGGGCAACCTTATAATAAAATGAGGCTCTGTCCGTGGAGTTAAACCCCGAAAACTATGCAAATTTCTGTGCAAACGCTTGGGAGCTACTTTTTGGTAATGTTGGGCAATGTTCCCACTGATGGTATTCAAAACATTCCTAGCTGAAATGGATTTGCGCAGGAAATAATGACCAAAATGTTGGTAACAGTACAATTTGTCATAGTATGATGAACACTCTAACATTTCATTATTAGAAAATGCATCAGTTTTCTCTAAATCAGACAACATGTTATTTACTGTTTCAGTGTCCCAATCATGAGAACATGTATTGGAGGTAATGAAATCACTTAATGAAATTTTAAATACATGATTAATTTTTTTAAGTTTGGTTGGTCCGAATATGTTGAAATCAACCTTGTCCCACTATACCATCCGGTATAGGAACAGCAGTGATGTTCACTGATGACAAGTCTCTTTGTTCACAATGTGATGATGGATGTGGCTTCAGTAGGACATTGATGTTTTGGGCTATGGAACCTTGGTGGAGATAGTGTCCATTGATAAGCATACTAAAAGTCAATACTAAGACTAGCCAGAAAAGAATAAACATTATCCCAGAAATTACCCAGAGTTCAATCCAAGGTGATACTAGGTATGTCTTTTGAAGAAAGAGAAGAAAGTTCTTTAATTCTTGCTTAAATGGTGTTTTGGCTGGCATTGTTTCAGGCTTGCTTGGAGCCAGAGAAAACACATCAAAGTTAATGAAATAACCAGAAGCAGTTCGATCAATTGTTGGAATTCCTTCGGGATTAGTTGAAATGTTATTTTCCTCTCAACGAGGCATGTTGATGTAGACATCTGTATTAGGTCTAATTGCAACTTGTGAATTATTTTGATTTTGATTTTGAATTTGAATGTCTGGTTCAAGTGGAACAAGTTCCATAGCAATGTTGCTTAGTCCTTCATTCCTTACAGGTGGCTCTTCAAATGTGATGAGTCTTTCTGTATGAACTTTTTGGATTGTAGCTAGAGGAGGACATCTGCTACAGCAGAGTCCACTTGGCCTTCTGTTTAGTATCGGCCACATAGTGTGGTTTGATTAAGTTGATTGAGACAAATCTTTTCTCATTCCTTCTGGCAAGAGGCGGGAGCAGCACAGTTCTTGTTCCATTTACTGCAAGGACTGGTACACGTTTTCTGTAAGAGGGTCCAAATTCCTTTTTATCTTCAATTGGACATTGCTTTGTTTTGTCATGGATTCCTTTAGATCCTGTAAAACAGCCAAACGATCATGGATATCAAATAGTCTTTCATCCGCCACGGCACCTTCACAATCAAGATCAGGTACCCACATTCGTGCCCAAAGAAGACCTCATATTGAGTGACACCCCCTAGGGAGCTTCTTGGCTGGTTTTTTAATGCCCACTGTACCCCATAAAGGTGTGTGACCCAACTATTGCCCTTGCCATATACCCTAGATGTTAAAGATTGCTTCAAGTCCGTTTTCTTTCTCTCCATAACCAAATTTCCATTGGCATGGTATGGAGATGAGACCCGCAATGCTACGCCCATTCCTTCCATGGACTCTTTGTAAGCCTGTGAGCTAAACCCAGGTCAGAGTTGAATGTGCTAGCTGCGTATGTACCGCTAAAGACTTGCAAATCTTTTATAACAGTTTGAGTGTCAGCAGAACACTGAGGCCCTACCCATAGGAGTCTCAAGCATGAATCCACTGCTGCCATGATATAACTGTAAGCCCTGTACGTTTGCAAGGGGCCGCAGTGTTCCAAGTACACACATGCAAGAGGTTTGTCTGATTTCAGTAATGGCGTCTGTGCTGGGCGTGCAACAGTGGAGCCTTTCCTCTGCTGGCAGATGTCACATTGCAATGCATAGTCTTTAGTTTGCTTAGTTAACGCTGGCCACCAATAGTGCTGTTTCAGTAAAGAAACAGTCGCTGTAATGCCTGTGTGCGCAGAGCCCAAACCCTTGTTTGCAGCTAGTATTAAACCTTGCCTACGATCCATATTTGGTATTACTCTATCCCCCACTCCATGAATATGAGCATATAGAATGTTGTGTACAACTAACTTGTAGGAGTATCTTGCATTTTTTGTCCCTAACATCGTTGTAGTCAGGCTGGCTTTTGAAAGTTTGTTTGTAAGCTCTAGATATAGTTCATGACACGAGCACCTGGTTGTTGAATGCTCGCTAGTTAGGTCTGAAACGGTTGTTTTGTCTGTCAGTCCTGTGTGTGGTTACACCTTCATTGATTAACATCCGACTTGATTGTTGCAATGTTTCCCGATTCGGTCACACGCAATTTAATTAGTTTTCAAACTAAAGAGTTTCTTTGTTATTTAGATAACATAATTATCACCCCCCCTGTTTTCTGTCTGTAGTACGGTTAACTAAGGAACTTACTCGTAGCTTACATACACCGTATGTTTTAACATTTCCTGACACAGCCGCTTGTGTTATATTATTACAGATTTCTTTTGGCATCCTACCTAGGACAACTGTCTATTAGCGGGAAACATCACTAGCGTTCACTTGTTACGCCGCAGTCCAGGTATATCATGTTTCTCCCTCTCCCCAAAAACCACCTTTCCCCCAGATATATCGTATCTAGAAACCAGTTGTTTAATTTCCTTTCTAGATTCACATTCTGGTTCCGTCACTTCTCATTTCAAAGAGAAGTTTTCAAGTGTGAATTCTTAGGTGACAATCGATTTCATTTCTTTGAGTAAACTATGTTTCAGTTTTTAACATGACTTGAAATGTAGTCAGTGACAAATTAAATGCCTTAATTCTTTTATTTAGTCCCTGTTATGTCCCGCTAGATATGTTTGTCTTCACACATGTCCAAGCTGAATACCTATGTTGATCTATGTAAATGTCTCAAGTACACTTTTTGAGTTCATCTAGATAGAATTATGAAATGTTTTGTAGTTATGCTCACAATTGATTTTTCATTGAATGTTATCTCCAAATAGCCTTGTCAGGATAGTTGTGCATCATTTATGATCCATTCATTAACTTCGATGCATTTTTCTTAATCCAAGAGTACCAGGAAGGGGTACTACGCTCTATAAATTGCGTTATTGTTATTTCTCTTGATACACTGGATAATTTGTTTTTTAATTGATGTGATAGATTTTAACTTGTATAGATAATAATTGATGACTTACTGTTTTAATTTAGGATTTTTTTTTTTACCAGCAATGAATTGTTTGGTCCTGATGATGGTCTACATGACGGCAACACGATAGACCGAAACATCGACATTTCCAACATCTCCATCAACGCTGCGCTGGCACAAGCATACAACCATTGTCAATTAATTTTTCTGGTTGTTTGTCATAATTACAAGGAGTTGATCTTTAGTTTTGAACTGATGTGTTTATGTTGCCCATACCTCTGTTCATAACTTTTCTTGCTTAAATTGATTTTCTCATTTGTCTCCTCATTTTACTATCTGCAATTTACATCACTGAATTTATAACATTTCTGTTGAATACAATTCTCACTTTTCTACGTGTATCTCTTTCCTTCCAGTGATTGATTCTAGTTTTTTAATTTTTCTATACATGTGATATTCTGTAGATACACTTGAGTGCGATAATTGAAATACGACTCTCAACTTAGCATCTTTGCTTTTAAAACAAGTCCCTTGTAGCACCTCTTGACCTTAATGATCATACTGCAGAGCAGCACCATACCCCAGCTGCGGTCACAACATCTACCGGAGAGGGCCTGGCTTGTTGGTAAGTGTGATCTGTCTTAAATTTGTGTGGGAAATGTCAGGTAGTATGATCTGAAAGTGTGTATCTCATTGTTGCACTTCTGCTTACCTTCCATCTAGGAGACTTAATGTATCCCAACCTGCCATGGTTGTTGGCCCTGGTGACAAATCATATAACACCAGGGTAAGCCCTCTTCAATGAGGCCCATGGAAGTACCTGGCAGCCTGTGGAGCAGGGGTTTGAGCTCCTAAAAGGCAGTTCCAGATATCTGGACCGGACTGGGAGAGCCTTCCTTTACTCACCCCAGAAGGTGTGTAAGATCACCAGGGTCTGCCTCATACTCCATAACATTGCCCTATGACCTTACTTTGCAGAGGATGCAAGCCATGAAGGCCCACTTTGTGGGGACCATGAAATGCCAAACAAAGATGAAGATAGTAGTGAAGAGGAAAGAGCTGACATGCATCAGGATCTCATTGAGAACTAATTCTCCTGAGTGTAAGTATAGTGTGAGATGTGATGACTTTGACTAGTCTTACAACTCTTAAAGGGATGTGGTGAGGAGGATGTTAATGCTACATACTGGGTATTATTGCTCTGTAAATATCTGCGGAAAATTGTTTGTATTGTAAGTGTAGCTTTGTTCAGTTTTAAATGTTGTTTTCTACTGTATTCTATTGAAGCAGACAGTATGATGTGTGGCAAAAATATGTTTTCTTAGCTGAACTCTCTGTGTTGGTCTTTTGTAGGTACCTTCACCATGTCATCTTCATTTGGACATTTCAGAGGTGTGACATTAGCAGATATATGATGCTGTTTAGACATTTGAAGTGAACATGGATCGTTTAAGTGAATGTCTGTCACAGAGTTTCGGTGTACAATCACTGTACTAAGACATCTTGCACAGCATAAGGATAGAAGTTACCTGGCTTCCATTGGTCTTGATCCTTGTGGTACTTTGGTCCAAATTCAATATATGTGCAATCATGTGATCCAACACAATGATGAGTTGTACCCAAATCATGCTGTCAAGCCTTCACAACGGCTAATTCTTTATTGTCCATGAACTGGATGTAGCAGCACCTTTGTCTTCTCAATGTAGTGAAAGTGCTTGTAGCACATCACTGACATTTGTTTGTTACATTCCACCAGATGCAATCAACACTGGATTGAAAAGACCCTGTTGTCAGAAACTGTTGCACTGACTTATGTCTGTTTCTTTCTTTATTTGATGTTCTTTGATGTAGGATTCCTTTTGTGAGGTGGTTAAAATGGCACCAGCTGATGATGTAGACCTAATTTATAGTTGTCTATTATATAGTTTATTGTCAGATGTATCCCCAATCATCCATGTTGTGAGAGTCTGCAGGTGATTATGTGATCACTGGCATAGAATAGCTGAAATGTATTTTTTGCTATGTGTCTGACATCATGTCAGCCTATGATTTGAACTATGGAATAAAGATGTTGTCAGCCTCAACACTTGTATGTACATATTGTTGTGACATGGTGTGATCCTGACTTTATCATTTTGACAGACAACATATCCATGCTTCCAGAAGCTCCTATTTTTAACATTGAAAAGTTGACATGGAGGTTCACAATGTTATTTGTGCAAATTGTAACAGGAGAGAATGCTTTGGAGATGTGTAGTTTTATTTGAGTGAACACGCCCAAGAAATCAATTGAGATGATAAAATAGTGACAAAAAAAATTGAAGTTTTCAGTCATGCTGGATGAAACCATGGTAGCAGAGGCCATTTGTTCTGAAGTTCAAAGTCCAATGTACTCCTCAAAGATATGGAAAAGTGGGCAGGATTAGTCAACAAAGTGAATGTGTAGCACACACAAAACAACATTAGGGGTGAGGTCTCTTATTGGCGGTGGTGGGTGTCCTGCCATTCTGAGCTCCTAGATTTTTCCATGGACGTCCACTAGTTGGACAGAGGGGGGATCTGGGAGCTGTTGAGAAATGGGTGCTTGCAGGCATGCCATCCTTGGTCAGGACCTCCCCTCCTGTGGCTGCAGCAGCCTTTGAAGGGGGAGATGTACTGGGGCCACAGGAAGAAGTAGATGTAGTGGGAAAAGCCCTGCAGAGGGTGGTATTCATGTCCCTCAGCACCCCAGCCAGGGAGGCCACCTTATTGTGGAGGCCATCCACCTTGGTGCCGACAACGGCCACCTCCGTGTGGATGCCAGCCACCTCATGGTATGTGTCCTGCTGCAGCGCCTTCATTTCCTGGGTTTCAGTCAAAACCAGGCCCATGACACTTTGTGAGTCTTGGTAGAGTAATAGGAGTTGGGTGATGGCTGCCTGGGTGTCTGTGTCCTCAACGGGCTCTCTCGTTTACCCTCCCATGATGCTGAGCCTCAGCCCTGTGCCCTTGGCACAAACTGCACCATCCCACTGGGTGCTGGTTCTTCCATGTCTGAGGTGGTACTAGCTGGATCACTAACCAGGATTGGGGTGCACAGGTTGGTAGTCACAATACTAGGTGCACAGGTGGTGGGCAGTGGTTGGCAGTGTTGTCATAGGTGTGGAGGGAGGTGTTGTAGTGGGCAGAGTGATCCCCACTGTTGGTGTCTGCCCAGGCTAACCAGATGGGCCAAGACTGTCATCCACGTCCACCTCTTCAGGAGCATTGTCATCACTGAGGAAGTCTTACTAGTGAGGAGTGGAACTCTGTTCAGATACCAACCACAGTTCTGGTGCAGTGGTAGGTTGACCTGTTGAGAAATGAGGAACAATGTTAATGGTGGAAGTAAGGTATCTCCATCCATGTTGTTCGTATCAAAGTCAACGGGTATCTAGCATGGAACAAAATAGTTAGAGATTAGTACTGCCAGCTATTACCATGGAGTTGAAGGTGATTACTAGACATTTGTAGACATTTAATCAAAGTATTAAATGGCATCTGCGCATTAGATGTGAAGATATGTGGCATTTTGCCTTTAGGGATGGACATGACAACTCCAAAACTCAACTACCAACACAGTGTAGTCGCACCATGTGTTTTTATCAATTTCAAGTAGTTGTGTCTAATTCAAACAAACACCCATCTTGTTTGTTTATGTAGCATACTTCATCATGTGTAAAGTGCAGAGTCAAGGAGTCACCTAGCACTGCATATAAGCTAAGTTTACTTCATGGCTGACATAAATTAGAGGTACACTGTTGTTATGGTATCATTCATGCCATCAGTAGTGTCAGTTGATGGGTCCAGGACACCATCAGGAAAAGCATGCATACGTATACCTGAGTGGAGCGTTGTCTGTATATTGTACAGATAATGATTATTGAAGATCAGTTGTAAAATGGGAGACAAGTGAGAATGGGTAAAATGAGTGTAGCATCTTGGTTAGAGTTTCAGTCAATGGGTATATTAGTAGTTCAGGTAGCGTTTCAATCTCTACTTAGCAACACTTGAGATATGGTAACCTGAATGAACAGTTAACATCAATTTTAACATGGCAGACAAATGAGCAAATGGCAATATGAGTGTAGCATCTTGGTCAGAGTTGGAGTGACAAGGCCTCATAGTAGTTGTGGCCAGAGTAATGTAATTTTATCAACACTTGAGAAATGGTAACCTGCATGAACAATTAACATCAGTTGTAACATGGCACACAAGTGAGCAAAGGGCAATAAGAGAGTAGCATCTTGTCAGATTTGGAGTCACAAGGCCCCATGGTAGTTGTAGCCAGATCAATGTTACTTTAGCAACACTTGAGAAATGGTAACCTACATGAAGGACAGTTGACATCAGTTGTAACATGGCAGACAAATGAGCAAAGGGCAAGTGGAGTGTAGCATGTTGATCATAACTGGAGTTACAAGGACTCGTAGTAGTGGTAGCGTTTCAATCTCTACTTACGAATACTTGAGAACTGGTAAGCTGGCTTGCTAGTGAAGATCAGTAGTAACATCTGAACAAGTGAGAAGGGGAAAAAGGAGTGAAACATCTTGGTTAGAGTTCTAGTCACTGAGCTTCATGGTAGTAGTGGGAGGTTTTCTATCTCTACGTACCAACACTTGAGAAATGGTAACCTGCATGAACAGTTAACATCAGTTGTATCAAGGAGAACAAGTGAGCAAAGGGCAATAGGAGTGTGGAATCTTGAATAGAATGCCAGTCACTGGGCCTTATGGTAACACGTGAGAAATGGTAAGCTGCATGACAAGTGAAGATCAGTAGTGACATGGCATACAAGTGAGAAAGGAAAAAGTGAGTGTAGCATCTTGGTCACAGTTAGAGTGACACGGGCTCATAAAACTAGTGGTAGCTTTTCTACATCTACTTACCAAAACTTGAAAGATGGTAAACTGCCTGACTAGTGAAGATGTGAGACAAGAGAGAAGGGTCAAAATAAGTGCAATATCGGGGTTAGAGTTTCAGTCACTGGGCCTCATGGTAGTACTGGTAGCTTTTCTATCTCTACTGAGCAACAGTTGAGAAATGGCAACCTGCATGAACAATTAACATCAGTTGTACTAAGGCAGACAAGTGAGCAAAGGTAAATAGGAGTGTGGAATCTTGGTTAGAATTCCAGTCACTGGGCCTTATGGTAAGTTTTGCCTTTTCAATGTCACTTTAGCAACACCTGAAAAATGGTAAGCTGCATGACAAGTGCAGATCAGTAGTGACATGGCATACAAGTTTGAAAGGGCAAAATGAGTGTAGGATCTTGGTCATAGTTAGATTAACAATGTCTCATGGTGGTAGTAGAAGCTGTTCTATTTCTACTTATCAACATTTGAGAAATGGTAAGCTGCTTGACTAAGAAAGATCAGTAGTTACATGGCAGACAAGTGAAATGAGGCAAAAGGAGTGTATCATCTTGGTCAGAGTTGGAGAGACAGGGCCTCATGGTAATTTCTGTCACTTCACAATCAATTTAGACTCACTAGAGAAACGGTAACCTCCATGAACAGTTAACATTAGTTGTAACATGACAGACAAGTGAGCAAAGGGCAATAGGATTGTAGCATCTTCATCAGAGTTGTAGTGACAAGGCCTCATGATAGTTGTAGTCACCTAAATGTCACTTTAGTAACGCTTGAGAACTTGTAACTTTCATGAAGAGTTAAGGTCAGTTGTAACATGGCAGACAAGTGAGAAGGAGAGTAGCATCTTGGTTAGAGTTCTTATGACAAAGCCTCATAGTAGGTGTAGTAACTTCAATTTTGCTTTAGCAACACTTGAGAAATGATCAGTATACCATATCTCTAGCCAAGATGCATATGGGGTGGACCATACATTTACTTTTTAACACATATCATGAGTCCTCTATAGATAATTTTAGGTTTAAATCTTTTTATTTGAAAACAATGCAGCAAGATACATAGTTCACAAGAAGAACACGGGTCAGTGCCCATTGGGTTCCGCAGAAAGTTCAATAAGGGCCCCGGGGCCCTAGCAGTGTTGGCTAAGTTCGACCTGTCTGGAAGAAGGCAGTTGTAAGCAACATCAAATTCATTAACTTCCAAAAGGAGATTCCCCCCACCCTCCGTCCCATTCCCTTCCCCCCATCGGGCCCCAACCCCTCCCTCCCCTTGTCCAGTGCTCAAGTTTCTTCTAGGAAGGTTGAGTTTCCGAGCCGGCGAGATCACATTGGTAATGTGAGTCTCATTGATCTGTGATCGTTGGTGTGGTAAGGCGCAGAAGTCTGAGATAGCGTGGGCATGTGATTTCCGTGAATTCAGTGAGTAGCAGAGACTGGAATGACTACCAGAGCTCTTTGAATTGGTCTCTATCTCCGGCTAGAATGATGGATATCTTCTCCATAAATAACACGTGCCACAGCCGGTGGAGCCAGCCGGTGGTAGAGGGGACCGTGGCTGTACGCCAGTGTGTGAGCATGTTTTGCAGTGCTGACCCCAATGCAATGACGATTTGACGCCCTCTACGAGACCGAAGGGGGTACATCAACGCATTAGGGAGTCCTAACAGAACGTATGCAGGTAAGCGTTGTATGTTGGTTTGGAAATGGGTGTCCACTTCATCGAGTATATGCGTCCAGTAGGATTGGAGGTGAGGGCATTCCCATAACAAGTGTACAAGGTTACCTACTTGGTTGCAACCCCTCCAGCAGCGTTTGTCTTTGGAGTGGTCTATCTCGTGTAACCTTTCCGGGGTGTAGTACCAATATGTGGAGTTTTCGTGAGGGTTTCAGTGAGTCCCATGTGGTACGCAGAGTGACGCGCCCTGTAGGAGACCCCATCCCATTCTTTGTGGCTGAGGGCCCTGCCCAGCTTCCTTTCCCAGAGTTCCCGACCGGGGTTGTGGATATGTGTGGGAAGTGTTTGGACCATCTTGTAAATGTCAGAGATAAGTTTGGCATCAGAGGTGCATGTTACTAGCCACCTTTCATATGGTGTGAGGGGTCTGTCTCCCTCACCTCCGGCTGAAGCGCCCAGTGTCTCATCTGGAGGTAGCGCATGTGTTTGGTCTCGGGAAAGCTGTATTCCTGCTTGAAGAGTGGAAAGGGGAGCAAGCCCTCTTGGCCGAATACGTGATATAAGAACCGGCAGCCCGCCGGGCGTCAATGCGCAAATGCTCCCTTCTCCATACCTGGGGTAAAGTCTGGGTTATCCACCAGTGGCATCAGCGGGGAGGGAAAGGTAATCAGCTCATGAGAGCTGTTGATTGTGTCCCAGACTTCCAGCGAGGCCCGGTTTACATGGGAGGCGTAGAGGTTTGCAGGTCTATGTGATTTCGGTAGGAAGGGGACCTCTTGTAGAGGGCGCCCCGCTACAGCCTGGTCCTGGAAAAGCCAGTGTTTCCCAGATTCCCACCGGCTCCACTCGACCAGGTAACGGAGTTGTGCAGCCTGGTAATATTTATGCAGGTCTGGTATGCATAGCCCCCCGGATTCTGGTGCCATCGAGGCGATTGTCCTCTTCATCCGTGGCTTCCGGCCCTGCCAAATAAACTGAGCTAAGTCTGCTTGTGTCCGTCTGATCCAACCTGCAGGTGGTCGTAGTGGTAAGGCTCGGAAAAGGTAGAGGGCCTGCGGCAAGATGGTCATTTTGACCGCGGCAATTCTCCCCAGCCAGGAAAGGGGGAGATGTTTCCAGCGGCTCAGCTCTCCCCGAATCTGTGTGCGAAGGATAGCGTAGTTTGCCGTTGTCATTCCTCCGAGTGTCGGGGCCAGCTGGATCCCCAAATAGGGGACAGTGTCAGTCACCCAGTGAATGGGGAGGAAGGTCTTGGTGGAGGCAGAGAGAGACAGGTCCAGTGCTGTGGATTTGTCCACGTTCATCTTGAACCTCGCCACTGCCGCGAAGGCATCGAGCTCGGCGATGCATGCCAGTAGGGCCGTGCGTGGATGTTCTAGGGAGATTAGTATGTTGTCCGCGTAGAGACTGATGGTATGCACGTATCCGCCAAACTTTATGCTGGTGGCCTCCCTGTTTTGTCGTATTCTTTGCGCGAGTGGCTCCATGTATAGAGTGAAGAGCAGGGGCGACAACGGGCACCCATGCCTCATCCCTCTTTTAATCTCAAAGCTGGATGAGCTGCAGCCATTAACCCGCACTACTGCGGCAGGGGATTTGTAACAGTTGAAGATCAGGGTACGGAACTTTTTCCCAATCCCAACCTTGGCTAAGACTAGTTCCAAATTGGCCCAGTGTACCCGATTGAATGCTTTATCTGCATCGACTGCCAACATCATATGTTCCCCTGGTATGCGGGAGGCTTTTTCAATTAAGTGAACCACTCGTTTGGTGTTCTCTACTGTTTGTCTTTTGGGGATGAAGCCAGCTTGATCCGGGTCAATGAGGCCCGGGAGATAAGGGGCTAGCCACGCCGCCAGTATGCCAGTGTAAAGTTTAAGGTCGACATTAAGGAGCGAGATAGGCCTGTAGGCCCCGCATTTGGTTCTGTCTTTCCCCGGTTTCGGAATGACCGAGAGGGATGCTTGGAGGAGGTCCGGTGGAAAGACCCCAGGTTCAGCAAAGGAGTTAAAAAGGCGGGTGAGGAGGAGGGCCAACTTGGCGCAAAAGGTTTTGTAAAAAATAGCAGAAAAAACTTCTGGGCCAGGCGCCTTTCCTATCTTCAGTCGAGCGATGGCGGTAACTACCTCCTCAATTCGGATCTCCCTCTCTAGATAGGCTGTCTGTACCAGAGCTAGAGCAGGGAGCTCTACCGTGTCTAGGTAATGTGTTGCTGCCGTACATTCGGGGGGTCGCCAGAGTACAGGTCGGCATAGAAATTACAGAAGGTCTCTGCTAATTTGCGCGTCTCCTATCGCTGTGGATCCGCCCGACCTGGAAATCTCTTTGACATTCCGTTGTTGTTGTGCTGCCCGAAGCCAGTTGCCTAGCAAGCGACCGCATCTGTCCCCCCCTGTGTAATAGGTGTGTTTGAGGCGCAATGCTGCATATTCAGCGCGGTCCAAGTCTAGAGCTGTTAGCAGCTGCCGGGCCACTTTGAGTTGTTTCCATATTCGAGGGGCCCCTGTCCGTTGGTGCATTTGTTCTAGTTCATGCACTCTTTGAGTACGCTCGTCCTGTTTAATCTGCCTGGCCCTATTCTCCGCAGAGGAGAGCACGATAAACTCTCCCCGGAGTACTGCTTTCATGGCGGCCCACTGTGTCGCAAGGGTGGTCTCCGAGTTGGCATTATGGGTCAGATAGTCTTGGATAGCGGTCTGTATATGTGTGACTACTTCTTTCCTATGTTAGAGAGTGTCTCTAAGTCTCCATTCCCTGGGTGGACGTGTTGTAGGGGCCAAGGTTAGTGTAGTGGTGACTGGGGCATGATCTGATAGTGAGATCACCCCAATGTCGGTGGATGTCACAAGGGTGCATACTGGGCTTGTGGTTAGGAGATAGTTCAGCCGTGCATATGTTTTGTGTGCGTTAGAGTAGTAGGAGTAAACCTTCTCCCGTGGGTGGTTGAGGCGCCACAAATCATGTAGATCGAGCTCTTTCAGCCTCTCTAAGCAAGAAGAGGAGAATGTCCCTGTCTGGTGGGAGCGTTGCCCCGATATGTCTAGAACCGTGTCGAAAACCATGTTCATGTCCCCCCCCCAATATGATATGCCTGTCTTGCGTGGCAGTGATGTCAGTGAGAGTTGAGTCGAAAAATCGGTCTTGTCCCTCGTTGGGGCAGTACAGGGAGCCTATTGTGAAGGTGAAGCCGCCTAGGGCGACACGGTATGCCAGCAGTCTGCCCCGCAGTTCTGCACTCTTATGGAGGATTTCCCCCTTGAAGTGGCGCACCACCAGGATCGCCACCCCTGCTGTTTTAGTATGGCTAGAGAAGAAGTATTGATTAGGGAATTTCCGTGAGCGGAGTCTGTGGCAGTCTCGGGCCAGTAGGTGTGTCTCCTGGAGTAGACAGATGTCTGCCTGCGTGCTTTCAAGGTAGGACAGGACAGTCCTTCTCTTAACTGGGTTATTAAAGCCCCGCACATAAAGGGTCAGTATCTTTAGGGTGGTAGGTGTCATGGTGTGTGGGTCATTAAAGTTTGGCTATTGTGTCTGTCAGATGTCCTCTGGCACGCAGGGGGGTGGAACGCTGCTAGGTGGCACCCACTGACGTGGACGGAAATGAAGATGTGAGTAAAAAGACTTAAAGAAAAAGGGAGCACTGGACAACCCTCCCCCCCCACCCGGTCCCCCCCTTTCGGCACCCCCCTCCCATTCCTCTTCTCAAACTTCCCACTGCAACTCCCTCTTCCCCATCCTTGCCCCCCTCCAACCCCAACCCTGACCAACCCCAGAACTTTTCGATCCTTCCCCCACTCCACGCCACCCGGATCCCAACTTCTCAACTTTGTGAATAGTTCAGTGTCCCAGTCCTGCCAGTCCATCGCAGGGCTGTGGTAACGTTACTTAGTGGAACGTGTCCAAGTGGCGGCCATCGTGGCCCACATCCGCCCCCCCGGCACCTGCACAGAAGAAGCGAGGAGTCAACCCCACATCGAAGGAGATCATTCTGATGTCGACGTTTCTTTGGCCACCTCTTGAATGGCTGTGGCCCGTTCTTGCGAGATGACATGGGCCTCTGGTTTAGAGTGGAGCTTGGGCGATCGTCTGCGTCTTACCCTCTGCCGGCCCTCCGAAGGTTGTCCCTGGGACTGTGTCATAGGTGTCTGGTCCTCCGGTTGTTCTAGGCCCAGCAGCGTGCACGTGTCTTGCAGGGATCGTAGTTGCTGAAGGGACCCCCTCAATTTAAAGATCAACCTGAACGGGTGGCCCCAGGAGTATGGGATCTCCTCTTTGCGTAGAACGTCCGTGACCACTTTGAACGACTTCTGCTTCTGCAGGGTTATGGCCGACAGGTCTTGATACAGTGCAATAGGACAGTTGCGGAATCGTAGTGACTGCTTCTGTCTCGCTTCCCTGAGAATCCGTTCTTTGAGGGGGAAGTCTGGCAGGAAAGCCAGGATGTCGGGTGGAGGCGCGGGTGCACGTCTGTGGAGTCCCACTCTGTGTGCTCTGTCAATCCTGATTTAGAAGTCTGATGGTTCCCCCAAGATGTCTCGAAAGAGAGCTTGTAAGTAGGCTGTAATGTCTGTCCCCTCCTCCTTCAGAGGGACTCCCCGGACCCGTATGTTGTTGCGGCGGGACCGGTTTTCCAAATCTTCCGCATGTGCTTGCAGGTCCAGTTGCTGATCTCTCAGGCGGATGACCTCCTGTTGTAGTTGGTCTATTTTCTCGCTCCTGGCCTCGTCTTTCTCCTCGATGGCCATCACCCGTTCCCTGAGGTTGTCCACATCGCGTCTGATCTCTTTGACCTCTCCTGCCACCTCCTGCTGCAGCGTTTTAAAGTCGTCCCTGAGCGAGTTGAAGAGCGACTCCAGGAAATCCTTGGTAATTGGCGTGTCCGATCCGGCGGGGTTAGGGTGCGGTTTCGCGGGTTCCGGCGTGGGTGACCCTTTTTCAGTCTTTGTCTGACCCTTTGCAAGCATCTCAGGGACTGTACGTTCTCCTTTCTTCCGAAGGCCGGCCAAGGTGCTCCTCTGCTGGCCCCTCTCAGTCCTCACTCAGCCCTGTTCTCGCCTTTGATGGGGTATTCGGACTGGAAGAGGGTCCCTCAACAGCGGTGAGTGACCATGTCCGGTCAGGGTAGACATGAGAGACGTTTCGGTGTTCCCCCGGCTCCCGACGTGTAGAGCTCTACCTGTGGCCTGGACCTGTTGTGGTGCCCGCCAACCAGGTCTCGGAGCCTCCGCAGAGTGTCCCTGATGCGTAGCTACTCCCTCACTCTCCTTTGTCGCCTTTGAATGCCCATATCGTTGGTCATGTCGGTGTTCCAGTTGCCCTAGGGCAGCACCGTCTCACAGTGCTCACTTTTAGGCTGGGTGGCAAGTGGGCCCCTCCCGGTCATCGGTCGTGCACCGAGGGCTCGGTTATGCCCCCCCGGACGTCCTCCTCAAGCCGCTCTGCGTCGCGCCAATTCCTACTTGTGAGGGCCCCCAGGGGATTGCAGCACGGCTGTGTCTGCTGGTTACTGCCCGATCTGGCTAGTGCTGTTCATCATCTCCCGGGGTCCAGTACAAGCCAAGAGCCGGGACCTCAAATTCTCTTCCACCCGGCCCGTCCCCAGTTGGGGTCTCGCCGTCCAGGCCTCCCGTGTCCTTTCCCGGTCTGTCGGGGTTGGGGCCTGTCTTACACTGCGCCATCTTTTGGGGCTTTTGTCGGGGCTACAGGACAGGCAGGCCCCAGCTGATTCACCACCGGGGGCTCAGTTATGCCCCTGAGTTAAACACTCCTGCCAGCCTCACTCCGTAAACCTCACCACCCTGGGGGCCTCGGGGGATCCCAGCTTGGCCGTTCGTCTCGACTGTTGCCTTGGCTCTGCTTCCATCGTCATCCAGCCTCTGGGGCACCTAGGGGCTCGCGCTGTGATCTCTGCGTAGGCCCGAAGCCGGGGCCTCGATTTTGGCTCCTCCGGCCGATCCCTCTGATAATACCGCGAATGTCGCGGTGGCAGCAGCTTGCTCCGTTCGCTGTCCGCCCTCGTTCCTGGTGTTGCCCCGCCGAGCGGGGAGCGCGGGTGGTCCGTGACAGGGGACCTAGTCAGCCGCTAACAGTCGGCCAGCCCAGCCGCCATTTCCTTCTCAGCTGCCCGGGCGGGTCACTTTCGGCCCGGGAGGTTCCCGGGGGTCCCGTCGAGTGATTCCTGGGCTCACCGGGCCATTCTCGTCACTCCTGGCAAGGCAGCCAGGCTTCGAGGTGCTAGGGGGGGTCAAATGGATATAGTAAGGGGTGCCAAGGGGGGTTAGGACGGGGAGCCTCAGGCACAAACGTCTGCTCAGGCGGCCATCTTGGCCACGCCCCTATAGATAATTTTAATGGAAATACACTTTCAGGCAAAACTGCAACATGTGGCAAGTACTAGAGTTGGATACATATGCTCTTATTTGCAACATTACACATTTCCACAGACAAACCAATGTCTGAGCTACTTTAAGTGTTGCATATTAGGTAAGTAGATATAGAACAGAATATGTAAAGCAGAGTTGAGAGAAAAAATTACATTGTGGCAATTCTTGAAGTGTAATTTACTAGAGTCTACTTCCGCCTCTATTCCTGACAAGTCCTCAGTATGCAGGGTAGCCAAGACCTTCTCCTCCTAGGGTAAGAGTTGTAATGGTGCACTGGGAGGGTCACCACAAGTCCTCTGATTGTCTAACTGGTAGCTGTTGTACTTGGTATGTACCCTCAGCCTGAGATCATTCCACCTCTTCCTAATGTCACCCTGTGTGCGCAGGATGATACTAACAGCATTCACTTTTTTGGCTATCCTGTCCCACATTTCCATTTTCCTAGTAATAGTAGTCTGCTGGTCTAGCTACCCAAAAGTGTGTGGCTCTACTCTAATGAGTTCATCCACCATGACAGTCACCTCTTGCTCAGTGAAGCTTGTTTTTTTTGCAGGCATAGTGTAAATAATGTGAGTGAGTATGTGAATGAGGTAGAAACAAGTGTTAGAGGTACAAAGGTGCCCAAAGAAATTTTCAGGGGATGGAGAGTGCTAAATTAGAATTTAAAAAAGGGGTGCCTTATCTAAAAAGGGACGTATATGGCTGTCTGTCTTATTGTGCTGCAGTTTGGAAGCAAAAGATGTTGGTCAGGGTTCAGGTGTGTTTTATAGTGTGATGTGCAGACATGTCCACTTGCCAAGCAAATCAGGTGTACAGTTTTTAAATCCATTCAATGGTCACTGTTTTTGAATGTTTTTCTGGGCATGTACCACAACGGTCAACTGCCATTGAGTAACCGCTATTTGTTGAGCACCGCTGTGAGACCGAGAGTATGACTGTGTAGTCGTAAGGACTACAGCCTAAACCGCTGGATGGAATGATGCCAAATTTGTCAGGTTGGAAGATAACGCTTTCTGTTATTTGGTATAAATCTGTTCAGTATTTGTTGAGAAATTTAAGGGGAAGCAAATAAGAATATCTGGCCCTAGCACAGATCTCATGGTCAGATCTGATTGGCTGTTAGCACTTCAACCAGAAAGTACTTCCAACAGGAGCAGTCAGTCAGTGGATTCCCGTGTGTTCTACTGAAGTCTCCCAGAGTGTTCTAAAGAACAAGTAGAGCGCTGACAGTCTTAGTTATGACAAAAGTATGCATACCTGAAGCCATCTTGATTGAATCAAACTGGTTGAACTTAAACCATTAAATTAGAAAGAAACATAATGAGGGGGTTAATTGTGTCCTAGAATTTATGGTTAGTGTTGTAGAAAGAAAAATTAGGGCAAGTTTTAAGTGAGATATCAATTATCTTCCTTTTGTACTTCAACAGGAGCAGCCTGTCAGCTAATTACCCTGCATTCTACTACAGTCTAGCAGAGTGTTTTAAAGAACAACTATCGCATTAACAGTCTTACTTATGACAAAACAATGGCACACCAGAAACCATCTTGATGGAATCAAACTGATAAAACTTATGAATTTTATTTGGAAAGGAGCATAATGAAGGGTTTCATTTTGTCATAGAAATTATGGTTAATGCTGTAGATGGAAAAATCTGAGCATGCTTTAAGTGAGTTCCCAAATGTCTTCCTCTTCTATTTCATTACAATATTCTGACATGAAGACTGAAACATGCACTTTCAACACGAGCAGCAGACTGCCAGTTAATTCTCTGGTGATCAGCCATCTACTACAGTGTTCTGTTGAGGAACTAGAGTGCTAACATTCTGAATTTATGCCAAACTTCTGGCACATCTGACCCCCATCTTGATGGAATGTAATTTGATAACAAAGTATTTTCGACTGAGGATACTGCAGTAAATGAGAAAATTAGGGAGTTTCATAACATATATTCTATATAAAAGAGAGGAAAAGGCCCAAATGTAGCACAAATATCACCCAAATATAGCCCAATGCCAGAAGTGTCAAAACACTCACGCATATTGTGCTTCTTTATAAAAGTGAATGAAAGGTTAACACTTACCAACCATTCAAGCATGAAATGACAAAATAAAAAAATGAAAGATATATTTTTATATGCTGCCTTTCGCACTGTCAGAGGGTGAAAAGTAAAAAATGCTGCCATTAATGGTTGCTTTGTGTGAGAGTGGTGTGCCATTCCTATGCTTAGTTTTTACATTTCCTGACAATATTACATCTATATGATATGGCCAAAAGGTAATATTTGATTAAGTAACTCAATTTTCCGGTAAGTGGATTACATTTAATTGGGAGGAAAAAATTATTGAAAATGTATTTGTGTCAGTGAGAATGTTATAAGTATATCAGGTAATATAAGAATGTTTTTTGAGTGGCTTTGTATGTTTAGAATCAGGTGAGTAAGACGCTTTATGAGTTTATGAGAACGTGACAGTTTTTATGATTTGCACATTAGGTGTGTGAGAAGTTGGTTCACAATCGTTTGCTTTGAATTAGTATGTTGTACATTTGCTGCTCAATACTTGATGTTATTTGTAGTAAACAAAACTGCATATTAAGGGGCTGATGTAGGTAAATTATTTTTAGCGACTCTAAAATACCTAATTTTACCGATTCGGTATTTTAGAAATCGAAAATGGTATGTAGGTAAAAAATCGGAAAAAAATACCGAATCGGTAAAAATCGATATCCCTGAATCGGTATTTACCGAATCGGAAAATACTGATTTGGTAAATACCGATTCGGTAATTCCCATTCATCCCTATGGGCATCCTGGCCTCTAGGGATGAATGGGAATTACCGAATCGGTATTTACCGAATCAGTATTTTCTTATTCGGTAAATACAGATTCGGAGATACGAAAGTCAACCATTTCAACTAAGAACCAATCACGTGCCTCCACCCCACCCCACCCCACCCCTCAACCAGCAACAGAGGAACCAACCAATCCAGTGCCTCCACCCCACCCCACAACCAAGCAACAGGGGAACCAACCAATCCTGTGCATCCACCCCACCCCACAATCAGGAAGTGGCCACACCCATGCAGGTGCAGACCAACTGAACATCCAGGAGAGCTGTGATACACTGACTGGCTGTACTGAGCTGAGCTGTGCAGAAGTGCAGTATGGATTCCCAAGACTCCCAGAGGGAAGGTGCTGACAGGAAAAGAAAACTCAAGTTCAGCACAGGTGATCTACAGGTGTTGGTGGAGGAGGTGGTAAAACACCCCACCCAGCTGTTTGGAAGACAGTCTCTGCAGGTAGCAGAGTCTGTTAAGAGGAATACCTGGCTGGAGATCTAGGCTAAGGTCAACGCCATATTGGTGACAACCAGATAAGTGGACGATTTAAAGAAAAGATGGTATGCTCGAAGGATCATTACTAAAAAAAAATTGGCTTTACAAAGAAAAGAGGCCAATGCTACTGGTGGTGGAAAGAGCAAGGCACCTGCTCTCACGGATCTGGAACAGCTAGTGGAGTCCACCCTGGAGCCAGAGAGCATAGTTGGGACTGGTGATGTTGATAGCTCAGCCCGAGCTGCATCAAAGAAAGGTAAGGGACATGTCCATAATTCCTCCCCCCTTGCCTGTCTCCCTCCCCCAATGTGGCCGTGTGTTTCAAAACTCCAATACAGGCTCTAGTATCCACCAGCAATGCTTTATGGGAGTGGTAGTCATTTTAACTCACATCAGTGCAGTCATCATGAAAAAATCAGGCATGCCACACAATACAATTAGAAGCAGTTAAAGACCATGAAATGGTGTGACTGAATTGTGATTTAATATAGAAATACACGGTGAAAGCACCACTAAGCCACTGTTCATATCTGTCCACAGGCGAGACTTCACGCAAGACTATGCATGAGAGGGAGAAGAGGGCACCCCAAAGGGAGAGGAGTGAGGAAGGATCCAGGAATGCAGGGCCCAGCACCGCAAGACCTCCAGCACCCAGTACACAATCAGCTGCCACACCAGAGGCAGGCACAATGCAACAGCCATCATCGCCTCTGCACCATGCCTCTCCACAACAGGACCCACAAACACATTCCCCATCAGCAGCCTCAGAGGTGTCGGAAATCTTCAAGCCCAGGAGGTATGATGTCCCCCCCCTATAAATATTTGAAACATCCTCTGATGAGGAAAGGGAGGGTGAGATGCAAAATGAGCCAGTAGAGGCAAACATAGCTGGTCTTCAGTCCACTCCTGTTACTGTGCACAGAGGCATAAGACGCCGTAGGGTCCGTGAGAAAAGCACAAGTGGCCATTGTGATGGTGTCTTCTGTGGCCTGGAAACCACAATAGTGAAGGTGCAGCACCTGCAGGCAAAAGCAAACACTGCAGTTCAAAGACAAATGCGCCACCTGAATAACAACATGGAGAACATGAACAGGGGGATAACCTCAATGGCGGATAGCATGAGGGACATGGCAGATGTGGTGAGGGACATGTCTCAGTGCGTGATGTCACTTTGTGACTTACTGCATGAGGACCGCACACAGAGGCGCAGGGAGAGGCAGTGCATGCAACAGCAGACAAAGGCCATGCACCGTCTAGCAACTGTTATGTCACCGTTCTGTTGCAATGCAAGAGCGGCCGGTGCAGTTCTGCACAGATCTTACCAGGGGGGTGGGGAGAGTAACAACAGCGATGGAAGTGCTGCTGACAAACCAGTCAGCCACCGCAGGAGATGAAGGTGTAGGGGACACAGATGACACCACTAATAACTACGCACTTATATAGCGCACGACTACCCGTAGGCATCTCAGCGCTTGTACGAATACCGCAGAGGAACCCTTCCTGGCCTTTCCCTGTGAGGAGCCCACTCCTGAGCACCCCCAAGGTGAAGTCAGGCATCCTCAGCGTTGTTGGGGCCATTGTAGAGATTAAGCAAGCTATTGCCCAGAGGTGCAGAGTGGGGCTCATGATCAGAATAGGCACCGAGGCGTGAATTATCAGGTACGAGGAAATTGAGCCCGAGACCCGCTGAGGCAGGAATTGAACCCTGGTCCCGGCCAGACTCCTGCATCAGGGTCTGCCACTCTAACCATTGAGCCACACTTCTCTACAACTAGCAGGAGCAGTACCCCCATACCGGACATTAGGAGGAGCTGCAGAGGCCAAAGTACAGGCCCTAGCTCAACAAACAGTGTTCAAACCCAACCACAGCCATCCCGCAGTGTTGTGAGTGGGCGCAGACAGTAATGCTGCCAACATTCCAGTGGACATGTGAGGGTGAGGTAACCCGTGTCCGCCCAGTTAGGCTAGGCATACTTCGGACTTGACAGATTTGTCTTTTGACATTTAACCTAGTGCCCATTAAACAACGTTTTTCACATTGAACCCCTTGCTCTGTCTCTTTACTTACTTGAAAGTAGTTGTGTGTGATCTCTGTCGGTCTTTGTCTGCCATCTGTTGGTGTTGCAACTACTACTGTGTTGGGTTCAGGCAGTGCATTTTCATCATCATGTTCTTCATAGTCGCTCAATTCCATCTCGGTACCCTTCTTAGTAGCAAGGTTATGCAATATTGCACAAGTTGCAATAATCTTACAGCAGATATTGGTGTGTACTGCCGCGCCCCTCCTCTTTTGTGCAGGCAGCGGAACCTGCTCTTTAACAGCCCAAAGGTGGGCTCCACAATGTTCCTGGTTGATTTGTGTGCCACGTTGTATCTTCTCTGGCTGGGGTTGAAGGGTTGAGGTGGGTGTCAGGATGAAAGAGCGGACGGCATATGCACTATCTCCTAAGAGAAAATGAGAAAGCCACTACTCACAGGCACACATACACATACCCCTGCATTATCTATCCAGGGAGTGTCACACAGTAATTTACCTAGCAGATATCCTTCACCAAATTCCCCCGCTGTCTAGCGTATGTAGATCCTACTGTTCTGAAAGATGTAGGAGTCGTGGGTACTTCCTGGGAACTTTGGCCACTATGTCTGTGATAATGTACTTGGCATCACAGATTACCTGTACATTTATGATGTGGGTTGACTTCCTGTTTCTGTAAATGTACTCTGTGGCAGCAGGTGGGCAAATTGGGATGTGGGTGCCATCAATACAGCCGATGACGTGTGGGAAATGTGCAATTTGGTAAAAGTCAGTCTTGGTCTTGAGCAGTTCGGCATCTGTTTCAGGGAAGCTGATGTAATGATGCATTCTCTGCATCATGGCCTCTAGGAACTTCCTGAAGAAACGGGACAGGCAGCTCTGGGACACCCCACCTATTGCAGCAATTACATTCTGATAGCTCCCAGAGGCAAGCAGGTGGAGGCTACACAGCACCTGCACATGGGGTGGGATGGCATGCGCCCTTGGGGTGGGTGCTCCAAAAGTGGGTGCAGGTCCCTGATCAAGTCCAGGATGGTGTGGGGTGTAGCCTGTACCGTTGCAGGATCTCTGCCTCAGTTAGTTGAAATAGTGTGATCCTCTGCCTGTAGAGCTGCTCCTCCCTTCTCCAGACCCTCTCTCCTGCTGCCTGTAGCCGTAGCCGCCTCACTATCACATAGAATGCCGCTATTCTGGTCACACTGTTGCATTTTCGGCCCTTTTTTATAGCCCGCACCTGGTTACCACCTGCTTTCAATGCATGGTAAATACCGACTCTTAAATATCGAATTTCATGCAAATTCGATATTTTAGAGGTCACCTACATCTCAAAACTCTTTTTTTTCTATTTCTTATTTACCGAATCGGTAAATTTACCGATTCGGTAAATATTACGATTCAGAAAATTTTCCGATTTGGTATATTTAGCGATTCGGGAAACTTACCGATTCTGTAAATTTACCGAATCAGTAAATTTACTGATTCAGTGGTTTTTGGAGCCCCTACATCTCAATATCCAATTACCGGTCGGAAATGGCAGAAAATACAGATTTTCGGCAGTTACCGACCGGTATTTAGTTACCTACATCTGGCCCTAAGAGTTAAACTTTTATTTAGCAAGGCATTAGAAGAGGTGGAAATATTTACATGTGTATGTATGATGTACTGTTCTTCATTTCAGGGTTTTTATAGTTCTGTTACATTGCTTTCTCCACAGAGAACTCACCGGGGGATTTGGGGATTTAATTGTTGAAAGCGCAGTCGGCGCTAACATCCCTGCTGGCTGCTGGACCCCCCGCCGCCATGACCAGAACTCCACGCGGCCGCCGAGCGGGGGGACTATAACCCCAACAAACCTTTGCCACTATTGTTCCGCCCCTTCCCACCCACTGACGCGCCCTTAAGGCGCAGAAAAGGACTGAGCCCCTTCCGCGTCACGGGACGCGTGCGGGTGACGCCGGGCTAAGCCCTGGCAAAGGGCGGGCCCTCTGTGGCCCTCAGAGGCCCGAGGAGGACGGGACGGGGCTACCCCCCTTGGCTCTTTGTTAAGAGGAGGTAAAAAAAGACTTTTGCTTCCTTTTTGGTTTTATGCTTATTGACTTTGCCTTTCTCCAAGGACATTTTTCCCTTCCGATGCGTACGATTTGTCGATAACTATTCTGTTACACCCAAATCACACTATGACTCGCAAGGGGGATAATATAAACAGTACAACGTTGTCCATTGCCAGAGAAGTCGATAAAGGCGTATCTCCCCAGCCCACACAAACAGTAGACTCAGAGCACGCTTTTGCGTGGTTAGATGACATAAACACCCTGTGTAAAATTAAACATGTCTTAGTGGAATCACCGCTTCCTGCCGAAAGCTCCTGTGTATTACCTGATACTGTTAGCCCCCTGAACCCCTCCCATCATCCAAAAAAGCGAACATTGAAAACACCCAAAGGATTGCATCTCCCCACTTCTCATCTGCTAAAAGGAAATGTAGTGGGGATAATCACATTGGGAACCAATCAAAATTCCAAAAATTGTGCTTAAGCCCCACAGTTCCAGTCAGTAATTCTTCCACGACTCCTGAGGCTGCCGAGAAATTAGTCGTTCTAGCATCCCCAACATAGCTGGATCTATTATCCCTTATTGAACAACTGGTCAGCTCCATTATATCACCACTAATAGAAAAAATAAACACACTAGGGGACAGGCTGACTGAAATGGAGGAAACCATCAAGTCGAACTTGCTAGCCAATAAATGCTTTATAACACCTAATTGTTCCCACCCACCTTCTACTCCCAAAGACCCCAAGCCAATTACGCAAGACAAAAGGGCTCCAACCCAATCAAGAGCCCCTAACGCACCAGCCCCAATAGCCCGCAAAACTTCTTTTAAACCCGTTTTGCCGCAGCTTACTGCTCCTAGAGCACAGTATAATAAAGTTACTCCTATCCAACCCCCACTGGAGGCAGTTCCTTTTGTATGTGTCCTTGCGGGAGTACCATCACTTACACCTGGGACAACCGAGAAACAACACGATCTGCTGAACAAGGTTAAATTTTGGCTGACAAAAACAGACCCCTGCCACCTAACCTCGAGGGTACAATACTGAGTGTCAGAAGGGTGGGTTGGCTGGGTTCCCTACCAACAGACATCGATGGTGACCTAGTACTCGTTAGATTTAGGCAGAGACACATTGTCCCATACCTGCGTACCTGTGCACCCTAAGTGAGAAACGGCCCAATTTCAGCATGGGATTTGCATGATTTTTACCCGAGAATGCCGTGCTTCCCCACATCTAGTCTAAAGGTAGGCTGCAACATGTTAATCGAGCGGCCGTAGCTTTCCCACCTATATCCAACAGGAATCATTGTTTTATAGTCCTAAGTATTGGAACCCCTATTAATTACTGTTTGATTTAAGCTTAACCTGTGAAAAGTACGCTTTAATTAAGATATTTATCCCCACAGGTCGGGCAAGAGTTTTTTAACTTGCAGATATTATATGTTATTGTATGTATGTTTTTACCTATAACTGATTTTAACTGTACGCTTTTATGATTTTAAACCAAAATCGAATAAAGCTATACTGACTGACTGACATTGCTTTCTCAGACATCTACAGAATCACATATACATGCAACAGATCCAAACATATATGTAGTTGCATCTTAATTTTTTTCTTTTCTGTAACAGAGGTGTTAAAGCCACTTAAATAGATATTTAGAGAGTCATAGAGATACTAAAATAAACAGTCACAAGCACATTTACTTAAAAGTCTCATGGCACTGTTACAGGGGTACTCCTGCAATTTCTCAGATATGTTGGCAAATAATAACACAACCTTCTCATTCATGTAGAGGAATACTCTTTCAAGCATGGGTGATTCTTGGTCGTACAGGTCCCGTGTGTGCACTTTCACTTGTATATTGATTTGCCGTGTAAAAGCTGTTTGTCAGGTCTTAAATCCAAGTTTCCGTATGCACAAGTCACATGTGAGAGATGCTGTAGATGTACTATAAAGCAAGTTGCTTTGAGCTTAATAGATGAGAGATATTATTTTCAGTACACTAAGCTACTTGTGCACTTACATGCCCCCATGCCAAGTACTGCACAAAGTATTACACCCCTAAAGCAACTGACATAAATGCTTCAGAAATACATAAAGCCTCTGTTTCAGCTGTTGAGACATTTATAGAAGCATGTATAGATTCAGTCACTCACCAGAAACTATTTATACATGAAGCAGATCCAAAGGTAGCTGCAGTCACACCTACGTAGCTCTGTATTGCCTAACATAGGCACTGAAGTATTTCTGCAGTCACTTACATAGACATTTAGACAGCCATAGAGGTATTATAGCCAACAGTTACATACCAGCTAATTTACTTAAACATCTCATGGCACTGATAAAGGTGCACTTCTAACTCTCTCAGATATGTAGGCAAGTACTGACACAGCCCTTTCAACCATGAATTTGAAAACAATGTCAAAATGGGTGATGGCCACTAGTGCATACCCTGTCTGTGGAATGTCACTGCAAGCTTCACTTGGCATGTTATAGATATTTCAGAAGTGATAAAACCATGTTTTAGTTCACATAGCACACACCTAAGATATGCTTTACACATGCCATAAAGGATGCTGATTTGTACTTAAGAGATGAACAGATGTCCTTTTGATTTTAATAAGTTACTTGAGCACTTGTAGGCCCCTATGCGAAGTACTACATAGAGACTGCCATCTCTAAAACAATTGAAATGTTCACAAAAGCATAGCGCCTGTCTTTCAGTTACAAATACAGCTACAAAAACACTTATACAATCAGTCACTCACCAGAAACTATTTATGCATACAGCAGACTCAAAACTGTAGTTGCAGTGACACCTACATGGGGAACATCACTTACAACGCATTTTTTACAACGCACTACCATTACATCGCAACCATTACAAAGCAAACCATTACAACGCATTGCGCTGGGGGGCGCTCTAGGATAGGGAATATATTTAATTCACTATCCAACACCTTCCCTGCTATCCACGGGGACTGGAGTTGGAATAGTAAATTAAATAATTCACTATCCAGCGCCTAAAAGCATTATGCGTTGTAATGGACTGCGTGGTAAAAACCGCGTTGTAAAGGCATGCGATGTAAAAGCATGCGTTGTAGTGACACCAATCCCACCTACATAGTTCTCTATTGCCTAATACGTGTACTGAAGTATGTGTGCACTACTTACATAGCATTTAGACAGCCATAGAGTTATTATAGCAGGCAGTTACATACCAGCACATTTGCTGAAACATCTCATGGCAATGATAGAGGTATACCACTATACTGTCTCAGATATAAAGGCAAGTAATGACGCAAACTTGTTTACCATGTACAGATATAGTACTTCAAACTCGGGTGATGGCTACTAGTGCAGACTCTGTCTGTGCAGTCTCACTACAAGCTTCAGCTGGCATGTTATAGGTCTTTATGAAATGCAAAACCAATGTTTTAGTGCACATAACACACTTCTAAGAGATGCTGTAGGTATGACATAAAGGATGTTGTTTTGTGCTTAAGACATTGATGTGTGTACTTTTGAGTTGAATAAGTCACGTGTGCACTTGCAGGCCTCTATGCCAAGTGATACATAGAGTTGTCATCCCTAAAACAATTGACATAGATGTTCACAAAAACATAGTTACAGAGGCAGCTACAGAAGCACTTATACATTCACTCACGCGCCAAAAACTATTGATGCATGCAGCATACTCAAAGGTAGATGCAGGGATACCTACATATTTCCCTGTTGCCTAACACAGGTGCTGAAGTATTTGTGCAGCTACTTACATACACATTCAGACAGCCATAGAGGCATTACAGCAGGCAGTTACATATCAGCACATTTACTTAAACATCTCAAGGCACTGATAGAAGTGTACTCCTAAACTCCCTCAGATATGTAGTAAGCCTGGGCGGAGTTTGAGGAGTTCAGCTACACGGAACTCCATGAAGTGACCAAAAAACGTTAGCACACTACGGGGAGTTTTGCAAGCGGTGGAGTGAGTTGGGTCATGCCGTTCATGATGATTTTTAGCACCACATGTTTGTCTGTGCTGAAAAATCAACACAAATAGCACCATGTGCAGCTCAAGAGGGCAGTGCTTTTTTTGCCGCTTGAGTAGATATTCTATTCAAGTGGCACCTTCCTGAACGCAAATTAATGGGTTCTCAACGTGAGCTGGCATGACCATCCTCGACTACCTGTGTTGAGAAATCTCGCTGGGAGGTGCTCAAGCATTTGATTTTCCTCGCTCATGCTCCCCAACTTTTAACTTTGGCGAGCGAAGAAAAAACTACATCCCGCTTCAGAGAGCAGAGTTTTCTGGAACTCTGGGTGCTCCTCGGAGTGCGGAAAAGGTAGCAAACTTCGTGAATGGAGCAGAGTTCACTGCCCAGGCCTATTATGTAGGCAATTCTGTGTGATCCTGGTGATTTACAAGTTCGGTCTATTTTGTTCTTTAAGAGCTGCCTCTGAGAATCGACTTAAAAAAATTGATTGACGATGTGAAATGCCCTACCCGAGTATTTGAACATCATATATCACCTATATTTTGCTCTATATTTTATTAACATTAAACAGAAAAAAAATTCTTCCTATGATGGGTGAATCCTCAAAAAACATGGGGATGGTCGGGCCTGCTTAGCACATCATCAAAGTATTGAGCTTTTGCATGAGAGACCCTGATCAACCTTTAGCCAATCAAGGCAAGATTGTTCTGTATAGTGCTATATTTCGTACCACTTTATCAACATTTTCTCTCAGGGGTGGAAGTTGAAAACAACTCTTAACCAAGCATGTATTTCTCAGTTTTTGCATAGGTTATGGATTAGGGATGGCACTTATGCCATATCATTTTGAATGCTCAAATATAGTTCAATTGGTCCATACCATTTAAAATGTCAAGTAAGGTAGTGTACGTATATTGCCACAACCCAATGTGGCTTCATTTTTAGAAGCAATTTGCTTATTTTTCTTTGACTAGAACTTTGGCACTAGAGTATGTATTCAAATCACTGCTGATATTAGCTCACTCTGAACAAATGCTATTAATATCTACAGCAGACAAAATGTGAACAGAGAGGGCTCTAGTTTCCTTCTATATGTGATGCATTGATACAACCTCTTTTGACAGAATAGTTCACTAATGGGATGCTCTAGATTTAGAATTCAATATTTCAATTGTAATAGACTTTATTAATTCAGTGCATCTAAAAGAAGAGATTGGTACTTAATCAAAATGTTAATTTTAAAATCAGTATTCATATGGACACTGCGCTAGTGCAATTACATGCACTAATTAAAATAACACCATAAGTTTATTACTCGCAGAGCACTTTCCCAGTGACTTAGGATTCAAGCAGACTGCTCAGTAATAAAACGAGGCTCTCTGTGCTCCATGTTTGTGAGTTTGGTACATAAAATAGTCTGCTACTTACATGCCCAGAATATTATTTTGTAATTAAATAGATTATTCAATGTGCCAAACAGAAAAGTATGTTTCAGTTTAATGTTCTTCTCATTATTAGAACAACATTAGATCATCTAGTAACTAGGCAGGCATTCTTCCGTTTTAGTTCTGGGTAATGTCCGCCAGGGCTCAAGTAATCGTAAAGAAAGAATTAAAAAGAAACATACAAAGAAAAGCTTTGGTCCTACGCTATTGTTGATTGTCTTCATTCTGGCTATTTGATTGGGCAGCAGTGGGTTTAGCCCACCTCTGTATTAGTTCAAATACAATAAAACAGAGATTTGCATGGTGTAATCCTATTACAAATGTAAATGGATGGGGGTTTACTTTATGTACTATCTGATAAATAGCGTAGGATAGGGTTTAACATTGTGAACTCTGTAACAAACGGGTTGGAGGCGGTTTTATATGACTTAACACTGAGGACCTCATTTACAAGAGACCTGCGCCACCGAAGCATCACTTTTTTTGACGCTCTGATGGCGCAAGCCTCTCAATCATATCTATAAGGCGACACAAAGTAACTCTGGGGTTTTGAGTGGCCTCATATATATGGAGCAAGGAAATGTAGTGCATAGCACTGTGTTGCCCTGCTCTGCATCAAGAGGCGTTCCATGGGTGTTGCTGTGAGTGTTCCCACTCAACACCCATGGATGTTGACACTGCCCCAGATTTAGAAAATCCCATAAACCTGGGGCATTGCCAAAATCTTATGACTCCCCAGAGCAGGAGTAACTAGAAGAAATTTTAATTTCTCCTCATTTGTTCCTCTTTCCAAGTGTGTTGTATTCTCCATCACATATCAGACGTGGAAAACACCTCCACAGATTTTTTTTGTGCAGGAAGGTGTCTGTTCCTGCACAAAAGCAATCATGCGTACAATACAGACACCCTTGCACCATCGTGCGAGGGTGCCTATGTTGGTGCTTAATTGCAAATTGCGTGTCGGCTGAACGGACAGGAATGCACCGTATCTTGTAAGTACAGTATGTTCCTGCCCTTCGAATAGGCATAGGTCAGCAATGCAAAAAGACGGTGCTGTCCCAGGACCACTTAGGCAAAACCATTGCTGCTACTTCCCATCTTTTCCAGCATCCCTGCTGTGTCCCTTCAAACTACAGCAGTCACAGTACTGGTTGCAACTGAATAAATAGCAATATTATGTCATGACACCAACACCAAAACAATGTTGTGTGACACACTGTGGTTGTGCTACTCCTAAAATATAGGGTAATCTAAGCATCACTATGCAATGTTGTATGGCTTGGCCTGTTGGACTGTTGTGGTTACCCAACAAATTGCCAAGATGCAGTGTACATTACCAACAGTTTTGACCACTACCGGGCTTTCCCTAGAGGTACTTCAACACCCTCTAAGTGGGCAGTGACAGTTCTGGGCGGGGTCTCTGCTACACTATGCTGGATTTATGTAGTTCTGGAGAATGCCATTCTTGGTTGCATCAACAAGGATGTGCTCTGTAGCACAAGCACAGTATAATAATCCTGCTTATTGGTGATCAAGTTGCTCCCATCATAGTGACTGGACCAAATGTGCAGTGCACATGAAGGGCACCTGTCTGTACATGTGAACAATGTATACACACATACAGGGGAGCTGGAGTTGATCATGATTGGTGTAGTGGAATTTTCCTGAACCTGGGACAGCAGCTGCTTCAAATGGCTCTAGATAGGTTCATGCAAGGCTAAAGGCAGAGTACAGAGCACATGATAAGTGTTTGTGAGAGTCCAGAGAAAGGGGGCTCAGACTCTGTTCACCGGTGTACTGGGGCTTTGTAAAACCAGAAACACAACCTGCTGTGAAATGATGTGGTCAGTGTTGCAACATGTGAAGAAGGGGTGTTAAGACAAATTGTCAGCAGTGAGCTCTCACATGAACTTAACAGAATTTCAGAGACACCAATCAAGCTAAATAACAGACTCTTTTGTACATGTAATTAGCTCTACCCTTACTGGCATATTTATCAAAGTTTTGGATCACCTTTGCTGCGCCACTCAAGGTAATGCAAGGGCGGAGGAAAAATCCAGATGAGATTTACCAAGCCACACAAGGCCACCTTGCATTGCCCTGCAGCGCTTGGTAAATTTGGAGCAATGCAAGCCAGCGCAGGTCATTGCCTTTTGTTAGTCTACTCCACGTAGGCTTTACTTTGAAGAAGTATGTGGGTTGGTGCATTCCAATTTTTACCATGAGTAGTTGACCCAGGATTCCATCCAAATGCTATGCCTCCAGGGGAGGCGTACGAGGAGAAATATCTTTATTTCTCCTCGATTTTCCTATTTTTCTGTCCTGCACAAAAACAATACTGCCTTCAAAGCAGGCACCCTTGCAACATGGTGCAAGGGTGCCTGAATTGGTGCTACGTAGCCAAAAGTGCACCTGTGCAAGGAGAGAGCAGGAATGTGCCATAACAATGCAGCAGACATTGATTTTTCATTTAGGATCCAGTACACAGGATATGGGTTACGTATTTGTTTTTACTGTGTTCATGCAGAGTCATTGCATAGTGGTGGGAGAAGCCTGACTTCACAACGGAACATTTACTAGGTTTGGCCATGGATATCAAATAGGGATTGCCAATGGGTACTTTTCCATCCCCATTTGCGCCCCAGCGACTGCTCATGCTACCCATGATCCCAGTGATCATAAAGGAAGTGACAGGAAATATAAGCAGTGCTGTTGTCGGTTTGAATACTTTCTGTAATGTATGTTCCTTGTCCTTACTCTCTGCTTACTCTAACCTCCCAGAAGCAAATAAAAGGCTATTAATTGGTGAAGAATGTGGGAATCAACCATGTGATATAATTACTAATCGCACTGTGCATGATTTTGCTTCTGCTAACCCTGAGAATTTGGTGAACTGACTTCTATGGACCTAGCTGAATAACCTTTCTCATTTTAAATCACAGAGGGCATGAAAATCAGTGCTAAGACATATCACATAATATATTTCATGTATGTTTTTTCAAGGTTTATCATGCCCTATTGAACCCCTACCTCCCTTGTAATTGACACTCAAAGAATCTATTAATGCTCTTACTGATATTGCTTCTTGTAAGGCTCCAGGACCGGCTAATATCCTGTGAGACTTGTTTGCTGATGAACCAGCAATATGTGGTCCTTAGACAAGAGAGAGAATGTTAAGGGAATAAATATAGACTAAATAGAACTATATTTCTTTAAAGAAATGTCCAGCCGGACAATTTAATATCTTGATAAAAATGATCACAGAGAAATAAGACACAGAGTGTGATGGACGTGGGACACCAGCCGATGTCCGACTAACACACTGGAGAGACACAAACAGAACGGAAAAGTAGTAGGCAAAATCGGGTCATCTGAATATTGTGAGAAGTTGGCCTGGTATATGATGCTCACTAGTTCTAGTGATCACCTTGTACCATGCCAAGCAACCCTTATGATGATTGGTTGTAAGTCAACCTTATAGACCAGCTATCCTAGTAGCGTGGACAAAGCAGTCTTAGGCTAAACTCTGTAAAGGCATGTGAAGCAAACTGTTTTACCATACACAATCTCCTTGAATACCAAATGAAAGGACACCACACAGATATATATATTGAAAATATATATATATTTATTCACTACAAGATCCCCTATACTATTTATGAGCACAGAAGCAAATGCGTTAAAACAAAACACAGTTTAAATATACAAAAGTTGCACAATATGGATGAGCCCTAGGGGTCACCTAAACCATATACTAAAATAGTGGTATAAGAACCACCTAGCTGAAAGGAAGTAGGCCTAGGGCCTTGGAATCGCTGGAGCTGTTCGGGACTAACAGTGAAGAAGTCTGTAAAGGCCCGCAGGACTCGGGTGCAGTGCTGAAAGTGCACGCATACACCATTGCTATGTCAATGGTGCGTAAAAGTTACAAAGTTAGTGTTTAAGGAACCTTCCGGCTGACCTAAAAGGACAAAACTTTAGACCTAGGCACTAGAGGTGTGTACCAGTGTAGGAACACCGGCGTTGCTGAGTTACCTCACCCACAGGAAGCGGGTGCACAGGTGCGAAGTAGAGTCAGGTTTCGTCACGCAGGTCGATGGTGCTTGGAGCTTAAGATGCTGCAGGCGTCGAGAGGAGAAGAGTTCCGGTGGATCCAAGGGTGGATCTGAAGTGGAGAAGACCTGAAAGCAGAGGGGACAATGTTCAAAGTCACTAGCCAGTGACTACCGTGGAACCAGGATGGAAACAGGCGATGTCGGGTGCAAACAGGCAATGAGGTGCAGATTGTCTCCTCAGCCACGTGGACACGAAGAGGTCGAGGACGTCCAGGAGTCGATCACGAGCTGTGCCACAAAGGCTCTAGCTGATGGCGGTGTCAGCAACTTGATTGGAGCAAGCAGGCCTTGGCTAATGCAAGCCACGCAGGAAGTAGAAAAAGCTTATCACTCGGACCAGCATGGTCAGAGCGGGTGCTCCTTTTTACAGGAGCAATGGCAAGTCTGGAGCAACCAGACCCGCAGTGTAAATTGTAGGTTTTGTCACCAAGATGGCCCCTGACCACGTGGCAAGTGGCCGGGATAGCGTGTTGAGTGGCACAATGCAAAAGGGCCCGACGCAGATCGTGGAGATGCTGGGGGGCTGATCTTCGAAGCAAGGGCTGCTCGGTTGTGGGGCTTCTCAAACCCAAAAGCACAGCATCAAGGGTGCCTCGGGTGCTGCACAGTCATCTTCTCGGGGGTCTTTCCAGATGTCCGGTCCCATGTCTCTCGGTGCCTCCATGGGTCCCTTCTTTGCAGGGACAATGGATCAGGCTGTGAGAAGTCTGGGAGTCTAGGTCTCGTCAGGCTCTGGGCTCTGGCAGGAGGTGGTGGCAAAGTAGATGTCGAGTTGCTGGATGGTGCCTGTGTTCACAGGGTGGCCACTCCTAGGCCACAAGGGAGATGCTCTTCAGTCTTCTGTGCAGCAGAATGTCGAAGTCCAGTCGTCTTCTAAGTTTCACATTGATTCAGGATGATCTGAGGTGCTATGGCACTGCTCCCACTCTTATTCTCAATCTGAGGGGTGGATCACCTGCTAGGTCCCTCCTCTGGGTGGGAACAGGAGGGGGGGCGATTACACCCCCTTTCCTTTGTCCAGCTCCGCACCAGGACTAGGGCTGGAAAGCCCCAGTACCGGTTTGGACTGGCTTATGCACGAGGATACCTTGTGTGCCCCGGGCATGTCTGATTCTATTCAGCCCTGTCCTACCCAATACACAAAATCCTGTCTGGGGTGGTGCTCGCACCTCCCAAGGCAGGAAACCCTTTGTCCAAGCCTCCCTCGCTGGAAGGACTCCCAGCAGCAGGACGTCAGACTTGTGTCTGTGGTGGCAGCATCCATTTTGTGATGCTGAGGCTCTGGCTAACTTTAACCGGGGTTCAGGTTATGTACATGTCGTGTCCCTCTAGAAGGGTGGAATGCTATCCCCGTTGACAGAACTGTCGAGGGGATAGTATTCCAAATTGTATGACACCTTACTCGACATGTTTTGATAAAGCCAAACCAAAGTTAGCATATAACCACGAGGATTATAATGCACTTAAGAGTATATGGTATGGCAATATCCCGGAACAGCTAAGGGAGTTGTTCCCGACAGCTGCAGACAGGCTCAGCTCATGCTAGAGCGCCATCTCACATGAAACCACGCACTCTGCCTCCAGGATTGCAGAGGCCTTCCATAGGAGTGGCTTATAGGTTAACATGTGTCCAGTTAAGGTTAGATATAGGGATACTATATCTAAGTAAGAGGTGACTACACCAACTTACCCCAGCTGAGTGATCAGCCAGTTGTGTCAAACATGGAGGCCAGGCCAGGGGTGGCACAATACATGCTGCAGCCCCTGGTAGGCCTTGGCTACACCTATGCCCTGGGTACCTATGGTACACTGTTACAGGGGCCTATAAGGTGAACCAGTTCCAATTCGTAATGCACCTATAGTGCATTGGCATTAATTTAGAGAGAGAACAGCAGGCTGTGGGTCTGATTAGCAGGCCCACAGCCACATTAAGTCATAAACCAGTGAAGCAAAAAGCAAAAATTTGGGGTGACCATAGGACAGCAGACCCTACTCTCCTACAAATATCATAAATCATAAACAGATAATCCACAGTATACACATATGCATGAACAATTTATGTCAGCTATGCATTTAGTGCATTTAGGTCGACGACGTTTTGAACCATACATAATATCGGTTCATCCTCAGGACAGAAAATGATTGCTTAAAGAAATAACAATTTCAGTTGAACCCACTGTGTGGGAGTCAATATGCCATACAATAACAAAGAAAATAAAAGGGAAAAAGGGAAGACATAAAAAAGATAAAACATGTCAGTTAATCAGACCCTTATCACAACTACATATGCTGTGCAAGACTCATACCATGCCAAGGTGTCGACGGCGAAGGAGTGCGGTGCATGCTGAATACATGAGTGAGCTTGGAGTTGTCGGAGCGAGGTGGGTACATTTTGGGTGGCACAACATCCCAAGTGTGGCTCAGACTGGCATTTTTTTAAGAAAAGGGGTGAGCCCTGTCGCTATAGTGAGGTAATTCAGATATAAAAGGTCGGTCTGTGTCACATAAGGCTGGCCATGGGTGATGGGCTCTGAAGGAGTGCAGGGGTGAGGGAATGTGAGCAATTGGTCTCAAGGAACGGTAGCAGAGGGGCTTACCGGTGGAGTGGAGCTGAAATTAATTCATCGCGGTGTGCCCGATTAAGCAATTGTCTATGGAGGGAGGAAATAAACAATTAAAAAATGTCAAGTTACCCTCGAGTAGGCTACCGTTGTTGCGGGAAAAACTTACCGCGGGGTGGAGCCAAGGCAGATAATGAAAAAATCTGTGGGGAAAGAGGAGAAGGTGAACTAGGGTAACAATTAAGGGTTGTGCAGTGAAAAAACGGGTGCTCTGCTAGATGAGCTTACCAGCGGGAGCAGTGCCCTTGTCGAATGATCTGTTGGAAGGGAAAGTACACAAAAAAAGAATAAGGGCGAGTTCAGATTGAACGTGTCAGGAGCCTCGGACAAGGCGCGCATCTACAAGAGCTTACCAGACAATAGGAGATGCAGGTCCGCAATGGGGGTCCTTGCATGGCGTGAGGGATCTTCATGACTCGCACTCGGCGAAGTGTAACCAAAATAAGAAAACCGTTTCTGGTCACGTGAAAGCTGATGTCCAAAGGGGGCGCGGCAGAAAATGTTGGCCATTTTAGGTTGGGCGCGTAATGTATCAGGTTGGAAACAGACGAAGGATGCATTGAATGCTCACGGCGGCCCTGTTGAGTGTACTGGGGGCAAAGGGTCCACAATATAGATTAAGGCATGCAGCGGGAAGAGCAAGGAAGCTCTGAAAATGAGAAGAGTGTAATTCGAGGTAACATAGTGCACAATCACACAGTGACATATTTACAATGAGCCAAGCAACATTTAGACAATGTCATACTGAAGTGACAATTGTGATTTAAAGAAAACAATTTAGAGTGAACCTAATAGAGTGACAATTGTGGTAGAAAATTAATTAATAAGTTGGAGGGAACCAGTCAGAGTCTTGTACTGTTATGCAAAAGTCAGAAGTTATCCAGTTACAACAAAGGTGATAAAAGAGTTCCATTAAGCAGGACAGCGCTGGGGTCTAGATCAGGGAGGTCCAGTCCTCCGTGCGGTTCAAGCCAGTGTGCAGGCTCTGGGTCTTAAGTATCCAACATAGTTCCTCCTTGTTTAGTAGCTGCTGTAAATTGCCTTCCGGTCCAGGGAAGACATGGCTTGGCAGTTCGGGCTGGACTGTTCCCATGAGGCACAGGGTCAGACTGATTTTCCTATAGCCATGTCTGAACTGGGGTGGAAGAGTGGGCTAAAGAACGGTGATGGATTAAACCCAGATCTTTTGACTGGGTGTGAGTGTTTGATTGATTCAGATGCTCCGTCCATCACCACCCCCTTTTGTACTGCTTTTGGCCGGCATAAGTGTGGCAGGGTATGCTCAGACGTGAGTCCCTTGCTCACTTTGCCACTGGATTCAAGCAAGCCGGGCTGAAGACGGCTGGAATGCCAGAAACCGGTCCTCGGAAGCTTGTTTCCGGTCCAGGGAAGACATGGCTTGGCAGTTCGGGCAGGACTGTTCCCATGAGGCACAGGGTCAGACTGATTTGCATATAGCCATGTCTGAACTGGGGTGGCAGAGTGGGCTAAAGAACGGTGATGGATTAAACCCAGATCTTTTGACTGGGTGTGAGTGTTTGATTGATTCAGATGCTCCGTCCATCACCACCCCCTTTTGTACCGCTTTTGGCCGCCATAAGTGTGACAGGGTATGCTCAGACGTGAGTCCCTTGCTCACTTTGCCACTGGATTCAAGCAAGCCGGGCTGAAGACGGCTGGAATGCCAGAAACCGGTCCTTGGAAGCTTGTTTCCGGTCCAGGGAAGACATGGCTTGGCAGTTCGGGCTGGACTGTTCCCTTGAGGTACAGGGTCAGACTGATTTGCATATAGCCATGTCTGAACTGGGGTGGCAGAGTGGGCTAAAGAACAGTGATGGATTAAACCCAGATCTTTTGACTGGGTGTGAGTGTTTCATTGATTCAGATGCTCCATCCATCACCACCCCCTTTTGTACCGCTTTTGGCCGGCATAAGTGTGGCAGGGTATGCTCAGACGTGAGTCCCTTGCTCACTTTGCCACTGGATTCAAGCAAGCCGGGCTGAAGACGGCTGGAATGCCAGAAACCGGTCCTCGGAAGCTTGTTTCTGGTCCAGGGAAGACATGGCTTGGCAGTTCGGGCTGGACTGTTCCCATGAGGCACTGGGTCAGACTGATTTGCATATAGCCATGTCTGAACTGGGGTGGCAGAGTGGGCTAAAGAACGGTGATGGATTAAACCCAGATCTTTTGACTGGGTGTGAGTGTTTGATTGATTCAGATGCTCCGTACATCATCACCCCCTTTTGTACCGCTTTTGGCCGCCAAAAGTGTGGCAGGGTATGCTCAGACTTGAGTCCCTTGCTCACTTTGCCACTGGATTCAAACAAGCCGGGCTGAAGATGGCTGGAATGCCAGAAACCGGTCCTCGGAAGATTCTTTCCGGTCCAGGGAAGACATGGCTTGGTAGTTCGGGCTGGACTGTTCCCATGAGGCACAGGGTCAGACTTATTTGCATATAGCCATGTCTGAACTGGGGTGGCATAGTGGGCTAAAGAACGGTGATGGATTAAACCCAGATGTTTTGACTGGGTGTGAGTGTTTGATTGATTCAGATGCTCCGTCCATCACCACCCCCTTTTGTACAGCTTTTGGCCGCGATAAGTGTGGCAGGGTATGCTCAGACGTGAGTCCCTTGCTCACTTTGCCACTGGATTCAAGCAAGCCGGGCTGAAGACGGCTGGAATGCCAGAAACCGGTCCTCATAAGCTTGTTTGCGGTCCAGGGAAGACATGGCTTGGCAGTTCGGGCTGGACTGTTCCCATGAGGCACAGGGTCAGACTGATTTGCATATAGCCATGTCTGAACTGGGGTGGCAGAGTGCGCTAAAGAACGGTGATGGATTAAACCCAGATCTTTTGACTGGGTGTGAGTGTTTGATTGATTCAGATGCTCCGTCCATCACCACTCCCTTTTGTACTGCTCCAAGGCTAGGGAGGCAAGCAGTCATAGCAGTGAGTTGAGACAACACAGTGATGGTGGATAGACCCATGCGGGGAGGGACGCATCATCTTGATTTATTAAGCTGGAATATAAACGGATTGAGGGTGAAAGGGAGACAGCGTTTGATCCTTCAGTACCTAAAAAATAGCCCAGCTAGTATTTTAATGGTACAGGAGACCCATCTTTTACAATCAGAATGTAAGACATTATTTAGACAATTAAGATGGGTGGATAAGATAATTGCAACAGACCAGCAATGTTCCTCGAAAGGGATTGCTGTGATAATTAAAATAAATTCAGGAGGAGAAGTAATTAAGTCTCAAGTTGATGGTGGAGGGCGCTGAGTTATAGTTGCAATTAAGTGTCGGAAGACAAAATATACACTAGTTAGTTATTATGGGCCTAATGACGATGATACCACTCCCCTGAATAACCTTTGTCTCGCTTTAGCTGATTATGATTCAGCTTTGATCTTGTGCAGAGATTTTAACGTACTTACTTCTAAATAGTAAATTAGTTAGGTCTTCCCTTCGAACTCAGGTAGCAGTGCCGCTTGTTAAAGCTTATCTCCTCTCCAAGCTGAAAAATCGTCATCTTTTTGATGTATGGCGGAACAAAATGGGTGAGAGAAGGGAATATTCCTTCTACAGCAAGAACAACTCTCAATATTCACTATATAGATTTAATGTCCATGGAGCATTCTGATCTTGATAAAATCAGCACAATAGAATATCTGCCCATACATTTATCTGACCGTGGTGCCATACTCCTGAAATTAGAACTTACTCCAGAGGTATCTATGAGGAGGTGGACTTAAAATAGAAGATTTCTCTTGCAGTCCTCAACCCCTGGCTTTCTGAAGATAGAAACTGTTTGTTTCCTTCAGGAGAATTTGGGGTCAGCTAGCATACATATGGTTTGGGACACCTTCACGGCCTGGCTGAGAGGGATACTAAAAGGAGCGGTTGTGGGTTGGGAGAGACCTGAGAGGAAAGAACTAGCTGACCTGGAAGTAAAGTTAGCGGGGGCAGAGACAGTTTTAAAGGCGAGTGGTTCTTCTGGAGCTGATGATGTAAATCTAATTAAGAGAATTGAAGAGTTGCAGCTGAAGTTTGGAATCAGGAGATCTTGCGCCAAAAATGGGAGACAAGCAAAATGAGCGACTTCCAGCAGGGGGAGAATTGTGGTAAACTTCTTGCAATGAAGAGCAGGGTTGATAGATCTTACAACTATATCACCAAAATGAAAGTTGGTTCCCAAGTTGTAGAGGATAAGGGTAGTATAGAACACGCCTTTGAACAATTCTTTCAAGAACTCTACGAAGATGATCTTCAGGTGGCAGAAGATCATATTGATGGGTAGCTTAAAGGGAAACATCTCCCTACATTAGCTGAGGGCAGCCAGGGAATCATCACGTCAGAAATAACAGGACCTGAGATTTTAACCATTTTAGATGCTGCGAGGAAGAAGAAGACAGATGGCCCGATGATATTCCGATCGAGGTCTATACGATTTTGAGGGAGGAAATTACCCCGGTATGGCTGAAATTCTTTAATGGTATTTTAGACGGTACATCTCCCCTGCCTGACTCTCGGAGTGATGCAGTCATTGCCCTGATTTTAAAGCCAGGGAAGAACCCAATTCAATGTCAGTCATACCGCCCAAATTCTTTACAAAATGTTGAGTACAAAGTCTTTGCTGGAATCTTGAAAAACTGGCTTACTAAAGTTGTTGGGCCAATAATCCACATGGATCAAAAGGGTTTCCTGCCAGTCCAACAGATGTCTGATTTAATACATACTTTAATTGGGTTGATTGACCTGGCTTCGTCACAGGATCTCCCCCTCTCAATCATTACTGTTGATGCAGCCAAGGCCTTAGACCGGGTGAACTGGCACTTTTTTGGACAGGGTTCTGAAGGTCTTTGGTTTTGCTGACAGATTTAGGGAAGTGTTGAAAAAATATATAAGTCCCCCAGGCTCAGATTTTTGTAATGGCAATCTCTCCCCTGTAGTCAAGATAAGGCGCGGAACTAGGCAGGGTTGCCTGCTCTCTCCTATTTTATTTTATTTATATATAGAGCCGTTAACTTAGAGCATAAGATTAAATCAGAAGATTGTCCTTTTTTGAAATAAATTGGTTTTATCATCTAATGTTAACACTACACTAACAGAGCTTGTAGGTGACACCCACATTTTTGAAAGCCTGTCAGGTTATGAGATAAACAATAAGAAAACCGAGATTACGGCCTGAAACATAATCGATCAGGAGGGAAATTTTGCTAAAGAACTTAGATACTAGGAGTAATAATAACTCAGGATCCTGCCTAAATTCCTCAAATTAATCTAGATAGAGTCTCAAAGGAGGTCGATGTTCTACTAAAAAGATGGCAGAGCAACACATTGTCACTTTATGGGTGAGTCAATCTGATTAAGATGAGTGTCCTTCCAAAATACACTCTACCTTTTTAACAACATCCCGTTAGAATTTGGAAAATCTGATATTCTTAAAATCCAGGGCAAGATATCTTCCTTTATTTGGGCAAGTTAAGCGATCCGGTTATCCTGGAAAAAACCTAGGCATAAACTTCAGCAAGGAAGGGTGGGCCTACCAGATTTCCAGCTCTACTGTTGGCTTACGAACTAAAGAACTGTAGAATGTTATTGCTCTCTGCTGATAACTCATTGATAGGCTGCATGTTCAAAGAAATGTTAGTAGGGGAAGAGGAGCTAGGCTTAATGTACAAGTTCGGCACTCCTAAATTCTTAAAATTTTGTGATTCCCTATTTTGTGATGCCCTTTTGGGATGATACATCCCAAAAGGCCTTTTCCCATTCGCAAACGGGTCGATTCTGAGAATCGGCCCATTTGCGAACTGGAAAAGGGCATGATACATATGCCCCTTATATACTTCAACTCTCACATACACAGTATTTTATATATGTAGGTATTTGCTCATGTACCACTGAGACATCTATTCAGTTACCAACGGACTCATACACACACTCACCCACTCATACAGCTGTTTCCACATGCACGTTTGAAAGCATACACCCAGTAAATCAACCTCTCACACATCTATGCACAGAGTCAGACACCTCTGACCAACTAACACACTCAATCACTCTCCCATACAAATATTCAGGCAACCAATCAAGAACCCATAGAGACACTTACGTAGCTACTGAGCAGCCCATGCAGCAGGTTACACAACAACAGACAGACTGATTCAGACATTCACACAGTTTAGTCACTAATCCAAGCATTCAGTAAGACACATGTAATCACTCATTTATACAGTCAGTCACGTACCTCGCACATCATTAAGACACTTATACACCCACTCATTCTTCAATACAGCTTGGCATATATAAAACAAATTTAAACTTTACAGAAACACACAGTCACTGGATGATGTCATCAGTGATGTCATCAGTGATGTCATTTGAGAAGTCATCAGTGACATCATCAATGATGTCACTGACCATGTCATGAATGATGGAATATGTGACGTCATCAGCAGTGCATTGTGGGTGCGCGAGTTATAGTTAGCTGAACTAACTATAACAGGGGAATTGCTATGGTTTTGTACGAGTGAAATGTCCAACTAACTATAACCTGTCTGAAACCTATGTTTTTTCAGTGAATTTCTAAGGTTTTTTTAAGTGCTAATTTCTAACTATAACGTGTCTGAAACCTATGATTTGTCAGTGAATTTCAAAGGTTTTTTAAATGCTAATTTCTAACTATAAAGTGTTTGAAACCTAGTTTTTCTCAGTAAATGCCATGACCTGCCACATATGCAGGGGCTCATGGAGGACATGTTGTTTATGGAGGCGTAGAGGATGGCACCCTCCGCTGAACATGAAATGTAACTGTGATCTACCATGCCCTTCAGATCTTCATCATGGCATTGCTGCCACAAGGCATGGCTCAGATGAATGCTGATGCCCCACACCCTTCACATCTCTGCCCCTAGTGCGTTAGTGCCTCACAGTGCGGCACTGTGCCCCTGAAGTGTCAGTGGGACACAGTGCGGAAGACAGTCCATCACCGTCCAGTGATGTATCAGTGTCAGACAGTGCGGAAAACAATCCACCTTTGTCCACTCATGTCTCTTTGGCACACAGTCCGCAGCTGGTACAGAAAACCCCACAGGTGGGGCAGTGCACACATACAAAGACGAGGGCGTGGATGGATTTGAGATCAGAAGGCACTACTATTCGTTTCCGCCACCTGGCCTGTTTATCCTTGGTGCCACACGTGGCCCTACGACCTTCCATAGTCCCACATTACACTCTGATGCACTCACCTTGGTACGCAACATGGCCAGCCATATCCTCCTCAATGACCAATGACATGCAACCTCACTGGGGACTGTACTCTTCCAGTTCCGCGGTACCTGTCATCCCCGAATGGACTGTGGTTCGCCCTCCACGAGCTCATATTGTGACGTGTGCTTGTCCTGTCCCTCAACCGCTCCAGCTGCTAAACTCCACTGGATGTGCAATAAACATCCAGTGACGCATGCTGTGTTATGTTTTACCTAATTTATGTATGAATCTGTGGAAGAGTGTAGAGACAGTGATTCACCTTACATCAATGATGCTCATCCAATGGGATGCCAGTCACAGTATGCTACATAACCTATGGTGTTTCTGGTGCTGTAAACACTACAATGGGGACAGACGCATTAGTCACTTCCTTGTCCAGATATGTACTGAATCACGCCCAGAGCCTCAGAGTCATTGTGGCTATCCCTGCCCTGTACAGTCGTACCCCACGCCACGCCACTCCCTGAGGGCAGGTTTACACACACACCACACCCATACAGCACATGTCAAAGGCCATGTGACCACGCAAATATAATGGATCCACTACGTCACATCCTTTATTGCCGATGGTGACTGGATGGATGATGCTCCACGGGTCTGAATCATAAAAAGTCCATGAAAAGTTGTGCAGAGGGTTAGTCGCACTCTGAGCTGTATTGCCGTCATGGGCCTACCACCACGTGGAGTGGACTTGAGTTGCACAGGGTTAGTGCCACCCGAAGATGATGTGGCCATCCGGGCCCTACTGACACGTGGCACGGACTTGAGTTGCACAGGGTTAGTGCCACCCGAAGCTGATGTGGCTATCAGGGGCCTACCACCACGTGGCGTAGACTTGAGTTGCACAGGATTAGTCGCACCCTAAGTTGTATGGCCGTCAGCGGCCTACCACCAGGTGGTGCTGACTTGCGTTGTAAAGGGTTACCGGCATCAGAAGCTGATGTGGTCTCTGCCATTGATGACTCAGGACTCAGCAACATGTGTGGGATCTGGTGCCCCGTGGAGCGGGTCCATGTAATGTGCACCAAACCATGGTGGCGGGACCGGGCCCTAGAGCTTTCATAGGCACGTGGAGTTCCCACTGGTAGACACTCCGATGGCAGCAGGTAATTATTCAGTCATGGCTGCGCAGGGGTGGAGGTGTCTCTCTCCCTCTCTCTCACTCCCCTCTCTTCACTCTCTCTCACTCTCTTCCTTCCTTTCCTTCCTTTCCTTCTATCTCTCTCACTCTCTCTACCTTTCTTACTCCCTTCCTTTCCTTCCCGTGCTTTATTTTCCAGGTTGTGTCCTCGATATTGATGGACGTGACAGGACTCTACCGCCTTGTTGTTCTGTGTTTGGTTTGTTAAATTTCAATAAAGTTTTTGGTCGTTACTTAAGTGGTGTGTGACTCTTTCTCGTTCTTATTACTGTTACTTGGTGGTGTCAACCATGGTCTTAAATTTTGGGGCAGTAATTGTGGGAATACTGGTGATGTCTGCAGTTTGCACCAGCTTCTGAAAAGTGTGTTAGATTTATCTCAAATTTAGTTGCATTAAAGTGCTGATAATGAGATGTAGAGTAGGTGTCACTGTGAAAAAACACACTAGGTGCACCTTTGTGATTTATTCTAAATACTAAAATCCTGTATTGAAGTGCACTGTGGTAGTGGGTGCAATTACAGTGTACACACAAAATTAATGAAGACATCTCATTGTATTTATATTGATTGGGAATAGTGGGTCAGGTGCTGGATCTTGACGAGATACACTGCCCTGTTAGTTTATTTTTCTGTACATAAAAAAACACATCACAACTTTCATAATGAAAGGCAAAAATTGCAATGCGAAACAAATTCCGGCAAAAAGCCACGTTAGCACCAGGGATTTTACACCTGCTTTCTGCTGGTGTTAAGCAGGAGGACTACCTGCATCATGAAAGGGAACACTGCCAAGTGCCCACCGGAACACCCACAGGTGCCATAGAGTCAATGAGCATGATACACGGATACCCATGAGGGCCACAACACTAATCACAACAACGCCAGGTCCGTCAACGCCCTCAGAATCTGCATCTCAGCAAGTGTGTCCATGTGGTCATTGTGTTAGCATAATGGGCACAGCCCTACAACATTACAGTGTGCTGTCTTCAGCGGACGTTACCATGTCACCTCAGTGTTGGCAGTGAGCCTGGACATGTAGCTACACATGCATCCTCCAGCAAGCACAAGCGGCGTGTGCTGGTTGGGCATACACAGGTCAGTGCAGGGGTGTGCCTATCCGGCAAGGGAAACGGAGTGTCTCAGACATGTCCATGTGCAGGAATTGCGGTAAGTGTGTCTCTGTGTTCTGGTGTGGCCGCCACAAGGGAAGCAGCAGTCGATGTTGTAAAGTGGCATGCACCACCTCCAAAGAGCAGTGTCACGTGTGGTTGGAATGCTGCTGGGCATGCGTGAATAGGCATTACAATGGTGTGCTGTAGGAGAGAACGGGATACAACAGCGCAGCGCAAAAAAGTGTTGGGGCTCATGGGAGCGAGGAGCAGCAGTTTGGTAACGTAACACACAGTGAACCCGCCCATGTGCCACCTGCTGGGAATCTCATCTATGATGACCAGGGTCACACACATCCCACAACACCCATGAATGACCTCTGTACACATCCTGTATGAATGTAGCTGGAAAAGTAACTGTAGGAATGAAAAGTTGTTTGGCTGAGCTATTTTGCGCTAGCACATCTTCTGCTCCGAGAAGGAACTTGCAAGTGAACAGCCCCCCCTGACAGATATGATAGTATTTGCATCTGTCTCCCACACTACGCTCTACCTGATTTGAGAAAAACAAGTACACATCCCACACTCAAAAGTCCATCGTAGTAAGCGTGAGTGAAATGGCCTTCACACATACTCCCACCACACCCCTGCCCTGCATCCATTCCACACAGACCCAGCTCATTGCACCAAGCTGTGCCATTTCATCCACAAAACTGGCACACGACAAGCCAGTGCAGCTACAAGCAGAGCCACTGACGCCATTCGCATCCACCTATACCGTGCATGTCTGCTGCATGTCCAGGGTGCACTGCCATTGTCGCACTTGCCTATCCAAGTTGTGCATGATCGTATGCCTCTCCAACCTTTTGGGTAGCTGACATGGATTACGATGGGTGTGTGCGCCCCCTGTTGGCCCAGGACCAGGAGTGTCATGGTGATGCCCGTTTATGGCATGCATGGATGTTTGGCATGCATGTTGGGAACTGGGCCTGGGAGATTGCACGTGTTGTAGTATGCAGTGAGCAACTTGACCCACTCCCCGATTCTGCAAAGGTGCACATTGGGTACAGTGGTTGGAGTCAGCAAACTGTCCCAGTCAGGTGATGGATTATGTAAACGACATGTCAAAAATTGTGGCCAACCATTACTCATTAGAGATAGTGGCTTATGGAGCTGCACTTGCTTTCATGGACGAGTGACAAGGTAGCTACAACCATGACTCGATGTCCCACATTGCAGTGTCCTGCCGTATCAATGCACATTGTGCATCTGGTCACATGTCCCAAGACGACAGTGGACATGGCTGCATTGGAGTCGACTCCATGTCTGAGGCGCGGACAACCAATGCTGCTTGACACAGACTTGTGTTGGTGATGGACTACCCCGAGGTGAACATGGACGTTTTCCTACATTCCTTATTCAAGCATGCTGCTGCATTAGTCCGCATATCGTGGCATTACTCTTGGCCGTACTGACAAGCACTTTTTTTTTAAAGTTTCCACATTTTTACTTGTTTCCAAATGTGTTGTGTTGTCAATCATCATTTGTATGCCAATGTGTGTGTCACATACTCTCTGGCTGCCTGCCAAACGTGAATTGCTACCCCATCCACACTGTGCATTTGTACCTATGCATTCTCATGTGCCTATTTTGTACTGACGCTTTTGGATGTTTATCAGACAAATGTGAGTGCATTTGTGTCCTGTGTTGGATTGTGTGAATGTTTGTGTTTGGACAACATTGTGTTGGATGTTCTTGTGCTCTGCGTCCTATGTGTGTGTGCTGCATTGTGTGTGAGATGTCCCTTCATGTGAAGTTTTGTTTACCCTTCTCCCTTTCAGGCAGTGTGGTTTTCACTTCTGTGCTTGTTGATGGTGTGATGTTGGCGGGTTTTGTGACTGGTGCTCCTTCTTGGTGTGTTTCATTTTGGCAATGGTTTGTCTGTAGTTGTGCTGTACTTAATTGTGCATGTGTGCCACTGTGCCCATCTCCCCCTGTCCCCCCCACTTCCTGCTTGTTTCTCTTCCTGGTGCTGTTGTGTCTGTAATTTTGTTGCTCCACACATAAATACATGTAACGACCAAATTAGAATAGTTCCTTGATTCTTTTCAGATTGCAATACTTCTCGCTCTTGGTTATTTTTGAATTTTCCATATAAACAAATATTAAATATTCAAGGACATATAGAAGTCAGAAGTGCAACGTATTCTATCAACACACTTTCTAGTACATTCTACAGCACGTGCAGGTTAAAACGTCATCAATTTTTTAAAACCTAACGATATTTTTTTGCAACAATTTCCCGAACATTTAACGGCAAATGCAGGTTAAAAGTTCATGATTGTTTTAAGTTCGAACAGTGCCTTCAGAATGCAATTAGCAGGTATTGTTGAGTTGAACAAATGTTATCCTATGATATGTACTCCACGTTTAAACTGCTTTTTCTTAACAAATCACAAAGATGCTTTTCCATAAAACGAATGTGCACCCTCTTTAAAAAAATGCTTTTTATCTGCTAATCAGTTAATATTTTGTATGTGAAAAAAGTAGTTCCCCATCTTTAAACATATCTCTTATTCTACGAACAGACTGAATGAGCTACAGACATCTATCCATACCTCCCAGGCACACCTTAAAATGCGAGTGTGGATCATAGGACATAGCTATGTTTTCTGGTGCAAGAGGTATGCAGATCAGAGACGTATTGACTTAGATCTAGGTTTACAAAATCTGGACATTAAATTGTTTGCACAGAGAGGATTGAAGTGGCACCAATTGTTGACTTTGGTTAAAACCTGTTTGCATCTCCAACACCCTATCCTCATGATTGTGCACTGTGGTGGAAATGACCTAGGCACATTGACTGGCGTTGGTTTGGACATGCTTATGAAGGACACCTTTAGATAACTGATGATGCTTTCCCTCAAACTGTCTGTGTATATTCCAATATAAGCCAAAGACAGAAGTGGAATCGGTCCAACCAATTTTGCCCTCAGATTGATAAATCTAAGAAAAATGTCAACAAAGCTGTGTCTGCATTCCTCAGAGACCATAGAATGGGGTCTATCTACAACAACAATATACGTTTTGATATGGCTGATATCTACAGAAGTGATAGAGTACACTTACAGATCAGGGAAATCGAGTTTTTCTGAATAATTTGAAGCTGTTCATCTACACTTATATGTAGCTCCAACTAATAAACACAAGGGCTCTTTTTAGAGCCACCTTAAAGTCCCAATATCAGTTCGCAGAGTGACAGCTGCGATCCGGCTAGCACAGGGAGACCTGCCGACCGTCGGGCAAGCTCGCTGAGGGAGAGCTGTGGCCCGTCGGCTCGGCTCGCACAGAGAGAGCTACGGGCCGTTGGCTCGCAAATGCACAGCAAAGTGCTGGCTCGCAGAGGGAGAGCTCGAGTCTAACTCGCAAAGGGACACCAACGGGCCAACGGACCTGCTAGCAGAGACACACCTATGACCTAACGGACTGGCTCACACATGTACAGCTAGGGACACGACCGCTCGCAGATGCAGACCTGCAAGCCCATGGACTGGTACTGTTTTATGCTTTAGTGCAGTGGTGTTTGTATACTGTAAGGGGTTGTACCGCATGTACTGTTTTAGGATTTAAAGTGGTGTTGTGTGTTTGTGTAGTGTATGGAGGTTCATGCTGAAAAAACAGTTGTATGGTTTAGAGTAGCGCAGTGGTGTTTATGTACTGTAGGAGGTCATGTTAGGAGTAGTGTTTTAGGATTTACGGTAGCACAGTGGTGTTTCTATAGTGTAGGGGGTCACCCTGGGAGTAATGATTTAGGGTTTAGGGTAGTACAGTGGTGTTTGGGTACTGTAAAGGGTTGTGCTGGGAGTAGATACTACAATGGTGTTTATGTACTTTAGGGGGTCGTGGTGGGGTCAGCCTGTTAGGGTTCATGATACAACAGTGGTGTTTGTGTAGTGTAGGAGGTCGTGCTGGGGATAGTCTTAAGGATTTAGGGTAGTGCAGTGGTATTTGGGTAATGTAGTGGATCGTGCTAGGGGTAGTGTTTTAGAGTTTACGACAGTGAAGTGGTGTTTCGGTAGCCTTTGGGTACTGTAGGGGATCGTACTGACTGACCAACTCGCAGAGCTCCAAGCCAACGTACAGGCTTCTAAAGGCATAGCTGCGACCTGGTGATATGAGGAGAGGCAGCGTGAAAGGGGTATCTCACACAGACACAGATGCCAGTGTTGCCTCGCAGTGGTAAAACTACTGACCCGATGACTTGTTGAGAGATGCGAACAGACGGACCGAATCACAAAGTGACTGCCAACACTGGATTCAACAGTTCACAGCCAACGAGCCACAATCTCCTGCTCGTAACCCCTTAGCCAATCAGATGTCAGAATTATCAAATATCGATATCATAAATTTGATATTTCACAAAAACTACTGACGGAATTTACACCATTTAAACAAAAGTATGCTTTTTGGACCATCATCTTTCTCCCTGCCAAATTTGGCATAATTCCGTTCAGCAGTTTCACCTTTTGTATCAAAATTGCATGGAGAAAACACGTTTTGGGACCCTCTTTTTTCTCAGGCCCTCCTACACCATTCACCTCAATATAGGAGCTAGTTAATAAAAGAAAACCTGTTTGAATAATTACATAAAGATTCACCAAACGACGACAAAGTTATGAGCACATAGAAGGCTCCAGGAGGGGGGTCGCACAGCCCTCACCCAACATGAGGGAAGCCCCGGGGCTGCGCAGATCCTAGCGGGCCCCCGCAACCCCCTGCAAGCCCACACTAATATTTTTTAGGAAATGCCCCCGTAACTTAGCCCACCCAGGGACCTCATTAAAAGAAAACATGGGAACCCGCGACCCCAGCGCGAAATGTGCCAATTTTCTTTTTTTTCAAATACTTTTTTGGGCCCTGGCGGTCCTTCTAGGACCCCTGAGCAGAACAGGGGTGTTTCTACCCCTTCCCTTCCCTTGTTTTATACCTTTGTTTGCCCATTTTCAGGTGACTCGCTTCTACCGAGCCACAAGATGGCTACCAACACTTCCTGATTTGGACTACTAGCAGCCAATCACAATGATGCACGCGACTTAGGCTCCGCCCAGATAGAGAAACTTTATTTTTCTAATTTCTCAGCAACTACTGAATGGATTTACACCATTTTAAAAAAGCTCACTTTAAGACCCACGCACTACCTTCGTGCCAAATTTGGGGTAAGTACGTTCAGTAGTTTCGGCTATAGCCTTGCACAAAGTTTCCTATGGGAAAATGATTTTTTTACTCTTATTTTTTGAATTTCTCAAAAACTACTGAACGGATTTACACTATTTATAAAAGGTCACTTTCTGAACCAAGTTCTACCTTTCTACCAAATTTGGGGTAATTCCGTTCAGCAGTTCGGGCTGTAGCTCTTCGCAAAAGTTCCTAAGGAAATTAACATGAAGAAAACGGGTTTTGGGACTCCCCTTTTTTCTCAGCCCCCACTTGACAAATCACCCCCAAACTTTCAGGATAGGAGCTGGCCTAGATAGACTTTTTTGGGGGGAGAATTTCAGAAGGATTCGTCAAACAACCCCAAAGTTATTAGCAAGTGAAAAAATGCTTTTCCTATTGAAACTAGGTTCTAACTTTAACTACCACCTGGGGACCACCAGTAGGTAATATATATATATATATGTCATTTGAGATGTCATCAGTGATGTCACTGACCATGTCATGAATGATGTAATATGTGACATCATCAGCAGTGGATTGCGGGTGCCTGAAATATAGTTAGTACAACTAACTATATAGGAGCAATTTCAATGGTTTTTAAAATACTAAATCCTAACTATATATGACCTGAAACCTATGTTTTTTTTCAGTGAATTGGCATGTTTTTTTTAAATGCTAATACCTAACTATATATGACCTGAAACCTATGTTTTTTTTAGTGAATTTGCAAGGTTTTTTAAATGCTAATATCTAACTATGTAAGGCTTGAAACCTATGATTTTTTCAGTGAATATATATATTTAATTTAATATATATATCATTTTTATTTTCAAGTTTTTTTTTATATGATTACAGGGTCCGCGCACCGTAAACGCTCTGAGCTCTTACCCCGACAATTTTTTTAAATTTCTGAAACATAATATCTACGTTTTTAACATAGATTTTAAAGGAAGATAAAATCTGCTTTAATATAGAATTTTTTTTTTACAACTTTCAACAACAGTATATTACTTTTGAAGTAGTAACAAATCTCGCGAGGGGTACGTCGCACGTGCACGGACCGTAAAAGTTTTGAGCTCTTACCCCCGAAAGTTTTATCAACTTTAAATCGTTATATCTACGTATTCATTGTACAATGTAAAGGTACACAATATCTGGGATAATAAAGACCATGGTATTTAAACTTATAAAGACCATATATAACTTTATTTAAGCAATTATAAATCTTGCGAGGGTGCGTACTATGTAAACGCATCGTAAGATGACGTTAGCGCTCCGTAAATAGATCGTAAACACACCGTAAGCTTACGTAAGCGCTCCGTAAACGCTCTGTAAGCTTACGTACAACCATGTGACCTTAAAACAAAAGATGTAATTGGTTTATAATACTTCCTACTCCAATTGTTGAAAGACCCCTCCCATGTTCATCATTCTTTCTAGGCTTTCAGAGAAGCAACACCTTTTTTCTACAGCTCCTAGCTACAGAAAAATACTTCCAAATGCTGAACATCCAGAGTCTGACCATTCTTCTAATGAAGACTTTGTTGAAGAGGTCCCTCACCCAAGTAAGAAGAAGGAGTCCATAGTCTGGAAGTTTTTCAGCTTTCCAGAACATCAGAAGAAAGTAAATGCACCACTGGTCACCTGCAAGATCTGTGACACAGTGTTATCTAGAGGAAATCCGAATAAGAAATATTCATTCGGAACCCATAGCATGGAACGCCATGTACAAAATATACACCCCAACAATTGGAGTAGAGCTGTGGTGCAAAGATCTCAGGAGCAGGACTCTTCTCCTAGTACATTTACAGCAAGAACTGGAGTACCACCAATGCCATGTTCAATGGTGGCGAACATTCAGCCAGAACTGAAAAATGTAATGATGCAATGCATACATTGCAATAAATTAGTAGCCTTCGGACAACAGTTCACTGAAGTAATTTTGCAGAAGAACAGGAACCACAGATGCAGCAAATATTTTTTTTCTTTCAATTTCATAGTTTGTTCCTGTTGAACAATTGTTTTGTGTAAAAAGTTCATTTGTCTACGTTTTTCCAGCAAAACAAAAACCAAAAAAAACCCAGTTCTTTTTAGAACTACCACTACTGGTTAAAGAAAGAACTAAATTTCTATGTTTGTTTGTAAAAGTTTGTCATTCGGTATTTAAGAACTGGCAATGGGGATGTTGGTATTTTTACCGAATTAATTTCCGATTCGGTAAAATTTGGTAATTACCGAATCTGTATTTGCCATTGATTCCTATGGGCCTTGAAGCCCATAGGAATCAATGTAAAATACCGATTCAGTAATTACCGAATCGGTAAATACCGAATCCTGCCAGGGGGAACAGGGTGTCACTTTGACACCCTGTAGCACCCCTGTTTTTGGCTTGTGTGCAATGTGACACACATACATGCTCTTAGGGCATGTATGTGTGCCACATGGCACAGATGTACATGCACAGATGTGCATGTACACAGGAATTCCGTATTTACCACCCAATTGTATTGGGTAGTAATTAACGAATTCTTAGACGCCTCTAGAACTGTCAACAGTGCTATCTACATTAGAATTTACATATTTGATATTTTTACCGAGTCTGTATTTACAGATTCAGTAATTTTATCGATTCGGTAAATACAGAATCAGTAAAAATACCAAATCTGTAAATAAATGCCTCCTACATAGGAAAAGGCATTTACCGGTCGGTAACGGCCAAATTCGGCCGTTACCAACCGGTAAATGCCTACCTACATCGGGCCCCAAATCATACCACTTCAATATTTAAGAGTAGATAAATGGGATGTAGGTAATTTTTCTTTTGAAATGACTGAATCTGTATAATTCAGTCATTTTACCGAATTGGTATTTACCGATTTAGTAATTGTCATTGATTCCTATGGGCCTTGAGGCCAATAGGAATCAATGGCAATTACTGAATCAGTAAATACCGATTCGGTAAAATTACCGAATTGTCAAGGGGGATAGGTTGTCACTTTGACAGCCTGTTGCACCCCTGATTCTGACTTGTGTGCCATGTCACACACATACATAGTTTTAGAGCATGTATGTGTGCCACATGGCACAAATGTACATGCACAGATGTGCATGTACACAGGAATTCATTATTTACCCCCAAAGGTTTTATCGTTATATGTACATATTCATTGTACAATATAAAAGTACACATTATCTGAGATAATAAAGAATATGTTTATTTTAATTCTTAAACAACATATATAACTTTATTTAAGCAACTTTTAAACAACATATATCATTTTATTTAAGCAACTTTTAAACAACATATATAACTTTATTTAAGCAATTACAAATCTCGCAATGGTGCATACCAAACAGTTCTTTTTACAACTACCTCTACTGGTTAAAGAAAGAACTACATTTCTGTATGTATGTAAAAGTTTGTCATACTGAATGTCAAAGTGCAAAACTATAAGGATGTGGTACAGCATAAACCTATAAGGTGTTTACCTATAGTATACTGTACTACTTCCAAAGCACTGAAATGTAACATATGTATATAAACATGTTACAACTCAATAGGCCAGATGTACGTAATCTCGAATTTACCTACTCATAAATACCACATGATACCACTTCAATATTTAAGAGTAGGTAATGCGGATGTAGGTAATTTCTCTTTTGAAATTACCAAATCTGTATAATTCAGTCATTTTACTGAATCGGTATTTACTGATTTGGTAATTGCCATTGATTCCTATAAGTCTTAAGGCCAATAGGAATCAATGACAATTACTGAATCAGTAAAATTGCTGAATTTTCAAGGGAGACAGGTTGTCACTTTGACACCCTGTTGCACCCTTGATTCTGATTTGTGTGCCATGTCACACATATACATGGTTTTAGAGGATGTATGTGTGCCACATGGCACAAATGTACATGCACAGATATGCCTGCACACAGGAATTCATTATTTACCTCCGAAAGTTTTATAAACTTTAAATCGGTATATCTACATATTCTTTGAACAATATAAAGGAACATATTACCTGGGATAATAAAGAACATTTTTATTTTAAACTTTCAAACAACATATATAACTTTATTTAAACAATTATAAATCTCACAAGGGTGCGTACCACGTAAGCACATCATAAGATGACGTAAGTGCTCCGTAAATAAAACGTAAACGCAACGTAAGTTTACGTAAGCGTTCTGTAAACGCTCCGTAAGCACTCCGTAAGCTTACATCCAACCATGTGACCTTAAACAAAAGATTTAATTGATTTATAATACTTCCTACTCCAATTGTTGAAAGACCCCTACCATGTTTATCATTCTTCTTTGGCTTTCAGAGAAGCAACACCTTTTTTTCTGCAACTCCTAGCTACAGAAAAATACTTCCAAATGGCTGAACATCCCTTGTAAATATCTACAAAGTCATAATGGATTATTCCTACCAAGAATCGCAAACAAAGAGTTTATGAGCAAGCTTTATCAATCAAGAGGACTGAATTTGAAGATTCATCCAGAAGACAATCTTCAGAGAAAAGAAAAAATGCTCATGGTAATGCACCTGTGCTTCCTGTTTTTTGCAGGATAACTTGAATGGACTCTTGTGCAAAGGTTATTAGTTTCTGGCAACGAATGCATCGCATCATCAAATTCTTAAGTTCAGGTTGGATATTTGCAACCATTGATGCTTGCATTGGTGGTGCTGTTGCTTCAGAAGAAGAGCTGGGAGCAGAGCCCTGCTCCTCTGATGATCTTTTTATTACAACTTTAGTCCAATTGTTTGGGTGTATATTCCGGACATGGCATTCCATGCTATAAGTTCCAAAGCTGTACTGTTTCTGTGGATTCCCTCTTGAAAGTACTGTGCGACAGATTTGACATATGACAAAAGGCGCATTTACTTTTTTCTCTCTTTCTTTTTTTTTTTTTTAAATTTCCGTACTATGGACTCTCTCTGTGTTCTAGGGGTTTCAGGAACAAACTCTTCTGAAGATGAAGTAGAAGAATGAACTTTTTACACAAAACAATTGTTGCATCTGTGGTTCCTGTTCTTCTATAAAATTACAATGGATTGTTGTCCAAAGGCTTCTAATTTATTGCAATGTATGCATTCCTTCATTAAATTTTTCAGTTCTGGCTGAATGTTCGCCACCATTGAAGTTGGCATTGGTGGTACTCTGGTTCTTGCTGTAGATGTACTAGGAGAAGAGTCCTGCTCCTGAGATCTTTGCACCACAGCTCTACTCCAATTGTTGGGGTGTATATTTTTTACATGGCGTTCCGTGCTGTGGGTTCCGAATGAATATTTTTTATTAGGGTTTCCTCTAGATAACACTGTGTCACAGATCTTGCAGGTGACAGTGGTGCATTTACTTTCTTCTGATGTTCTGGAAAGCTGAAAAACTTCCAGACTATGGACTCCTTCTTCTTACTTGGGCGAGGGACCTCTTCAACAAAGTCTTCATTAGAAGAATGGTCAGACTCTCTGTTGAAAAGAAAAATAATACATATTATAGACCACTACTAACATAGCACATACTAATTACATTAACTAAACAATATATACACTAGTTCAATTCTCTCTCTGTGTGTCTCATATCATTTTCTGCCTGCACCATCTCCCTTTTTGCATGCCTCATCTCACTATCTCCTTCCACCATCTCTCTGTTTGTATGTATGTGTCATCTCAATCTCTGCCTACACCATCTGTCTGTTTGTGTGTGTGTCTCATCTCACTCTCTGTGTCTAAAACGAATTACCATTCTAAATGTTTTTGGTTGAAATGTCTGGCTTCAAGTTTTTTGACAAGGAACACACTGAGTGTGTATGTGAATTAAGGAATTATAGTTTCATCTTTTTCCATAATGTTAGCTGTGTGTTTGTATCTTTTAGCTTACAGAGTACACTTCTTTTTAAAGTGTTTCTCATGCTTGGATTCAATGCTGGTACAGAGATAGTGCTAATAGTTTAATTTGGCTTGTAAATATGCTCCTTTTTTACAAGAGCCTTGCGCAACCTTTAACATGGGTGCAAGCAGTGAATATAAGGAGAGGGATAAGAATAGCAGATAGAAAACAATATGAAATGGTGTGGGAGATGTATAAAGGTTTTCACTAATGGCATCAATTGAGATGGAATATAAGATAAAGAGGGGCATATTTACAAACCATTTGGACAATGTTTCACATGGGTGCAAGCAGAAAATGCATGCAGAGTAATAAAATTGGCACACAGACAAGAATATGAAATGCCTTGAGAGATGCGTTAAGGATTTTACTAATGGCATAAATTGAGATACAAAATACAAAAAAGAGAGGCATATTTACAAGCCACTTGCACAATGTTTGACATGGGTGCAAGCAGAAAATGCATGCAGACTAATAAAATTGGCACACAGACAAGAATATAAAATGCCTTGAGAGATGCGTAAAGGATTTTACTAATGGTATAAATTGAGATACAATATACAAAAAAGAGAGGCATATTTACAAGCCCCTTGCGCAATGTTTGACATGGGTGCAACCAGAAAATGCATGCAGAGTTATAAAATTGGCACACAGACAAGAATATGAAATGCCTTGAGAGATGCGTAAAGGATTTTACTAATGGCATAAATTGAGATACAATATACAAAAGAGAGAGGCATATTTACAAGCCCCTTGCGCAATGTTTGACATGGGTGTAACCAGAAAATGCATGCAGAGTTATAAAATTGGCACACAGACAAGAATATGAAATGCCTTGAGAGATGCGTAAAGGATTTTACTAATGGCATAAATTGAGACAGAAAATACAAAAAAGAGAAGCATATTTACAAGCCCCTTGCGCAATGTTTCACATGGGTGCAAGCAGAAAATGCATGCAGAGTAATAAAATTGGCACACAGACAAGAATATGAAATGCCTTGAGAGATGCTTAAAGGATTTTACTAATGGCATAAATTGAGATAGAATATACAAAAAAGCGAGGCATATTTACAAGCCCCTTGCGCAATGTTTAACATTAATGCTGCTATAGAGATAGTGTAATGGTTTCATTGGCATATACATAACATAAGACACAATCCAAATTAAAACAATACCCTATTAGCTAAGAGATGCAAACTGTCAGAAAATACAGTTAACATTATGGAAAAAGGTGAAAATATAATTCCTTAATTCACACAGACACTCACTGTGATCCATGTCAAAAATCTTTAAGCCACACATTTTATCAAAAAACATTTAGCATGGTAAACCATTTTACACACAGAGCACAACCCATTTAAACGAGCACTACACTACAATGCAGAAATCTGACCCATTTTCAAAATACAACAGTAATGAAGCCCAATATGCTTGTTATGCTTCCCAATACTGCAAAGAGCACTCTCTCTATATTACTCACCTTTAAAATCGCTTTTGAAAATGTAGAACAGTGTGAAACACACATCAGATTTTCTCAAGCAGAATCCCTGAACTGCAGCTCAGACACTGGAAACAGAAATGGCACAGTTTCCCACTCATTCTACTCACTTATTTCTGCTCATAACCCATGAAATGTCTTCCCACACTATTTCAAAACTAAACTAACATTTCAATTGGTTCTACATTTTCACACTTTCAAACTCACATAATATTCACCCATCCCCCTACTGCTCATTCAACTTGTTACCATGGTAACTCCCACCTACGGAAGAACAGAGTTTAAAAGTTCATCATACTATGTTGCAAATTAATCCTGCAAGGTTGTTAGAGCTTTCAATATAACATCTAATCATGTGCAATGTTCCTTTCAATGACCTTTTCTGAACCATTAGAATTGCTTCTTTTAAAAAACAAAACTATGCACCCTAATATGCTCTTTTGCATTTTCAGAAAGCACCAATCATTTCTTAAGCTTTAAGTGCAGTGAATGCCCTCCTCTTTTTTTCTAAACTCCAAGCTTTCCAACTGCCATTTCATTTACAGCCCTCATCTAAGTACAATCAGATCTGCCATGAACTTGCTTTCAGTATGGTTTGTAGGACACAGATTTCTATTCTGGTCTAAAAGGTATGCAACAAACAGAGGAATTTTAAACCTTGATTTACCAAATGTGGATATTTTATGGATTGGCCAGAGAAGATTGAAATGTCACCAATTGATACCATTGGTAAAATCCTTCATGCATCTCCCACACCCTGACCTCATAATTGTGCACTGTGGTGAAAATGACTTATGCACTTTGACTGGGGTTGGTCTGGAAATGCTATTGAAGGACATCTTTGGACACTTTGTGTCACTTTTTCCTCAAACTGCCTTGGTCCAATCAATTTTGTCCGCAGATTGAGAAAGCAAGGAAACATGTAAATAAATCTGTTTCTGCATACATGCAAGACTATGGATTGGGTTGTATATACCACAACAACTTGCGTTACAACATGCAAGGCATCTATAGGACAGATGGTGTACATTTCACTGATGAAGGGAACAGAGTCTAGCTCTGTAACATCAGACTCTGCATTGGTACTTACTTGTAGGTACCAAAAAAAACACAATGAATACAACGGGTCTTTTTAGAGCCAACTAACATGTAAACACTCAAATATGATTTTTAACTTTATTTTCTTTATTAATTTTTACCGAGGTCCGCGCACCGAGCACTCACCAAGCACTCCCCATGCGGGGACCTATCGTGTTTTCTGTTATTTTTTAAAAAATAAACATTATTTTTAACCTTAGGAGTCCTTGAAGGACCTTCTGAGAAGGTGTAAGGGGTCAGGGACACTCTACCCTACATCCTTTCCACGTTTTTAAGTTATATTATTCACTCTCTTCCGAATCCACAAAATGGTGGCGATAGGGTTCGCGCACCGTGCATTTACCGAGCACTCACAGTGCGCGGACCTAATGGATTTTTTTTTTTAAAACAAAACTAAATGGAAATGGACATTGTCTCCTCTGTAGATACCTTGTATGTTGTAATGCAAGTTATTGTGGTATATTGAATCCATACTGTAGTCTTTTAGGAAAGCAGAAACAGATTTGTTCACATGATTCCTTCCTTTCTCAATGTGTGGTCAGAATTGGCGTAGGAGGTCATGAGTTCCTACTCTGGTGAAACACACTTGCTATTCTATTCCTACATTTGAACTTGGCCGTCTCAGCCACCAATGTCCCACATTGCTGCACACATTGCGGCGTCAGGCCCTAATGCGCTACAGCCAACCGTTACTTGACATCCAGGGCACCGCACTGCACCGGCCCACCGAGGTACCTGAACACAGGCAGCCTCCCCAAGATACTACTGAGTCCATACATTGTGGGCTATGGCAGTAGAGTCCAAGACCACCGTCAGGTCGGTCCCTCCTCCCCGCCAACCCACTACACACGTGGAATCTACCCTCTCCTGGGGCCCATGGAATGGTTGCAACTCCATTGTTGTGCATCCCTTTTTGTTGTTAACTGTCAGCGCTCCGCCACAGGATGAGAAGCTCCCCGGCGCACTTGCCCTCCCCCCTCCTCCCTTCCCTCTCCTAGACGCTGACTGTGCTCTGGAACATTTTCTTTGTTTTTTTTTTGGTTTTTTACAGACGTACCTGTTGTTAAATTTGCTTTGATTACGTTGTTAATTACTGCAATTAGACTGATATATTAACCCCCAAGGTAGAAGCTGACTATGGAAGCGAACTGCACATAATAAAGTGATATTCGCTGTGCCCAGAGTGCCATACCGGCCCCACTTTGCAACCACCTTCCCCAGTTTTCCACCAAACATCCTTGCCCATTTATAAATGACCTATACTGGAGAATATGCGGGAAAACTTCACTATATGCCTATTTCATCCACCATCAGTGGATAAAATACCTGTTTACCAATGGCATATACTAGAAAATATGCAGTATAACTTCACCATATGCCCATACTGGAAAATATGCAGTATAACTTCCCCACATTCCCATAGTGTCTACCATCAGTGGATAACGTACTTTTTAAGATGTCAGATGCGCATGGCGCTAGGGGTGCTGCATACAGCCTTGGCCCACCGGACAGCTGTTAATTGGTGCTAGGGAAAGTCCATAGTGTGCACTGAGTTATTACATGGAAGGACACTTGTGTTTGAATAGTGGGCATCAGAGCAGAAGAAATTTTGAGAACTTGACCACACAGGAGTACAACTTGGTCGTACCTTTGAGCTTTACCTTTTAATTTGAAAGTCGGCCGCACACCAGAACTTGGCCGTATATCTAAACTTTGCCGCTTTGGCTAGTAACGCCCCACTCTGCTATCGACTGGGCGTACACTTGAACAACTTGGCCGAACAGTTGAATTTGTACACGTTAACTTTTTACCTCGACCGCACACTAGAATACACATGCCCTCTCTGTTTACAAGAAAAGCACCGCCAGCAGCATCCTGATCAGAGGAGTCTCCTGCAAATAAATAAGAGGGTCCCCTCCCCAACCTGTTATTGTTTGTTACTTTATAAAGAGTGCTATCCTGCCACAAAGCTGTTTTCCATGCCTAACCATAAGAAAATTGTGTTGCCCTTGTTGAAGGCAATCGGAAGCTGCAGCATTTATTATGCACCTACGTCAAAATTAGTCACCCTGGCCGGCAAATGATTTAAAACCCCAGACGTATATTATGACCTTAATATTTGTAAACCCACTGCATCAGCCAGGATGCCTGGAGCCTCGTTCACATCTGAAGACGATCCGGTGAGCATTTCAGGTAAGGCCAAAAAGTTTGTGACCACCAGCAGGTCGGTCCCCTCCCTTGCGCGCCTAGAGCCCACTAAGTTTAATTGCACCTAATTGACGCCTGTTGGGAACCACACCAGGTTTTCCATCAACCAGGAGACATCACGCACGCTTAGCCAACTTCTGTTCTGCATAAGGTGAAGAAATTCCTTTGACATACCGGTCACACTACCGCGGCCTGGTGACTAGCCAGATTATGAACTACCCTTAAGTAGTAGTTGCTGGTGCAGCCAAGCCATCAAATAACCTGATGTTTTTGACTTCCTCCGATCATCATGCTTGTCACAACTTTGGTAGGGAGGCGATCCTCTTGGTATCAGGTATCATAAAATGTTTATTCGGCTGTAACCAGCCATAAAAGAGTACATCATTTCATAATAAAATACAATACAAAGGTCCATTGTAAATTCCGTAAATAAGGAAGCAACTACAAACGTAGCATGCATCAGCAACATAATTCATCAGGTACTGGGCACACGTATAGTCAACAGTTCTGATAGCACAACAGTAAAAAACATGGTCCCAGACCCATCTGTACCCACAGCACCACCGTGACCAGTCACACCGAGGTCGCCTCAGCGCAGACAAACCCAACTGCGTTCCCTCCTGTTATTTCTTGCCTCGTACTTACGACCCCTAACTACCCTTGACTGGGTTGGGAATATCACCTGTCTTATGATTTTGAGCCACGCCATCTCAGCTCTGTTGAGTCACAGGTATCGCCCTGTTGATGAAAAACGTGTTGGCTGGCGTTTGGAAAGGGGTGACCACTCGGTCCCCCCGAACGTATGGTTGGGTGCCTCGCCTCCCGGGAAACCATTTTGGGCGGGGGGCGTGTCTCGGCTGGTATGCCCGAAGCGGCGTAGCCGGGGCGCGCCTTTTTCCCGCCCAAGAGGGGTTGTCCTAGACACCTACACCGATGGCCACGCCCAGTAGGCGTAACGGCGGAGGGTACACGCCCTCCCGAAGAGGAATAAAGAGAGCAGGAATCCGAAGAAGCGCCCTCATGTTCCTGTGCTTGGAAGCTGCACCCACTCGATGCCCGTGAGCCCTCGACGGAACAAGGAGCAATTTTGAGAACTTGTAATTCTTGTGTTTCTCTTTCAGTGACTTCAAGGCGAAGGATCCAGGACGTATTGATTGACTCGGAGCGGATTGTCAAAACGATGTCCGGCAAGAAGGCAGGAAAGGGTTCCGAGACAGACAAAGTGCTTCGCATGTTGGTGAACAGAATTGCAAGGATGGAACGAAGCATGGGACAAGTCCCAGCGCTTGGTAGGGATATGGCGGGCATCAATAAACAACTGGCCGCAATGAACAAACCGGGTAACCCGAAAAAGGTAATAGGCCCGGCATTGCCGGGAGTCGTCCCCGAGGGTAGAGGAAAGCGGGTCAAAAGGAGGGCGGGGGCAGGGGAGGTTCCGGTCCCTGAGGTACCTCCAGTTCTCCCTGCCATACCAGCCGAGGGCCCGGTACCAATCCCAGACGCGGGTCAACCGATTCCGGTTGTGATTACGCCCGCCGTCGACGAGGATATGCCTCCTGAGTTGGCTGCCCAGTTGGCCGCATGGCTCAACAAAAAAGCAGGGGGTGCTATAGCGCCCGGAGACTCGGCCGAAGAGGCCAAATTACTAATGCAGCAGTTGCGGCAGTCACGAGATGCCGCAAAGGCGAATCTCCCTCTTGTCTCCCCACAGGTGACTCCGGAAGGATCGGCAGCTGGTCTTGAGAAAACGGCGGGAAAAACGACCGAACAGGGTAAGCTCGCTTTGCCAGTGGCGGGGGAGGGCTCTTTGCCCTCAAGGCGGGAGAGGGTGGTTCAACATATCCCGTTGGCCACGAATGAATTGATATGGGCAGACAAGTATGTTAATATGTTTTCGTTGTTGACTGACCATCGCGAGATGGAGTATGCTAAGACACAGAAAGATTTGTGGCACCCGAGTGTTTGGCGAGCCAAAATGGCGGGATTCAGGGTGGATGAGACAATAACAAATTGGGCTAAGGCCTTTGCAATGTTTACTGCGATTATTGGCGAACGTAAACCTGAGGTATTGCCCGAACTGTCTTGTTATCAGGCACGTATAATGGATTTTTATGAAACATATGAGGGGAATGAATGGATGGGTTACAACATGAAATTCCGTAAAGCAAAGGAGTATGATTCCTCTCTGACATGGGATTGCCTCAACTCGATTTCTTGGCAGAAGCAGCTCCTGCCTGGTGCGGTGAGGACGTCCACGCCAGGCGGGAATGGGTCGGGGTTTTCCCGCCAGAACCCCGCAGTGCCCTTTCAGGCAGGCGCCGGTGGCGATCACCAGCCGAGAACCGGCGGGAATGGTGGAAAGTGGGGGGTCTGTTAGGGCTTCAATAGAGGCAACTGTACCAGACCACAAGGGGCATGTAAGTTTAAACATGCATGTGCGGGTTGTGGGAATTCCTCTCACCCGGAGACTTCATGCAGGTCAAGGAATAGCGGGTCAGGAGGTAAAGGAGGGTCCAAACAAGACTAAGGGGGATCATTGTGTACAATTACCAACTCCCGTTGATATCATGGCTATGTCTCCCTGGTTGAACAAATACCCTGATTATGTCTCCGCTGGGGTGTTGAGGAAGGGATTCTTATATGGCTTCCACATCCCGGCGGGGGATTTTCGTGGGGAACCTTTGTGTAAAAACCAGCTTTCGGCACAGCATAATCCAGGTGTGGTGGAGAGAAAAATAGCTAAGGAGGTGAGCCTAGGCCGAGTGGCTGGGCCTTTTCAGTACCCGCCAGTAGCGAATTTCATCTGTTCCCCGTTGGGGGTGGTCCCCAAAAAGGACCCGGGGGAGTTTAGGCTGATCCATAATCTCTCTGCTCCAAGGGGGTTGTCAGTAAACGATGCTATTGACCCAGAAGTCTGTTCGGTGCGGTACGCATCGTTCGATGATGCCGTCACCATGTTGAATCGCCTGGGCCCCGGGGCGCTGATGGCGAAATCTGATATCGAGTCAGCGTTCCGGTTGCTCCCGGTACACCCACAGGATCAGCGTCTCCTAGGTTTTGCGTTCCAAGGACGTTACTACATGGATAAATGCATGCCGATGGGTTGCTCCATCTCTTGTGCTTATTTTGAAAAATTCAGCTGTTTTTTGGAGTGGGCATTCACCGAGGCCATGGGACATAGGCAAGTTATGCATTACCTAGATGACTTTCTGTTCCTGGGAGCAGCCGGTGACACGAAATGTGCGCAGGCGCTACAGGATTTTCGCTTCCTCATGAAAGAGTTTGGGGTGCCATTGGCGCCAGGTAAGACGGTTGGACCATCTACTTCACTGGAGTTTCTGGGAATTGAGCTCGATTCTGTGGAGGGATGTTTCCGTTTGCCAGTGGAAAAGGTATCTAAATTTAGGGCTTCCCTGGAACTTTGCCTCGGTAAGGCGAAAGTGACCCTGCACCAGTTACAGCAAGCTGTGGGGCAGCTTAACTTTGCCTTGAGAGTGATACCAATGGCCCACCCCTTTTTCACGCTCTATTGCACAAGCTATGGTTGGTCTTAAAGAAGGACACCACCACACGAGACTGTCTGCAGAGGTTCGCCAGGACATGCGCATTTGGTTGGCATTCCTGGCGGACTTCAACGGTCGAGTGGTGTGGAACAGGCCGCCAGCATCTTCGGACGAGTTGGGTTTGTGGACTGACTCGGCGGGGAGCGTGGGGTTTGGCGCCATCTTAGGTAATCGATGGTCGGCTCAAACATGGCCGACGTGGTGGCACACCAGCGGTCTCACAGGTAATATAGGGTTCCTCGAGCTATTCCCTATTTTTGTTGCTCTGAGGGCATGGCCTAACGAGTTCCGAGACCGCTCGGTGGTATTCTGGTCTGATAATATGACTGTTGTCGAATGCATTAACCAACAGGCAGCACGCTGCAGATGGATCTTGAGATTGTTGAAGGAAATTGTGCTGCTTTGCATGAGACTGAATGTACAGTTCAAGGCGAAACATGTGCTGGGTGTACTGAATCATGCGGCTGATGCACTCTCTCGTTCACATATGCAGGCATTCAGGGGTTATCTACCTACAGCGGACCTAGTGGCGGCACCATTCCCCGAAGCACTCTGGCTAATCGGTGCCCCAGATTACAAGACCTCGTGGCAGCAAGCTTAGCCCCCAGGACGAGGAAGGCATACGAAGGAGCATTTTGTTCCTATTGTGCATTTTTGGGTCCGACAGGGAGTCAGAACTGGGGTCAGGAGGATTCCTTCCTTGGGTTCCTGGAATCACTGCACAGAGAAGGCCGATCAGCGGCTACGGCCAATAGACACAGGGCGGCCATCTCATTCATGGCGCAGGTGCATGGCATCAAAGACCCAACGGGTTCCTTTCTGGCGAGGAAAGCCCTTCGCGGGTGGCAGCGCCTCGAGGGTCGCAAGCAAGACAAGAGGCGCCCGATTGGCTTAGAAAGGTTGTCCCTGCTCATGGCAAAACTAAGCACGACATGCTCCTCCCAATTCGAAGCAGTTCTGTTCCGGGCAGCCTTCGCATTAGCGTTCCATGGGGCTATGCGGGTGAGCGAACTGGTCGCAAGGAATAAGAAAGATGTGGAGGGTGGCTTGTGTAGGGATCACATCCTGATTAGGGGTGATTCGATGGTAGTCACGATAGCTAGTTCCAAAACTGACCAGGGAGCGATGGGAAATAGTGTTGTTGTCCAGCGCATGCGAGGGTCCCCCACGTGCCCGATAATGTGCATAGAGGAATACTTGGCACTGAGGGCGGATACATGGGGGGGGAGTTTGCTGAGGCACAGCGACGCCACCCCACTGACGAGGTTTCAGTTCCAGAGGGTGCTAGCACTGACAATCGCGGCAGCGGGCATGGACCCGTGCGATTTTGGGACCCACTCCTTCAGGATAGGGGCTGCTACTGAGGCTACAGCCAGGGGTCAGAGTGCGAAAGAGGTGAAACAGTTAGGACGATGGTCCTCGAATTGTTTTAATAGGTATGTGCGATTGCACATGTTGTGAAGTCAAGTTACATGCACTCACGCTTCTTGTCTTCTGTTTGATTTACAGTCATGCGGGGCGGAATTGGCGGTCAACCCAGTACCAAGGGACCAGCGGTCATGGATCACCGTCTGAGGAGAGAGTGGTTTGGGTCGTGGGCCACTCATACGTGAGGCGGGCCGGGGACGTATTCGAAGCAGGTGACGCGACTCGCGCAGCTGGGGAATACGGGTACAGAGTGGCCTTCCATGGAAGGGGCGGGCTCTGTATTAACCAATTGTAATCTTTTGTTGAGGGTCTCTTAGGGTGGCAGAGGTCACCGCCATCTGTAGTCATAGTTCACCTTGGGGGCAATGACTTAGTGACGAGTTTTACTCGAGCAAGTTTTGTCTGCCGTGAGCTGGTTGGCAAAAAGAATCCCAGGGTGCACGATTGCCTGGTCCCACATGATTCCCAGAAAGGTGTGGCGGGGGGGCATTTCAGTCTCAGCACTGAACCATTCGGTGAAGAAGGTTAAGAACAAGATTGGTAGATTGTTTCGCTCGGCGCAGTTGCATAGCATTCCGCATGGGTGTATTCGGGGTGACCACATGTATCTGAATGATGGGGTTCACCTGTCCCGGGAGGGGAATGTCTTACTCATAGGAGACTTCATAGCATGGCTAAGGGGTTTGAGGAAGCATGACCTTTAGGAGGAGTTGTGGGGGGGCCGGAGAACCGGTCAACTATCCGGCCTGTGGTGGTAAGGTCATGATCGGTGAGCAGTAACTTCAAGGTCCCTAGAGGGGGGCGCCACCCACTATGGATGGGAGCGCCCAGGGGGAGGCGGCCATTGGCCCCTCCCACTGGGAGGCGCCACCCACTAAGGATGGGTCGCCTAGGGGAAGACAGCCATAGGCCCCTTCCAGGGGAGGAGGCGGCTATATGCCCCTCCTAAGAATTTCCCGGGGCCCGGATATCCGCGACGGCGGATGTGATAGAGAGTGTGGGGTTGAGGGGGAGTCCACGCTGTCCTTCCTACAGACACCTCACACGGGTGCTCGGACGACCTTTAAGATGGCGTCGAGCGGAAATGGGGGCCCCCAACAAGACAAGGGAAATTAGAGTTGGCACGGAGGGTACAGTCCTCTGCGCGGCCGCCACTCACACCGTGAGGGCGAGAGTTTTGGTAGTAGGGATCTGACACCGGTTGTGACCTTGCCGTTGGCCCTTAATGCTAGGATGTACAATTTTAATTTAGAATGTATGCATTTGCAGGATGTTAGACTCGGCTAGGAAACCTTTGTATTAGAGATTTGTTAAGGTTAGCCAATGAACATGTCTTCATCGAAATGTAATAAATGAAAATTGTACATGATATGAAACTTTTATTTAATGTTTTAATTTTGTTTCATATTTTAATAAATATGGCCGGGAGGGTGACTCCCTCCCGCTTTCCAAAAGTTCAGAACTGTGTCCGTCTTCCCATCCTTGGGGATTGTGTTGGGAGGGGGTGACAGGCATCCCGGCCATATGGAAAGGGGCGACCACTCGGTTCCCCCGAACGTATGGTTGGGTGCCTCGCCTCCCGGGAAACCATTTTGGGCGGGGGGCGTGTCTCGGCTGGTATGCCCGAAGCAGCGTAGCCGGGGCGCGCCTTTTTCCCGCCCAAGTGGGGTTGTCCTAGACACCTACACCGATGGTCACGCCCAGTAGGCGTAACGGCGGAGGGTACACGCCCTCCCGAAGAGGAATAAAGAGAGCGGGAATCCGAAGAAGCGCCCTCTTGTTCCTGTGCTTGGAAGCTGCACCCACTCGATGCCCGTGAGCCCTTGACGGAACAAGGAGCAATTTTGACCCACCCACCAGCCCCTCATGGCAATGCTAGTTGTTTCAATAAAGTTGTGCTCTAATGACATTTTCCTCCTGTATAGATGAAACTGCATGTCTAGTTTAAGGATGTGACTTCTGTCTGTAGGTACTGTTTTCTTTGGATTGAACAATTGATACAAGGAGACAGGATGATATTTTCTCCCTTAGTAGGTAAACAAACGTCGTATTTATTTTTTGGTCGGGCGGTAAGGTCATGATCGGTGAGCAGTCATTTCAAGGTCCCTAGAGGGGGGCGCCACCCACTATGGATGGGAGCGCCTGGGGGGAGGCGGCCATTGGCCCCTCCCACTGGGAGGCGGCACCCACTAAGGATGGGTCGCCTAGGGGAAGACGGCCATAGGCCCCTTCCAGGGGAGGAGGCGGCTATATGCCCCTCCTAAAAATTTCCCGGGGCCCGGATATCCGCGACGGCGGATGTGATAGAGAGTGTGGGGTTGGGGGGGAGTCCACGCTGTCCTTCCTACAGATACCTAACACGGGTGCTCGGACGACCTTTAAGATGGCGTCGAGCGGAAATGGGGGCCTCCAACAAGACAAGGGAAATTAGAGTTGGCACGGAGGGTACAGTCCTCTGCGCGTCCGCCACTCACACCGTGAGGGCGAGAGTTTTGGTAGTAGGGATCTGACACCGGTTGCGACCTTGCCGTTGGCCCTTAATGCTAGGATGTACAATTTTAATTTAGAATGTATGCATTTGCAGGATGTTAGACTCGGCTAGGAAACCTTTGTATTAGAGATTTGTTAAGGTTAGCCAATGAACATATCTTCATCGAAATGTAATAAATGAAAATTGTACATGATATGAAACTTTTATTTAATGTTTTAATTTTGTTTCATATTTTAATAAATACGGCCGGGAGGGTGACTCCCTCCCGCCTTCCAAAAGTTCAGAACTGTGTCCGTCTCGCCATCCTTGGGGATTGTGTTGGGAGGGGGTGACAGGCATCCCGGCCATAGTAAAATCTGAAGAAAAGATCTACATAAAGCTAACGTGTTGTTTTTACCATATCACCGGTGTCAATCGACCTTGTTTGTTACTGTTGTGTTATCAGAACTGTTGACTATACGTGTGCCTAGTACCTGTTGTGTATTTATATGGTGCCTAGGCCTCTCCCGCCTCGCTCCTCAAAGAGGTTTTAGGGTTCCCCCCTATACTGGCAGCACCGTCCTATTACTTGCACGATCATATCCATCGCCCCCGCTACAAACTGCACTTTCTGAGCGCCCCAGTCTTCCCGATCACAAAACCCACAGCTGACAGCATATTAGCAACACAATTCATGATTGGATTTCAACTATAATCACTGTGGGAAAAATACATAAAATAAAAGGTCATTTTCCAACAGTATTTCGTAACTGAACTGCGGAAGAAATATATTTATAAACCATTAGGCAAGTGAATTTGTCATTTCAAAGCTGAAGATAACACAGGGCGGCCCAACATTTTCTAATATCTAAGGGTCCGATTACGATGGCGGGCGGTCGTGGTGTAAAAGGGACTGCCCGCCATAGGTGCGGCTGTCCCGCAAAACAAATTAGGATGCACCCGCCACACTGGTGGGCACATCCTGTATGTTTACATTGTGGCAGGTGGCAGCACCCGCCACAATGTAAAAATACATATTTCACATTTGCATGTACAACGTGACAGGCCCCGTGCGGTGCCTGCCACCTTGTACATGCAAATGTAGGGGGGTACCATAGGTACCCCCTGCGTGAAGCAAACTCTGGGGGTCCGCAACGGGCTGTGAAGGCATTTTCCACCTGTCTTTTTGCGGCAGAAACTGTGCCGCAAAAGACAGGCATCCAAATACACACAGCAGTGCCTGCACAGCTCCGCCTCCATTGACCCCCTGTGCCTGGTCCCACAAGGTGGGCAGTACTGGCCCGCCTTGCGGGACCACGGCAGATCGCGGTACCTTTTCCCTTTTACCATATTAGGATGGCGGTGGGAATTTTAAGGGTGATGGTGGTGAATCTGCGACCGCTGGGCCGGCGGACCTCACTGCTGGCCCGGCGGTCGCACATTCCCCACCATCGTAATCGGCCCCTAAGAATTTCAACAATGGTTTTAAAAAGGCGTGTCTTTCATTAGTATATAGTTTACAAAAAAACATAAAGTGCAATGTGCTCTGAGCTGATTCTGAATCGCAGGGGCATAAATCAAGTGTTGTTCCTTAACATAAGAGATCCATGGGATTTTGCTCACCCATTCCAATTTTAAACAGTCTGTAATAATAGCGCGATTTAAAACCGCTGCTTCCTTCACCCAAATGTTATGCTACAGTAACAAGGAAGCCAAATGTATATGAAAGGACAGGGGATTCACCCCAAGTTCGCTATAACAAATAGTTGCAGTGGTGCATTGAGCAGCACTCAGCAACCGTTTCAAAAACATATTCTCAGCTCCCTGTAGGCGTTCAACATTGCAAAAGCCACAAACTCTGGCACCATACAGGGTGCCAGCACATGTGGTGCTTTACAGATTTCATTCATTGCCTTAATGGGTCGAGAGCCTAGTTTTTTTGAAACCCTGAAAATTGCCTCTAAGCTTTGATTTAAAATCCTAATCCTTGCCTCAAACAAATGAGACCAGGTATTTTTTGATTCATAAAGAATTCCCAAATAAGAGAAAGTGGGCACATGAAGCAATTTCTCATTATTTATAAAACATGTCTTTAACATTGCAGGAGATTTTCCCACCACCATGAGATGAGATTTCACTACATTTGCTTCAGGCCAAGGTCATCCATAAAATTATTAAAACTAATTAAAAGCCTTTGCAACCCCACTCCATTTCTGGACATTAAAACACAATCGGCTGCATATAATAATGCTGGTAACAACCTGCCACCTATCTGGGGAACGTTCACATTCCCAGTTTTAATGTGGATCTCTAGGTCGTTTATATACAGACAAAATAAAAATGGGGCAAGCATGCAACCCTGTCGTACCCCGCGATTCATCCTAATTGGAGCTGAAAGTTCCCCATCTGCTCCAAAACGTACCCTCTCCGTGACATCCAGATGCATTGCTGCTAGGAAGTGCACAATGGCCGGTTCAATGCCCATTTGCAACATCTTCTCCCAGAGACTCCCTCTCTGCACCCAATCAGAGGCGTACCTTAAGTCCATGAACCCTAAATAAAGGGATCCAGGCCTGGTTAAAGTGTATTTACCTATGCCTAGGTGCAGATTGAGGCACTGTTCAACGGTGCCAAGGCCTCTCCTAAAACCATATTGCATGTCAGAAAATTTTCCGGTTTCCAATACCCAATCCTCCAGCATTTCCAAAATACCCATGATTTTACAGGTATGGTCACTTAAGGATATTGGACGGTAGCATTTGGGATACGCCCTATCACCCTTTTTAAGGATTGGAACTATTATCACGGATCTCCAAGAATCAGGGGGACCTAGAACTGTGTAACAACTCAAAATATTTGTAAGCAGCGGGAGCCACAAAGGAGTGTTAGTTAAAAACAAGTCCGCAGGGATACCATCAGAGCCTGAGGTCTTATTCCTCACATTCTCTGTTAAGGCCTTGTCCACTTCATCTAATGTTGGAGGTACCAGGGTTGAGACCACGTTATTAAGATTGCTAGAGAAATCTAGATCAATAGCAGTTTTATAAAGATTTGAAAAACGATTGACCCAGATCTCAAGCATAATTGCCATGTCAATATTCCTATTATTATTCCCATTAAAATATTCCTGGTTGACGGTTTGCCAGAAAAGTTTAGAGTATCTACTTTGGCAGGCTACATGGAGTTGTTTCCAAGCCTCATGTCTAATCTCTAGCTTGCGTTTTTCTATCCCCTGCTTATATTCAAAGCGTGACTGCTTTACATTGGGTGTATTTCAGGGCATTGACTTCAATACCTTAATTAATTTATTAGGAAAAAAATTGCAGTCACTTTCAAACCACCTCTTGCTGTTCTGTATACTGAACTTTATGTTTTTGGTCAATATGACATTTATTGTCTCTTTTATTGACTCAAATCATGTCACCATAGCTGGAGGGTTTATGGCATCTTCCAGGGAATCGTGTAGAAGCGTGGCTCAATGGTTAGAGCGGCAGACCCTGATGCAGAGGTCTTGCCCGGGCCTCCGTGGCTTTTGGACTCAATTTCTCCAGACCTGATAATTCTCGCCTTGGTGCCTAGTCTAACCTTGGGTCCCACTCTGTGACTCTGGGCAATAGCTTGCTTAATCTCCACAATTGCCCCAGCAGCGCTGTGTTTGCCTAGCTTCACCTTGGGGGTGCCCAGGAGTAGACATTTCACAGGAAAGCCAGGAAGGGTTCCACAGCGGTATGAATACAGCGCTACTAGGCCTCCGGGTAGAAGTGCGCTATATAAATACTCTACATTTACATTTACATTTAATACTTGGGTCAAATTAGTTGTTATAATTTGAGATAGAACCAAGTCAGGATTTATGGTGGACCACTTCCGAAGCAACCCCTTATTTTTAACGTAAGATAATGGACCTGATCTAACTGTGGCAGTTTGTTCATAACATTGTGTCATCAGCTCTAGCGATATAGGATAGTGATCACTATAACAAATGTTGTGAGTGTTAAAAATCAAAGAATGAGGTTTAAAATACCCTGAAAAAGCAATAAAATCAATTAGGGTGCCTTCTCCTCGCCCCATATATGTAACTAAATCAGTGCCTGCAGAATTTATAAGATCCACAGTAAGGAATAGGGAACATTTTGACAAAAGTGAATTAAAAATATTCCCACTGGGATTATGATTAAAATGACAAATGTCCTATCCAAGGGCTCACCCCAGCCACCAGGTGACAATGGCCTGTTTAGACAAAGGACAAAGTTTACAATTGAAATCGCCTCCCAAAAGGACTGCAAAATCTGTTCTCAGCTCGTCAATGTGGTTTGATAGAATATTATCCAACTCTTGGTCAATACTAACATTTGTTACGTTGAAGTTATTGTGATAAAAATGTACAACAACCAATGTAAACTTTTCCTAAGAGAGATGTTAATAATCTGGAAATGGGGTGAATCAGTCTTGATCTTTCCTAACCTACCATTCAATGTTGTTGAAACCAATGTCAGTAATCCTCCCTTGGCATGACCACCTAGGGAAACGTTTGCTGGTGTATGGATGGAGAAAAAGCCATTTATATATACAATGTCTCGCATCCATGTTTCCTGTATGCATATTATACTATATTTTCAAACAAAATCAACTCACTCAATAATTTCCAGCTGGCGCGACAAGCCCGCAATATTCCAGAATAAGCTACCATAAGCGGTCATATTATTGTGACAAATAGTCCCCGCCGATGTAGATAACAAAAGTGGAGCATGGCTGTCTAAAGGCACGAGATCAATGGATGCCACAGATAATTCCAAGTCACCCTGCATCATAACCTTAAGTGGCGGAGAATTACTCTCCGGTGGTTCATGAGAAGTGATGCTGACTGAATTAGACATGTAGCAAAGAAGTGGGCCAGGACATGTGCTGTTTTTGCGTCTTAAATTAGCGCTATACCAAACTATTTATTTTATTTGATCTGGTACTTTATTTATACCTTTTTCTTCAACTTTTAAATTCTTTGTTACGTTTTTGGAACAGAAAAAGACAGTGATGTCTTTATACAGAAAAACTTGTGTACATATAATTAACAAAACATTAAACAAAACATTGTGTTTTAGATACAAAATCTAAATGAACATTCATGTGCAAAAATCATAAACCAAACATCCTAATGTCTTAGTAGTCTTATATCAAAATCTTATTACATATATAGATATTATATCATTCAACAAATGAACACATGAAAAAATGAGCAAACACGCGGAAAAAACGTTAATGTCAAATACATGGGATTTTTCCTCTATATCTTGACAAAAATTAAATGTATAATTCCTCCATGTTCGTATCACAAATCATAATAAAGCCAATGCGTTTCAAGTCTCTGATATTAAATATGCGGACTCTCATCAGGGCTCCTGATTTTTGACAGCAATGTAGGTTTCTGGGCACCAGTGTGTTTTTTTAATGTCCGTTTGGTCTTCTTTGTCTTTTAGTTTCAGCTGGGAATGCTTAACTAAGGGCTTCTCTGCCTTTATATTATTTCGTAAGCCGGCTCTGAAAGCTGTAGTTTTTGCTTAACGCAGTAAAACTTTCATGTTTGCAGCTGACATAGACTTCCTTAATGAGCTGTGTTATTTAGACCGGGGAAACCTTTGTGCCACATTAGCTTGCAGAGGACTTTTAACCAGCTTTAGTTCGTTTAACTCACAAGCTCTCGTCTTCGTGATGTGTTTCTCCAATGTAATAAGCGTCTTTCTTTTGGTTATTCAGTTCTTCTCTTCTGAATCATTCTGTTGAAGTAGCAGGAGGGACTGTGCTCCACTGACCACAAACACGTACATGAACATGTGACAATTCTCCTACTGTGTTATCGTCAAAACGTATTAAAGAATTCCCCGCATCATCAAAAAGATTTGCAACGTCCATTTTAATAATTGGAGAGGAAGGCAAATATCCATCCCAAAGACCTGTGTACTAAACGGTGGATAGTGTGAACTACTTTTAGCTCCAGACAAATTCGAGCCTAAGGAATGAAGTCGATCCACATGATCTAGAGAAGAAAAACAATTAAAGGTTGGGATGGCCAAGGCAGGTAACACGTTAACAACTGTGGGTTCAGAGCCAAGACCACTGTTTATTAGTGGCCTATAAACATTTCCCAATAGCACTGCCTCAATGGGGCTTCTTTCCTTATTGCTCCTAAGGAATCTATCCAAGAGCCAGCATACCAGGGTCTTGTCCCTAAAGTTAACAATAATGTCATCACCACTTTCTTTTGTTTGCTGTGAGCCCACCCATGAGACACGTTCAATGCTATTTATCTTACAATACAAATCGTCGTTGTCTATCCAATCCACAGCCTTTGACAACCAATGTACAGTCTTGTTCTTGAGCTGCTTCCAGTCCTCTTCCTTATTATTTGGCAGGGGTGGAACGTTTTTAAGAACAATAACATAAGGTGTGGCGTCAGGCGGGAGGTGAAGTGTTCTTCTGTGACCCTTTCGATCATCAGCCAGGCTTATGTTGCACTGTCTGACTGCAACATTAAGCCTCCCAGGATCCCTGCGCCTAGCTGATGTGTTTGTCCAACCATCACGCAGCATATGAGGCTCTTCTATTTGTGATTTTGCTTGTTGTAATATATGCGAAGAGGTGTTTGTATTACAAATTGTTTTTGCTGTTACCAAAAGAGATGGCGTCGCTTTAGGTATGTCCTGACTTGATTTAATGGTAGAAACTGAAAGAGGACGTAACCCAGATGTTGAATTCAAAACGCTAGCGCCCATATAATAATAATGATAAAGAGACCGCTGCATGCTCAGTAGTTCTAGTGCCCAGGACAGTATCCAAGACTAAAGCCTTTGTTGCTTTCCTTGTTGGGGGTGCCATGACCTTCTTTCGTGTTGCCGCGGGCAATGCATCTTTTTTTTCTTTGCCACAGGCCTTCGTTTTTTTAGACGGGGGAGGGCATAGTGTGTCAACCAAACCTCCTTGTTGTATGATGCTAGTGTCCAAGAAACTGATGCGGGTCCTGCCGCGGTGTGCCCTGGATGCTGAGATCCTCGCTGCGGCACGAAAAGTGCTCCAACAGATTCAAGGTCTTCCTCTTGAGACAATGGCCTTCTGACGGATCTTGCTTAGGCTGTTATCCATATTACAATTCTTAAATGGTGTGCGCAGGAATTCAAGAAATGTCCAGGTATTTGCTTCTGAGAATTTTCAAAGTTTCTTTCTTGATGAGACATAAATGGTTCACAGAAAAGCAGGGACTTTCAGCCAAAGCGTTTCGTTCTCATGGAGAACTTCATCAGGGCATCTCAGGAAAATACCCTTCTCGAAGGAAAGAAAATCAAAGTTCTCATAGGTTGCCAGAACAGAAATATCTTATACCACGAACCTGAAATGACTTAGACAATGGCGTAACCTGAAAAAATTAGCAGAAATCCAACTGTAATCAAACTCCCGGGCTTTATGAGGAGATCCAAGGAAGTGTTTTCCATCAGAAAGGTTTAAGTCATTCTAAATTCAACATGATGTGCGAATAACTGTCACTGTCCAAGTTGCTTTAAAATCGGGATCCAATCACACTCTATATATAAAAGAGTGGTGGGTCCAAACATTCATTTGTCTATTACGCCGGAAGAGATGCCTTTTTTAATATATACAGACATGCCTTTCCTAATATATGGCATCCAATCAGGGAAATCTTGTTCAGTAAGGTAAATCTGCTGATAGTAATCCCACAACGACAATACTTCCAGAAGGCTCCAGGTAGTATCACTGAAGCCTAGCATGGGAACTGACCCAGTGGCCACAATAAGGTCTGACGGAATCCAGCACCGCGTTTGGAATGCCGAAGTAACACCAGTTAAGAATCGCTTTATGATCTGAAAAACAGTGGCACCAAAGGGCGGTTGGTGTCGGGGTCTGTAGCGCGGGTTCCTTTATAAAATAGGAAACTGGCATGGAGGTGCAGGAAGGGTAGTCCACCGTCCAGTGTGTTTCTCTTGCTGTCTGTTATCCATATTAATAGAACCGGTGCACCCCGTTTTGCTATGACCCCAGCTAGGTGGTTGGCTCAGCTTCGATGTTGATAAGCTCTTCACTTTGCCTGCTTCGGAATAATGCATTTGAGTGGACTGGTGACACTCATTGGGTTGTGATGGTTGGTTGCACTGTATAATGCTGAGCCAGGCCCCCTCGGACTCCGCATGACAGGAACATCACTCGACATTTACGACTCTATCGACGACGCTCCTGAAGCTCAGGCTGCAGCCTAAGGGGACAAAGAGATTGAAACTCCGCAGGGCACAACCTTAAATACTTGCTAAGTTTCGTTTCCCATAGGTTTCGTTTTCCCAATACCTCATGTCACAAAGACATCACCACCAACCTCCTTCTTTTTGTCCTGGGGCCCGGAGGAGGAGGCTCAGCTCCATGGTGCAACTAAGGGTGCCCCTCCCCTAGGCGAGGGGGGCACCTGTTCAAACATGAATTAGCGCATGTTAGCACCATTTTTTCCGATGCCTCCCTTTGAGATGCAAAGTGGGCATCACAGGGCAGTACAACCTTGTAAATATCGCTGATGTGCACATTGCGATATTTACAAGGTGGCCCACACATTTTAACAAACGCTAGTTTTGGGAAAAAAACGCTGTTCTTGCCAATAACTAACATCTCCTAAAATCATGACTAACCGATACCTAACATGGGGGGTGGATTCTTGTGTTACGACCACATGGTCGTATCAACAAGCATATCGCAGTTTTGCAGGGAACATCGATGGAAAATAAGCGATGTTCCATGCAAAACGGCGACTACCCCGCTATCGCTGGAATTTATATTGCCATCGCGCTATGTGTTGTAAATACAGCACAAGCAAGGCATTAAATTCCAGCGATAGACGGCGACAAATATGAAAGCGCTAAGCTTGCTTTGCGATATTTATCGACGTCTGTTGTTAATATGCCCCTACATTGGAAAGGCTGGCTTTGCACATTGCGCAAAATCGGTATGCCAAATGAAACCGCGATGAAGAAAGGTGACAAGTGGTATGCTCACTTCTAGTATCTAACACTCTCCCTCCGTGAAGAATCTGCATGTAGCCAAGTCAAGTCAAAAGTAGCTTTATTCGATAGCAAGTATCTTAAAAGCAGTAACATACATATAATCAGGATAAAAAAATACAAGTTATCAGATGAGCCATGATCAGAAATCTAAAAATAGAAGGTATATATTCCTTAAAAACAGTATATTCGAATTTACAAAGAAAACTACTAACAGGCTATTTCAAATAGAAACTTTGTGCAGCCATAAGAAGAATCAAGCAGTAACAGTGACATAACTGTGAAAAAACGTGGCTGTGTGAAATTTTCTTTGGCTAGAACAAAAGGCACCAACGATATGAGGAAAACAAAATGTGCTATTCCAATAGATCAATCAACTATAACTATGAAGTTGGGGCGGCTGCGTGCGTTCGTGCTTGCTGCTAATATCAATGTAGCTGTAGTTTGGGAATTCTGGGGAATATTACCAAGCAATAGCGATAAATATCGCTATTGCTTGGTTAGAGACAAAAATTTACCACTGAGCTGCGGCGATTTTTATCGCAGATAAACCTTGGTATTACCAAGGTTTATCACAAATGCGATAAAAAACGGCCGCAATGCATGAATATCGCTGAAAAGTCCGCGATATTCATGCATTGCCGAGCTAATGCTCTTAGCCATGTTATCCACCTCCCATTGGATAACATGGCTAAGAACTGCTCAGGGCAGGTGTTAGCTTTTGGAGATATTCGCGCTTAGCGAGAATATCTCCAAAAGTTGGTAATAGGAGATAGTAATGTTAGCGACTGTTTCCAGTCGCTAACATCTTGGCACGCCCACTTTGCATGTCATTAGTGATAAATATCACTGACATGCAAAGTGGGACCCAAGATGGTCGCTATCTCCTACTAGCTGTCGCTAACTGGTGTTAGCGACAGCTAGGTAATAGGGGGATAATTTTATCTCCCCTTTCTTGGCTTTTAAAGCCAAAAAAGCGGATATAAACCCCCTTGTCTGAACCTTGCAGGTCCCGCTCAGCCTTTTGTCTTTTCGAGACCGATGCATTGAATAGTATGAAATTGGCTAATAGTAATGCCTGTTATATGCAGCTAATAGAAATGGTAAAATGGCGGTATGAACTGCTATTTTAAAAATCACATTACCGTCATTGCATACCTCCACTTATATCCTATTATTGGGAGAAAAAAAAATGACTCAGCCGAGTAGATTCAAATATTAGAAAATGATTCAGAATGCCTAGCTTTCAAAAAGTACAGCATTCTAGGAGAATTGCCAAGTTCATAATGAAAACACAATTCAGAAGATAATGATGGCTGCTTGTGCCAGCTCGGGCAGGACGGGTTTTCCAAAGTTCACATGCTGGCTCCGAATTCCCGCTGTGTTCGTTATTTTTGCTTTAGCTACAGAACCTTAAAGGTCTCTTCACAGGAGCAGAAAGGCAGAGTTCAGAATTATCCAGCGGTGGCATACCACTGCTCTATTGATTTGTTTCTGAAGTGAAACGCTTCTGAGCTTTCCAGATCCGCTTGTTTACATGTCTTTCCTCTTTGAGCGCATCATCTACCCTTTCATGTATTCACAGTTCCAGATGCCGTAGCACTCCTTAGTGTATTAGTATATGCTTTATTCATTTCTAAGTACATTGTCAATGTATCTTTAAAGACAGGATTAAAAACATTTGTGGGCACATCTGCTGATTTCTGAGGCGAGGAACAAAGGTGTTCAAGCGGCCGTGACCTCATCTGAACTCTTTAGCACCATTTTCGGTCGGGAGCCTTCGGGGCAGATTTACAAGCCTCTTGCGCCTCTTTTACGCCGCCGTTGCGTCACTTTTGTGATGCAGCGGCGGCGCAAAGCCAGCGCCATGCTGCAGGGTATTTACAACGTGACGCATCTGGGAGATGCGTCAGGTTGTAAAGCCCTGCGCCACATGTAGGCGTTCTGGTGCAGGGAGGGGTGTTCCGGTGCAGGAACGTCTCCTAAAAGTGGCTGAGTGAAATTTAAAAGATTTCACTCAGTTAGTTTTAGGGCCATGCTGCGTCAAAACCCTGCGCCTACTTGAAGCAGGCGTAAGGATTGACGCAGCATGTTACAGATAGGGCACCCCCGAGCCTTGCTGGAGCTGAGTCGCGCTTGTGACACAACTCCAGCAATGCGCCGAATTTCCACCGGGGATGCGTCACACATCTGCCCATCCAAGCGCCACGGTGCGCCGCATTGTAAATGCGGCGCATCAGTGGTGGCGCACGGGTGGGCAGATGCGTTGCAACTCTTCTGGCGCATCTCTGCTGATTAGCAGAGATGCGCCAGAAGTCGTAAATCTGCCCCTTAGTCTTTCCACCTGCCTGCAACAGTTCCACCTGCAGTAATATTCCCCCGTAAAGGCATCTCACCCAAGGTCTAACAGCCTGCCTGGAATATTTGAGGTCGGGAGCATTAGATCTCCCAAAACACCTCGGCAAACCTTCAGTACCCTTTGTGTGACTGCTTAGCGTGGCCCTGCCTTATCCCAGCAAGCAACCAAAACCATGACACACGCCCACTCCAATGGAATTGTATGATAATTATGGGTGCCATTTTGAAGCATGCTGTAATTGTCTAATAATCAAGGCTGCCATTTTGAAGCATGCTGAACCAACCCATCTACAATTGTGAGGCTCCATTTTCAGTAGGGAAACTCACCTCTTCAAGCTTTCTCACTTTACACAGCCTCAAAGGGTGTTCCCTGCCATGTTGTTAAAGGTTACTGCACAGACCTTTCTATGTTCGAACAAGGTTCTGGGCTAAGAGTACCAGGTTTCCTGAAACCCTGTCTATTTTCACAAACACCCTGAAATGTCAGGTTTAAGTACCCCAAAAAGTGTATGCTGAGCTACACAATGTTACAGTTTATGCTGTTTATCACATCTGTAGTGTAATAAAACAAATCTGTCTGTCAATATGTTTTATATCTGGTTTCCCTCCCTATCATAATGAAAATGTTACAACCTACATGGTGTTGAAGAGTGAAACTTGCTTTTTGATTACCACTATCATTGCAGCAAACTAGGATCATTTGCAACTGACTTATTTTACTTAATCAACACAGAACATTTTTAGAATTGGAAAAATCTTTCACTGTCCGATGAATTAAATGTATATCTGAATTTCTGAGAATTTGTGTAAAGGTACATATATTCAAACATTTCCATTAACAATCATAGGAACATGGAGATTATGATCCAATTGAATGACACAGACCTTCAAAAACGCGATTTCCTATTTCAAACATTCCAAACTCATGTAAATCATTAAAATTAAAATACTCCCCAAATGACAAACTACACAATGAAAAGCCAGTGGGCTCTAGCAGCACTCAAGCAAGCACAAACCTGCTTGGACAAATTCATTTTAGTCATAATTTCTCTACACTTTTTAGCTTGGATATGTCTAGGACAACTGGAATGATCCGATTCTGTGACTTCAGCATTTTCTGCATAAATATGGATATATGTAAATTGTTCACATGGTCCATCATGTGCTGTGTAGCTTGTAGATTAAAACAAAAAATCAGCTCAAATGTACCAAAAGTTACTAAACAAAGTAGTACAGTTGATGCAGTGAAGTGACTGACCTTTTACAAAGGTTAACTGGCCATCTTTCATCTGCTGATCAGTGGCGGCTCCTCCGTTTAGGTGGTGAAGTGTAACCCCACTGCTTTTCAGCAGTGGAAAAAAGGAAACATACAAAGATAATATATTCCCTTACTGAAGCAGGTTTGGGGGCAGGGTGGGTCTGGGCTGCCTCACAGCCAGCAAGAGGAGGAGTGGTTCATGCACTTAACTGCGCATGATGGTTTGGCCTGCCATCATGGGTGGGCCAAACAGTCATGTGCACTTAGCATCTTTTCCAACAGGCTGTAATGCACAGCCTGAGTGGAGAACATGCCTAGGCTCCAAGTCCCCATCTGAGTACCAAACCACAGCACTCCGACCAATCAGTCATGGTGACAGCAGCATCATGTTTGGCTTGGAGGAGCCTGGGTGATTCCTGAGGAGAGCCGTCATGAGGAGAGGCATCGGCCCTGAACAGCAGACAACGACGGTGTGGAAAAGGGCAGTAATAACTGGCAGTGCTGATACCAGCACCATTGAGCATGTTATGACCTGCATTTCAATGACCGGGAGCCTGCCATGAAATGAGTGGCAAAAATGCAGGTAAAGTGGCCCTCAAAGAGCCCCCGGTTGCATCTGGCCATGGGGCTGCGTGCGGGGGCACATGTCGTGCTCCCCTGTGACTGCGCCTTTGTTCATGCACGGTGAGGCATGCATGACATAGTGCATGCCACATCATGCAGGAACGTGCACTAGGTGCTGCCAACCAAGCCATTTGCTTGTTAGGTTCTCTTATGAGCCTAACAGACCGCCGCCGTGACACCACTGCCTCACCGCCAGCCTGCCTTGACTTTCACTCGGAATCCAGCGGGTTGACAGGTGGACCATGGGCATGGCAATCTTTCTGGGAACGCTGTGGTCGTAAATGAAGACGCCAAATTCATCATAAGGCCCATAGACAATAATTCACCCCTCCAAAGTGAGCTTGCCAACCTCCCACTAAAACATTCTTAGAACAGCAAGCAAATTGAATCTACATAGACTACAACAAGCCTGCCAAAAAGCAAGTTAAAAACAACTAAAGCAGAATTAAAATCAAGATTACACTCCCTACATAAACAGCAGAAACAGCTGGACTGGGCAGCAAAATGCAAGCAGACGGATAAACAATGGCTGCATATATATACACTAATGGCCAAACAGGGTCAAACGGACCTATGGAGATACAGTAAAAATAAACCCTGCCTAGCAACAGCCAGAATAAATGTCCTTCCCAAACCACAGTGGACCAAAGGCGTACAAAATGTAAATGCAGCAAAAACTACATCCTACGATGGCTTGGACACACTGGGCTTTTATAGTAAAACTCAGAACCCAAAGGTGTTGTTAACTGCCAAAGGCATCTCCACACTTCTTGAAGAAAATTAGAACCAAAGGAGCTCCTGGCCAAATAACATACCATCACAAGTCTTCAAAGAAGACACTGAGCTGTGATTTGCAATAATATCCGTGCTATATAAATCCTGCCTTTTGCCCCAGCCGTCCCCGGAGAGCTGGAGAGGCTCCATCTTGCACCCTATATTTAAGAAGGGCGATAGGCTGGACCCTGGAAACTACCACCTAATTTACCTCCTGGACACTGAAACAAAGGCTTACGCCTCCGGGCTCGTGAAAGAACTGGAGTGTTGGGCAAAGGTGAACAAAATAGTCTGGTTTAGTGATACAGGTTTCAGGGAAAATTCCTTAACCCTGGATAACATTGTGGCTCTTTCTTGCCTAATTCATCGGGCAACCAGAAAGAAGCAGCTCCTTCTCTTCGTTTTGTCGACTATTCTGCCACCTTTAAGTTGGCAAGCAGGAACATCCTACGGAGAAAACTCAGAGGGCGTGGCATCCCAAACAACTTGCTTCAGGCTATTATCTCCTTGTACACCTCAGTCTGGGTTAGGGTCAAGTTAACACCAACAACAGCCACAAGGAAAATCCAGACACACAACTGCCTTAAGCAAGGTTGCGTGCTCGAACCCCTATTTTTCACTCTGTACACCGCTGACTTGGGCGCAGCACTGAAACATGCGAATCTCATTCTGCAAATATTGGAGACACTAAAGTTTCGCTATAACAATATGCTGCCAACATCATCCTTCTGTACTAACCCAGAATAGGTATCCAGAGAGCCCTCAATGTTCTTCACAGCTACAACTTGATCAATAAAATGGTGGCAAATGGCTATAAGAACAAAGTATTAGTCTGTGGCAAACTATCTAAAAAATTAAAACACAATTAGAGCCTGGGTCCACTAAAAATCAAAACCACTGATTCGTATAACTAACTGGGAGTATGACCAAAGGGAAGACCCAAAAGGCACCTGAGGCACTTAGTAGTGAAGGCGGAATCAATAATCATAAGAGATTGCAAACTGAACAACTCCAGAGAACGCATGTCTTCCATCCCAATGAAACGTGTAATAGGAGCAAGTCTCCTACCTATGATCAAATGAGGCCATGAAGTCTATCCAGGTCAACTACTTAACATCATAGAAAAATTCCCACTTAAGGCATATAAAAGGGTCTTAAGATTACCGCCATACCTTTGGGGCTGTCCAATAAGGCTGGAATTTAATCTGGAGGGTCAAACATGGGTCAGTATGGCATCCTTTATAAAGGTCTATTGCAGGAACAAAAAAGCACCGCCCAAGACCTTAAAAGCAATCGTCCAGAACATATTTGATTCAGAGGGGAATTCCTGCTCATAATATCTCCAAAGATCAATTGCCATTCTCCAAATTTACCAGACATTATTAAACAATTTACAGCTTTCATACACAGCACCTAAAGCAATGCCTAAAAAGCAAAGAAGGATGCATTCAAAGGCAAGTGACATGGGCAAACTTAAAGATCAAATATTACTACAAGCAGTGGGGAAATCATACGCCAAAACACAGCCAGACTGCCTCAGTCCTCAGCAATATCTCCACTGCGCACTTCGAAAAAGTTGCCACAAAAAAATAATATTTGTTAGAAGCCGGAATTCCCGCTCGCATCATTGTTGTCAAGTGCGCGACCCGGACCTCTCCGCTCCCACGTTAGACCAAGAAAGGACACCGTCCGAGACAGCCCTGCTCACCCCCTTAGTAGGTTGACCCGAGCATCCAGGCTTATCTCCAAGGTACGATTGCTCAGTATGTGCAACCATGCCCACAGCAATCTCAATGATGTCCCCACAAACGGACTCCCCACAAGTTTGTATAAAATGAGTATAGTTTATATAAAAAGATATACAAAATGACTACATGATACAACTCCCACATATATACACTGGGTAATATTGTTTCCGGTGGGTTGAGCGGTCCTAATCCCCAACCACAGCTTCTAACCAACAGTTACGCTGACTTTTAACCATTATCAACAGGTTAGGTACTTTGTATCACTAGATTCACACATGTTGCAAAATAGAAGGAATACTGCACTACCTAAAAATGGGTTCCTGTACAGTACCAAGTTAAACAATGCAATGCATAGCGTCAAGATCATGTACTGAGTCAACACAAGATAATGCAACTCGGTTTGCTACTAGCATGCCCTGTTCAAAGAAGGAATACAGCAATGCGTCACGCTGCAATTATGTACAGTGCAAAAGGAAAACAATGCAATGCGCAGCCCCAACAGCATGCCCTGTACACGGAAGGAATAAGGTAATGCGTCACAGTGCAATTCAGAATAGTGCAGTAAACAATCAATGCAGTGCGCTACTCTATGATACTGTATCCTGCATGGGAAAAATAACGTAGTGCGTAGCGCACTAACCCCCGAGTTCGTTAAGCACCTCTAGTGTCAGACGTTGTTCAATAGTTTGATAGTTCGTTAGCAGCAAATATGCGAAGTGTGTGACTGGTTGCCTCTAACACGGATCAACAATGACACCCAAGTTCCACTTCAGGCCCTGGCCCCTGTACTGCCCCAACCGGGACCAGCACAGACCGAGATCTGGGCCGGAGCAATAGGCGCATACAGCTGCCAGCAGGGAGAGCCTGGAGAGTGTCCCTCGGGGCCCGCGTCCCGCCCCAGGTGATGATCCACTTAACCTGAGGGGGGGCGAGCACTCACTCTCCTCTCCTGCCACAGCGGCTGGCCTTACTCCAGAACCTTGTCACCACGGGCAAGGCGCACTTGAGCTGGTAGTTCAGCTCCTGCGGAGCTGCTGGTCCGGGTCACCAACATTCAGCACCAACTCCTTCCACAAAGCCTTCTACACGGCGCTGGTGCTACCTCACATTGCCATTGAGGGCCCGGTCACTTGGCACTCCTCTCCAGCGCTGTTAGGACTTCTTCATACCCTGGTGCTCACTGGTCGCCGGTTCTCCTTACCAGCACCTTTGGTGTCACCTTCGACACGCACCCCGGTGCATCCGAGACTCACTCACTCACTCACTCCACCTCTTGGTACACACGGTCTTCTGGCGCTCTCCACTAACTCCTGGGTCACACCACAACATGCACACTGCGCATCTGAGTCTCACCTCTCCACCACACGCCGATCCGCGTGTCAGATACTCAGTCCTCCTTAGTGCCCACGATGTCCCGTCACTCTTCACCAGTGCCTGGACTGCACTGTGACACGCACCCCTGCGCATCCTGAATCTCGGCTCTGTTCCACAATGCCCACACTCCACAGGTGCTCCAACACCTATAGCCGCACCAAGACACGCACCCTGTGCGTCAGAGTCTTGATTCGCTCCAGGTGCCCATGATCACTATAGGCCCCCCTTCGGAGGTCTCAGGCTGCCACAGCATGGTCCCACTACCGCGCCACTTAAGACTTCCTGAAAACTTTTATGTTCCTGTGTTTCTGACCAGGGAGCCAGCTCACCTCGTGCCCTTGGGGTACAGGGCGCAGCACACAGCAAAGCTCTTCTCAGGAAGAAGGGGGGCATCCCCACTGCAGCACCCCTTCAGTCTCCTTTCGGTCAAGAGATACAAACTGCCCACAAGCCCCTGATAACAAAGCAAGGGTCAAGTGTCTCCCACAGCCTATTCAGCAACTCTTCCTGAGGCAGAGGTTTTCTTCCCGATTGCAGACAGGTCAAAGCCCACAGAGGCTCCACCAGTCCACGGCGTCTTCAAAGCTCTCCCAGCACTTCTCTGAATGATACCAAGACCGTTCTCGACGATATCATCAACATGACCAAAAGTCTTGGGGTTACATTCCCACGTGAAATCATGCACACTTCTGGATCATTTCTTCCAGTTAGACCTCTCATTGTCTTTTAAGTTTCATTGTGCTCAGGGGTCCCCGACCCCTCCCTAAATAAGTCTTGCATACCTCCCCCTTAGTGTCATCGTCCTCTCTTTGATACTGGGGGCCTGGATCTTTAATCACTGAGGGAGATGGTTCTATTGTTTTATGGCTCTGAACCAGGCCTCTTCACCTCGCAAAGCCTCTCCTTCTCCCCACTCCAGGTGCAGGGCAGCCTGGCGCCGTCTCCACCCCTCTCCTGGGGCACAACTACCATCAGCCTTTCTCACCTCTCCCAGACTCAGGCAAGCAATTCACATTCTGCTGAGACATGCAAAAAGGTCTAAAGCACAAACTAGGCTAGTTTCTAAAACAGCGGTTTCTGGACACACAGTGACAAAACCATCTACCCAAAAAGATGTGTTATGACGCTGTGAGTTCAGACATACCAAACTTCACTGTTCCATTTCCAATTCTTGGAAAACTAGGCTAACAATACTACACCCAGCCTCCTCTATTCTGTCCTAAGGGTAGGATGGCCTTTCACCAGGGAAAATTAAATTTAGCATTTTCCACTGTCAGGGCCTAGCACCTACACTAGCACAGGTCCTGTCTTTTACCAACACTGCACCTGCCTAGGGGTTACCCAGGACGTCCTACAGGGGTGCCCCATGTGTATGCAAAAGGGAATGTAAGGCCTGACAAGTAGTAGCACTTGCCAGGACAACATGCTAATTTAGCACAATGCACGCAGGCCCTACACGTAAGACCTGTGTTCCCTCTCTGTGCATTTCTTTAGTACTAGCTCTGGCGCATAGAGTGCATATCACTTAGGGATCTAGTAAGGCAAACATACCAATCAGAGACAACCAAACACCACTACAATTTATACAGGGAAGAGCTCTACTTGCACACTGATTAGCAGTGGCAAGTACCTACAGCATCTAACTTCACAGCTCTTTTTCATTAAAACGGTCTAGGGAAAAAGCAAAAGGTTTAAGTGAACTTTAGCCAACAAGAACAAGTCCAACAATTGTTGCAAGGCTAATGGGCTAAAGAACTAAATCCTAAATGGCTTTCTCTCTCCTTAATCATCAACTGCATACTGAGCGTAACATTTTGATCCTTTCAGCTACCTACTACGCTGTTGCCTGGCACTTTGACAACCCCTCTGCACACTGTTAAAACCACTTTTCCCTTGTCCACAGAATTCAAACGTGTAAGAAGGCCATGAATCTGGTGTTTACTATCACTGAGCCGGTGCAGCTGGATAAATTTCGCAAATACATCAGCTTCACCCGAGTTTGTATAAAAGACGTCCACAAAAGCTGTAATTCCTCTCTGGAGATAGATAACCCTGAAAAATGACCAGCCCCTGCTGTATAGTTGCAGACTAGCAGACTGTCCGAGGATCGTCCTCCAACTAGTCAGTTTCTAATGCTGACCAAATGACTGTAAACGACCAGGTCTACCCAAAAACTTGCCATACATAGTCGTCTACTGCCTGATGCATGTATTACAGCAGCTAACCAATAAGCACTGTATCTGTTGATATCAGCACAGTATTTGAGAGTAACACTCTGTACTGCTTCGGCCAGTACTCTACTAGAGATTAAGCACCTTATAGCTCTGCTTTCACAAGATTCGATCCTGCTATATTGTAAATTACTTCTTGCTTTTAGGCAAACTTGCAGACTACCCTAGGACTGTCTCCCAACTAATCTGTTTTTAAGGCAGATCAAATGCCTGTGAATGACTATGCTCACCTAAAACTTGATAAACTTTATTGCCTATCGAGTCACACATGCATCACTGCTGCAAGTTAACTAATTTGCCTTTTATCTGTTGATACTATTTCACCATTTGAGAGTAGTATACTGCAGTACTTTACCCAGTACCCTACCTACCAGGGACCAAATCACTTTATTGTCCTGTTTGCACAAGTTCCGATGCTGCTATATTTTAGACTTCTTGTCTTTAGGTTTCCCTTTGTGCATACTGATGCTTAACTCTGTTTCACACATTTGTCTGCCTGCGTCAATATGCTCTCGCCTTTCATCCTATGGCTAGCAAAATTTTAAACCATTCTTTCAAGCACTTATTGTTTCAATGAGATGCTTGGCAGCTTTACCTAACTTTATTTAAACTTTCAATTTGTAATGAATCCTGGCATCTAGTGACTTTGGGCCTGATTCACAGAATGAACTTAAGACTAAATCCTAAACTTACTACTATTTGGTATTCACAGAATGCACTTACTGCTTTCGGGATTCACAGAGTGAACTTACTACTTTCGGGATTCACAGAATGAACTTACTATTTTCAGTATTCACAGAATAGATTTAAGACTACTAACTTTACGTCCGAACTCGGGCCGTAAATTCCAGCCCGGAGGCGGAGTTTCCGGCTTGGGGGCGGAGTGTACGGCCCGGAGGCGGAGCTTGCGGCTTGGAGGCGGAGCTTCCGGCCCAGAGGTGGAGATTTCATCCATGGCTAAATACCCACCTCCGAGCCGGAAGCTGCGCCTCCAAGCCGCAAATCTTAAAATTAGGATTTTTCTCAATTTAGAAGTGGTAAAGTTAGGACTCCTAACTTTAAATTTACTACTATTAAATTGAGAAAAATCGTAATTTTAGGACTTTTGGTATTCATAGAAGGCATTTAGGAGTCCTAAAGTTAGGAGTCCTAACTTTACTACCACTAAATTGAGAAAAATCCACATTTTAAGACTTTCGGTATTCACAGAAGGCATTTAGGAGTCCTAAAGTTAGGAGTCCTAACTTCTGTGAATACCGAAATGAGTAAGTTCATTCTGTGAATACCAAAAGTAGTAAGTGCATTCTGTGAATGCCAAAAGTAGTAAGTGCAATCTGTGAATACCAAAACAGTAGTAAGTTTAGGATTGAGTCTTAAATTCATTCTGTGAATCGGGCCCTGTAAAACTTACATAGCTACATCAACACAAACGGAAACACACCCACCCTTTAATCCACAAGGTAGGTATTTGATCCCTGCCAGATACATATGCCGTTGACAAATTCACTATCCAGTCAATATAACAGTATTCTGGGCCACCTAACTTCCATAATAATTCATGATGAAACATTAGCACTGTCACTTCTTAATATGTCAGCCACTATCAGAAATCCACTCAAATCTAGACCCGTCTAGCCCAAAATGTGCTCTTATAAAAAGGATGTATGTCAGTACAACGCGATCTTTAAGATCGCGGTACTTTACAACGCGGTTATTACAATGCAAGTCTTTACAACAACTTGCGTAGGAGGGCGCGGATTGAGAAATATTATAACTTTATATTCCAACACCAGTTCACGTAACAGTAGGGAAGGTGTTGGGTTATAAAATTACAGGATCACTGAAATAATATAGACTGCCAAAATATCGACCTGCAAAAATATCGTTGACAAAATATCGACAGACAAAATATCGACTTTCTATCTACAAACAGGTAAGTACAAAAATATCGAGTACAAAATATCGTTAACAATAATATAGATGTAAAAAATATCGACTTTATTAAAAACAGTGTTAAATTAAATTAATATTAAATTTTAATGACTAAAATATACTTAAAACGACTTAAATTAAATTATAATAATTAAATAATAAATGAAAATAATAAAAATAATTTTTTACAATCTTATTTGTTGACCCTGAACCCTAAAAAAATACCCCTTTACCCAAAAACCCAAAACTGACCCTGAACCCTAAAAATACCCCTTTACCCAAAAACCCAAAACTGACCCTGAACCCTAAAAATACCCCTTTACCCAAAAACTGAAAACTGACCCTGAACCCTAAAAATACCCCTTTACCCATGAACTGAAAACTGACCCTGAACCCTAAAAATACCCCTTTACCCATGAACTGAAAACTGACCCTGAACCCTAAAAATACCCCTTTACCCATGAACTGAAAACTGACCCTGAACCCTAAAAATGCCCCTTTACCCAAAAACTGAAAACTGACCCTGAACCCTAAAAATGCTCCTTTACCCAAAATGTATCAATATTATTTAATTACCAATTAATTATTAATTAACAATAACAATAAAGTAAATATATTAGAACATTAGCTGTAATTATTTTAATAATTAATATTATTTTTTCCAAATTAATTACTTAAAAATAACACAAAATTATATATATTAAAAATGTACTCTAATTAATGTAATTAACTAATTACAATTAATTAATTAACAATTATTTCCTAATACAAAATATGTTCAAAATTATATTAATTAATTAACTAATTAATATTAATTAATTATCAATTAATTATTAATTAAAAATATTAACAAACATATATTAATTAATTATTATTAAATTACTTCCCACCCTATTCCCCTATAAACCCACAACCCGCTACAGAATTACATTACGCAATTATTATAAAAACAAAATTCATTTAATAAAATATTTTATAACATTAATACACACTATTCACACATATTATTACATAAAAATACACTATAAAATATTATATATTATTAAAAAATCGATATTTTTGCTATCTATATTTTATACAGTCGATATTACTTCACTTACCTGAAAAACGATATTTTTGTAGTCGATATTATGTCCAGTCGATATTTTGTCCAGTCTATATTTAAAACTCGATATTATGTCCAGTCGATATTTTGGAGTCGATATTTTGTCTCTATACCAAAATTACAATATTCCTTAACCAACAGCGCCATCCAGCGCAAGTGGTAGTAACGACTTGCGTTGTAATGGCAGCGTGGTAAAGGTCGTGCGGTGTAAACACCGCGTTGTAAACAACGTTTACCTTATAAAAAAACATAGGTCAAGAACTTTCCTAGGCCTTATATGAGCAACTTAGTGAAGAACCGATCCAGGACCAGTAACTGCTTTTTTGCAGTGACACAAAGGGAAAATAAAATGATAATATCTTGCATTATTATCATTCTATTTTCTCCCACTTCTGCCTGCCTTGACTTAGGGGGCAGGGTCAGGGGCAGGGGAGGAGTGGTAGCACTCTCCTAAAGTGAGCAGTGACTTCTTGGCCGGACCTCTCGGGCCGCCCAAACCAGTCTTGCGCACTTTGCATGTTCACCATGCAGGCTGCATTACAGCCTACTTGGAGAACATGCCCAGGCCCCCAGTCAGGGCCTGAGTGCCAAAGGCAGCGTTGTGATTGGCTGACTGGTCGCCTGGATGTGCTTCCGGTAAGGCTGAGCGAGGGAGGACTACTAAGGCAAGGAAGATTACCTTTTTTCTTTTCCTGCTTCCCTGCTTCCTTTCCCCACCCTCTCACCCTCCCGCCCCTTCCCCCCTTCCTCCGATCATTGCTGTCCGGGACCACACATCACACAATTGGACGTCCCAAACCTCTCAAATTGAGTCAATCATTTGCGGTAGTCCATGAGCTATTTCCATGGAACACACCTAAACCAGTCTCCCTTCTCTTGCAAAACTGCATGAAAACTGTAAAGTTGGCCAGTTGAAAAATTGCTAATTAGAATATATCTTGGGACAGGATATGCAATCAAGATTTAGACCAGGCCCTAGAACTGAAACTACTTCCTTCCTGAAAATATTACATTCTTTGACCATGAAGAGTGTTGTCTATTTGTACTACTACATCTCTTCTTTGCTTTATTCTCACTAATGTCATGCAAATGAGAGTTGGCATTGAAGACTTAGTACTGAAATGGTTTCCATCGTAGCTTAGCAACACGGGAAAACACCTCACTATGCTATGCCATATGAGGTTTCACAAATGTCCATTCTTATCCCCTTCCTGCTTAACCAATGTATGGAATCCTTGGGTGATCTAAAGGAATTTGGAAATGTGCCACTACAAATAAAATGAGTGCCCTCAGTTTTACTTTACAATAAACTCCCTGGATGAAGGGTAATTTCTTGTCATTGTAGCTACAAATCCAAGTCCTGGATGTTACTAAGTAAGATGTGTTAGAACCCCACAAAAACTGAGTTTTGCCTCTTATTTCCTGACGCAAAACTGACATACATCTCTCACTGATGTTGCTGACGAAGGTGAAATATTTGGACTTCATCCTCATTGGTTAGGTGCATCTAGATTGATCTTACTACTGAAAATCAATACCAACAGGATTGTGGCATATTAATATCAAGGACAGGATACTGAGGGAAACACTATCGAAAGACTTGCTTATATATGGGAGTATAAATGTACTGTTTCTAACTCCACATCCACATACCTTGAAATATATGTACATAAATATAAATATATAGGAAGCTCTATATCATCCGAAGCTACTAATGAACTGGCAGCACTGGTGGAGTTTGTTAGTTGGATCTGCACTGGTGTTTTGTTCAACCTCTGGTGGTGACATTTTTGTAGTTTGAGCTACATATATCACTACATAGACCTTCCACAAGTTTGGTGATGTGGTCCTGCAATTATTATATTGCTCCATTTAACCATCTTGTTTCTGTATCCTAAGAGATTAATTTAAGAGACTATACTAACTGGGTACAGTACATTGTGCATGTTATAAATGTGCACTGAAATTCTGCAAAAATGGATTAGGCAGACCACATTGCTGTTTTCTGTTTAGAAGGAGTATGCCACCAAGGGAGCTTTTTGTGGATGAAGGTTATTTTAACAAAACATTGTGTTTCCCTTTACATCATTAGGGGACACACAGTTCTTGCAAATGTTGAACTGACCTAGCAAGGATACTATTATTCTGTTTACTAGGGTGGATTATTTTTGTTTTTTTTATGACACACAGAGGAGGGTGAGTTCACCATATTTCCAACCTCTTCACTCCCTCTCTTGTTTATAAATATTATTTTCAATGTCAGTTTTATTCCATAAGATGGAACACTGCATTTCCATTTCATGATATTTGATCACTGTATTTAGTTTTTTTTCCTGTTTCTTGCTTTTAGAAGCATCTGACAGTTTATATGTACATTCTCAACTTTGAGTTTCACCGAGTCACCCCGGAGGCTAGTCTGTGTATAGAAAACTACAAAACAAAATAATTTAATAAAAAGGCTAAAAGTGCATCGTAGGCATATTTTGGTTTTTTTGGGGAAGAGAAATAGAATGGATGCATTTGCAGCGATTAGGGCAGCTATTTTGACATTAATCGTTCAGAAGTATAAATAAATCACATGAAAATGTATTTGAGAATACCATTTTCTCTAGCCATCCTCGGGGCAGATTTAAAAGCCCCTTGCGCTGCTTTTACGCCGCCGTTGCATCCCTTTTGTGACTCAGCGGCGGCGCAAAAGATGCGCCATGGTGCGGGGTATTTTCAACGTGACACATCTCCCAGATCCATCACGTTGTAAAGCCCTGCGCCAGAAGAGGCGTACCAGCGCAGGGGGAGGCGTTCTGGCGCAGGAACACCTCCCAAAATTTCACTCAGTCACTTTTGGGCCCATGCTGCGTCAAAACCCTGCGCCTGCTTGAAGCAGGCGTAAGGATTGAGGCAGCATTGTGCACATAGGGCCCCCCTGATCATTGCTGGAGCTGCGTCGCCCTTGCGACGCAACTCCAGCAATGCGCCACTTTTACGGCACAGATGAGTGACGCATCTCTGCCGATTTTTCCCCCATGGTGTGCTGCATTGTAAATGCGGCGCATCAAGGGTGGTGGAGCTGCGGCGCACAATTACTGGCGCATCCCTGCCGATATGCAGGGATGCGCCAGTAATTGTAAATCTGCCCCCTCTTTTTTACTTAGGGCTTGATTAAGATCTTGTTCCATCAACTATATTACAAGTTCCATAGGAGTAACCCTGTCCACCAAGATGTAATCAAGCCCTTAGTACCATCTCATTATTCTCTGCCCCAATGAAAAACAACTTATGAGAAGTGTCTGAACACCGTGTAGGCATTGTAAAGCAGCACTATCTGAGAAACTGAATGGATAAATTAGTCATAAAGGACAGTTCTAAATGAATCTGATTATTATTTTTGTACGGAGTCAGACTGATTGATGCTGGCTCCCAGAGGAGATGCATCTTTTTATTTTCCAACAAAGTAGAGCCTGAAATGAGCACAGTGATGAGCTTTCAGTGTATCAGTTGATGATAAATTAAATAATGCATTCCATTAGTGTGCTCTGAAGGACCAGCAGTTCAGTGTTTGCATCAAAATACTAATGAAAATGTCACTGCATTCCCAAAACACTCTACGGATTTGTTATCTTAGAAAAATAATTTTGACGGCGTATCTCATTGAGTGTAGTGCGTGACTGTATCAGAGAGAGTTTGTGAGGCATGTAAGTAGACTTTTCTTTTAAAGTATACTCATAAATTCTGTCTCAAACTCCGTTGATGAACAACATCCAAAAATGCGCAGGCACCAATCAGTGCCCTCGTTGCATGCATTTCATGGTCAGTCAAAATGAGAAAAAGAGGAAATGAAAAGTAATGACTTCAAGGGGTCCTACATCTGACTTCATTTAGGATCCCAGCTTGGAACTGCCTTAGTTCTTGGGGTAGAGTTGTTTGAAGGTGTTCATACCTTGTGTAAATGTAGAGCAGCTGTAAATAATCAAGGGGCATATTACCAAGCAATAGCGATAATTATCGCTATTGCTTGGTTAGAGACAAAACTTTACCACTGAGCTGCGGCGATTTTTACCGCAAATAAACCTTGGTATTACCAAGGTTTATCGCAAATGCGATGAAAATCGCTGCAATGCATGAATATCGCTGAAAATTCAGGGATATTCATGCATTACCGAGCTAATGCTCTTAGCCATGTTATCCACCTCCCATTGGATAACATGGCTAAGAACTGCTCAGGGCAGGTGTTAGCTTTTGGAGATATTCGCGCTTAGCGCGAATATCTCCAAAAGTTGGTAATAGGAGATAGCGATGTTAGCCACTGTTTTCAGTCGCTAACATCTTGGCACGCCCACTTTGCATGTCATTAGTGATGAATATCACTGACATGCAAAGTGGGGCCCAAGATGGTCGCTATCTCCTACTAGCTGTCGCTAACTGGTGTTAGCGACAGCTAGGTAATAGGGAGATAATTTTATCTCTGCTTTCTTGGCTTTTAAAGCCAAAAAATCAGAGATAAGCCCCCTTGATAATATGCCCCCAGGTTATTGGGTACCCAGCATGCGTTCTCGTGTGCATCCTGGGTCCACAGGAAAGTATGCAACTTCTGAATGATGTTAGATCAACGTGGATAGCAATGACACACTGGTGCTTCTGTGGGTGGAAGGTATCTGGAGGTTCTTACACTTCACATTGTGTAGATTTGGTGAGGCCAGTTGTGAAAGATTGATTTTCACATGATCTCACTTAAATCATTTAAATGACTTGATTTAGATGAAAATCAGACTCATTTAAGCCTGATCTGGTGAAGCCGTTTCCCAGTGGCATAGACAGAATTATACAGACCACAGTGTAAGCAAGAAAATGGACGCCCATGGACATCAAATTGATCTGTAAAAGACTTCTATCGTGAGTTGTAGGGCATTCACTCTCATGGGCCATAGTGCTACTACTCTGTTGTGTTAATGAGAGCTACACCCCAGCCTAATGGATAAATGAAAGACGTCAGATATTCCTCTGGCTCTGAAAGTCACATAAGTGACTTTTCCTCAAGTGCTTCTGACTGTTCATACACTCTGGCACATCATGGAATGTTATGTTTCCCATTCAGCCATAACTATGTTCGTCCACTCACTGCCACACTCCAGGACAAGGGCCTTGCCTACTATGCTCTTGAAGTAAGAGTGAAATGGTGACAGCGTTGAGTGAGACACACAGGAGAGAGGGCTACAAGCAGGTGCAAGCAGAGCAATGGGGTAGGAGTGCTGGTGAGACCAGTTTTTAATACGTTATCAAGGAGCAAGCAATAATGAACAGAGCTTTGAAGTTTTGAATGTGTTAACTTGACCAAAGCACTTAAGTTCCGCAACCTCTAACTTTCATTATGAATGTTTTCTCATATAGAGTGTTTTTCTCCCCTCTCCAGGTGCCTGGTACGATGACCTAATGAAGGGAAAGAAGGCTTATTTGTTTGAAAATGAAAAGGAAGTGAAAAGAGACTCCAGGGTGATAGAAACTATGGCCAGACAGGAGGTTCACTGTCTGTGTGAAATGAAGGCACACATTCAAGGTTGTCTCTAGATACATGGATCGAATGAGAAAGAGTTATTGACATGTTTACAAAACATAAATCTAAGAAAAAGAAGGAATTTTGTCTGTGTTTTGTTAAAGAGAGTTTTGTTTGAAGGTGGTCCTTAATTGGGTCCATGACTATAATTTTAAAGGTTCTTTGATGGTATAACTAGGCAATATTATGTGGCTTTGAATGCACATTAGGATGAAATGTCTTTAGATAGACGAGATTTAGACCTCTGTACCTTACATTCTATGCTTTATTCTTGTTGAATCGGCTCATGCTATGCAATACTTTATTTTTAGAAACTTCTACTGGAGTTTCATGCAGACATCTTACTCTTTATTTTATGGATCTAACGGAAGCTCAGTTCAACAATTTTAGTTTAGTTTAATTGGGGGATTAGAAAGCGGCATGCTTCATAGACAGAAGGATCAGACTTTTTAGTCTTTTAATTTTGCTGTTTTTCTGTTATTTTATACCATCGCCATGTTCTCATGGGTTATTGGGTCCCAGGCACCTCAGCCTGGTACAACACCTGGTGGCCCTCCGCCCTCGGGAACCCACCCACTCCTACAGACCAGGCACGAAACCTCGGCATCATCCTCAACTCCACGCTCTCCATGAACTGCCAGATCAACGCCTTCGCCTCCACCAGTTTCAACTGCCTGCGCATCTTCCACAAGACCTTCAAATGGATCCCCCCGACTGCAGAAGGACCGTCACCCATGCACTAATAACCAGCAGACTGAACTATGGCAACGCACTATACGCTGGAATCAACAGAACGCTGCTACACAAAGTCCAAACCATCCAAAACACCGCAGCCAGACTCGTCCTCGGGACACCGCATTATGAACACATGACCCTACACCTACAAGACCTCCACTGGCTCCCCGTCGAGAAGAGGGTCACCTTCAAACTCCTCACCCACGCCTACAAATCCCTCAACAACATCAGTCCCAAATGCCTCAACAAGAGAATCTCCTTTCACTCACCCAAGAGGAACCTCCGCTCCACTGACCTTTCTCTGGCAGAGGTCCTGCGCATTTGCAAAAACAGAACTGGAAGGAGAGCCTTCTCCTACATCGCAGCCAAGACCTGGAACGAGCTCCCTGTGAACATCAGACGCTACCTGACCCTGCACATGTTCAGGAAGGACCTCCAGACCTGGCTCTTGGACTGAACCGGAGCTGCTCCCCTCCATAGCTCCTTGAGACCCTCACAAGTGAGTAGCATGCTTTATAAACCCCTGATTGATTGATTACTTATTCACTATTGAGAATTAATTTAGTTCCATTGATAATTCTGTATTTCTATGCAATGTTTCTGATACTGATTTATATTACTCTGGCTTTGAATTTGTAATAGATCTAGTTTATCCTGACTTCCCGACTTGAAGCTTTACTGTGTAGCAACATGGGTTGCACTGTATTGGTAGACTTGGATTGAAAGCTAACAAAATGTTGCCTATCATCAGCATCCTACTAAAGAATGTGCTGACTTTAAGATTTTGTTCCTTTGCTTCATCAAACCACATTAGCTAATCCTGTTTTAGCAATGAATATGCTGTAGATTTATAATGAATTACTGCCAGATTCATGAAAAACGAATTCTGTGAATTCTAAATAGCGATTAATACCGAAACGCAATTTAGAATTCGCAGAATGGGATTCTTCAAAAACTGCGAGAAAATAAAGCGAATCGCAACCGGCCGCAAAAGGCGATAGCGATTCTCCAAAATCTCAGAAAAATCGCTAAATCCGCCCATTTCCGTGTAGGAATAGCAATCTCGCAATTAGCAAGATCGCAAATTGCGATCTCGCTAATAGCGAGATCGCAAAAACGGGAAGTCGCATTTCGAGCACAGTGATGACATCACAACCAGGAAGCAGGCAGTTCCCTCCCCCATTGAGAACACTGAGGCAGAGATTGAAGCAGCACCACTCAGAGCTCCTCTCAAAACACCTCCACACTTGGATATTTTGGATATTGCAGACTGCAGCTATGCCACAGGATGCAGTAGCAGGGCCCAGTGACACCGGGCGCAAGCGCAAGATAAAATTCTCAGAGCAGGAGCTGGAGCATCTAATCGATGGAGTCTGCCAAGACCACACCAAACTTTTCGGCAAGGACTCCAGGAGGGTGCCTGAGGCTGAGAAACGGCAACTGTGGCTGCGCATCCCCGCCAGAGTTAACACAGTGGGAGTAACACAGAGGTCCATAGACGACCTCAAAAAGAGGTGGTACGACCTCCGAGATCGTGCCAAGGAGGGGGTGGCTGAGAGGCTGGGTGAGAGCCTTGCAACTGAAGGGGGAGATCCAACAGTCCATACCAACACCCCCTTGGAGGATCGTGTGGAGGACACACTGCAGCGTGAGGCATGTGTTGGGGTTATCCCTCTGGACTCATCCCGACCCACCCAAGACAGCCAAGGTAAGTGGCATGCGACTGCGACCCTGTCCCCTAACAATGGCCATGACCCTATAGCCTCCCATAATCAACCCCAGTCATGCAGCCCATGCACATCAGAACATGCCCTATTGCATTGTGAGACATGTAGTCTGCCCACAATGTACAAAAACTCCAATGCAGCCAGACATGTCCCAATGTATGCAATGCAACAGCTAGTCAGGGAATGGTAGCCAGCATGCATGTAGCAACTGCACATGTCAAAGATACATGCAAATAATCTACGTCCACTTTCCATCACAGGTGGCGCAGATAACACCAGCAGTGACAGCGAGAGGCTGCAGATAGATGACATAGCAGAGGAGCCTGAGGGTGAGGAGGAGCAAACATCCACACAACCAGCTCCATCTGGCCCAGCACCAGTGCCACCATGCAGACCACCACCAGCTACGCCAGCTACATCAGGCACAGATCCATTGTCAGCTGCAAGACCCATCCCAGTGGCACCATCAACATCAGGTGCTGCTAGACCTGCGACACAGCGCACACCCACTGTGCCCAGCCAGCACAGCAGGCATGTCAGGGAGCCTCAGCAGAGTACAGCATGCACCGGCAGGAGGGCGATGGCTGTGCGTGTGCCAGGGCACAGAATTGAGCACCGCATGCTGCGTGTGCACCAATTGCAGGCACAACGCCAAGGTGCTATACAACTGCAGCTCCACAACATAGGCAGAAATGTTGCCAATGTGTCTGATCGAATTGACCGGATGACAACTGCCATGGAGGCAAACACAGGGGCCATCATCAGCCAGCGCAACATCACCCGCGCCGCCACCGCCAGCTACTCATGCGCCTCTCGGCCTACACGCGTTCCAACTACATGATAGGAAATGCCACCTCCCAGCTGTCCCGTCGGTCTCTGGCAATGCAGCTGCAGATGGTACAATGCTGCGAGGACGTGGCACATGTACTTGAGCAGGTGACCAGTACTGTCCTGGCTCTACAACCAACTGGCCCAGCCAATGCTGGTGGGGATGACACAAGCGAGAGGACATCGAGTGTCAGCAACCTGTCTTCGACACAGGTCGGTGTCCTACGCCGCAGCAGCAGGCCCAGTGCGGGATCACGTGCCCTGCCGGAGAAGGAGCCTGAGAGGCGACTGGGTGCCGCGCGCCGGAGGCGCACATGACATTTCAATCCATGGGCAGGGACATGCTGCTGACATAAGCATGTCGTGTTTAAAACATTGAGCAGTATGGCGCAATACTCCTTACATGTAATTCATAACAATATTCCTTATTATTGTGCAATCAACAATAATATTTATTCAAGCATTGAACATCGGACTCCTGTCATTATTTCCATTGTCATGCAATTGTGAAGTGTTGGGTGAGGGGAGTGGGTGCACTAGAAACAGTTCATTTTGATGTGGTTGCGCCGTCTGTGTCCTTCAGCAGGATGTTCCCCGCGTGCATGAAGCGCATGTGCAGGTGGCCAGTCGTCCCCTTCCGACTCACTGCCAGATATCTCTACAGGAATCCGGCGCTTGGCAGCAATGTTGTGTAGTATTGCACACACAGCCACAATGCGGCAGCAGACATCAGAACTGTAGTACATGGCCCCATCAGTCTTGTGAAGTATGCGGAATCTGCTCTTCAGTAGCCCAAATGTCCTCTCAATGCAATTCCTTGTGCGTATGTGTGCTACATTGTAACGCTGTTGCTGTGGTGTAGCAGGGTTGAGGTATGGGGTGAGGAGGTATTCACGGAGAGCGTAGCCACTGTCACCTGAATGAGAGGAGCAGAGGGTGAGTGCCTGTGCAGCGCAGCTACTTCATCACAGTGTAACATTGTGGGGCAAGTGTACTTACCAAGTAGGTGTCCTTCACCAAAGTCTCCCCTGGCCAGTCGTGTGTGGAGGCCGCAGTGCCGGAATATGAAGGAGTCATGTGTGCTCCCCGGGTACTGTGCCACTATGTCCGTGATGTATGTCTTAGCATTGCACACCATCTGGATGTTGAGGGAGTGGTAGGACTTGCGGTTGCGGTACATGTATTCCGTTTGTGCTGGTGGGCAGATGTGGATGTGGGTACAGTCAATGCATCCAATCACATGTGGAAATTGCGCAACATTGTAGAATTGATGCTTGGTCTCATCCAAGTCCTGTTGGCTGGTGGGGAATTTTATGTGCTGGTGTAGCTGGGTCAGCATTGCATCTAGGAAACTCCTTAGGCAGTGGGACATGGTGGGCTGGGATATCCCCCCAGCAGCGGCAACTATCCCCTGGAAGCTTCCGGAGGCCAGAAGGTGCAGGCTGCACAATACCTGGACATGTGTGGGCACGGCATTGGTCCGCCTTGTTGGGTGCTGCATCAGGGGGTCCAGGTCCTGGATTAGCTTGATGATCATTGGCCCATTCAGGCAGTACTTAGCGTATATTTGCTCTCTGGTTTGGCCCAGCAGGGTGACCCGCTGGCGGAATATCCTCTCCTGGATCCTATGTCTGTTCCGTGCAGCTCGCTGTAGCCTTCGCTGCCTGACCACCATGTACAGTCCTGGCATTGTGAGAGTCCTAATGCTGCAGCTGCATCTCCATAAGTGTGTTTGGTCAGGCCAGCACCTGTTGCTGATTGGGAAACTGTTTTTCAAAAAAAAAAAAATGTTATTTTGATGGTTACCACCTGCTTTGGGTTGTCCTTAAATTGCGCCTCGCAAAAAGCGATTTTCAGGTTTTTCGCAAATTGCGATTTTTCTTGAATAGCGATTGCGATTGTATTGCGATTTTGCATATTTATTCACAGAATCCGTGGTTTCTCGCATTTCCTAATTCGCTATTGGGCTACTACCGGGATTCTGCGAATTCTATTGCGAATTCGCATTTATGTCTTAGCGAATTCGCAATTTTTTTTCTTGAATACCTTTTTTTCGAATTGCGATCACAATAGCTTTTTCGCAGCTATTGCGATCGCAATTTAGGTTCATGAATCTGGCTGTTAGACTTTTAGAATAAAGAACACATTAGATATATTATGTGCATGTATGACCAGGACATTGTCGATAGATTTGTTTCATTGCATTTTGACTAGACCCTTGTCTTCACAATGGGACATTGAAAGCAGCTAAGCTTAGGTAATGAAGGTTCTCATGGGAACTTCTCCCATTTATCAAATCACAGTAGTCAACTATGTACCAGCGTGAAAGTTTACCATGGGAATTAGGAGGAGAAGCAACAGATGTCAACAACGCCATTGGAAGAGCGGTTCCCATTGGGTAGAGGCGATCTACACCTACTAATTTTTGCTACAATATTGCGCATTTTATACTATAATCGAGAGTTCCAAGCTAGAAAGGGGGGATTCATTATTATAATTTTCTCTACCCAGACCTCTGTCCCCGTTACTGAAAGCTATCCTTCTTACCCTTACTGCTTTTGATCAATTCTACTGCTGTGATCACTCTTCTATCACTGATCTATTTTACGGTTGCTACTGCAGTTGTGGGAACCAGGCTGAGTTTACAGACCAAGCCCTTATGGTAACTTCTTGACTTCATCCATATTCCAAAATGTTTTTTCTTTCCAGAAGAGACTTGTCATGGGATCTCTACAGGGTAGATTAGGCTCCTTTAGCTAGAATTGGGATGGATTCCCTCATGGAACACTCTGTTGACACTACTCAATCTTTTTTCTCAATATTTCTGTAATTTGACTAATCTGAATAACAAAAATGACCAAATCATACTAACTCTTTAAAGATAAATAAAAGGTTTTAAAACTCCTTCAACTTCTTGCCATTGACGGAAAATTAATATCCTGACAGTTGATGATAAACAATTCAATTCAAAAGGGCTTTATTTTGACAAATTTCTCATAAAAGCATTTACAGCACAAAATACAAAATACGATAAAAGATTTATCTGCCCGGAGAATCATTCAAATATAAAAGTTATCAATTCATCAGAGATAGAGATATTGGTCAAAAGTCAAGTTGATTAATAAAATACTGAGATACAGCGAACACACAAATTAAAATGATACAATAATATTCAGATAAATTTGGAGCCACAAATCAGAAGGGTGCAGTCTCTGAGTCATACAAGTAACAATATTATCAAAAGACAGCAGATTAAAATCAAGGGATATAATTAAAACACCAGCAAAGCTAGAGGATATGGACATGTCAAAATATGCAAACAGCACAAGTGCTCGGCATAAACAGTAGAGGTTAAATAGTGCCCCACAAGGTTGATCAAGACGGTGCTTGATTGGGGTGGATTACAGCAGATTCTGATCTTATGCACCACCTCCACCTTAGAAATGTGACTAGGGGAAGTGCATAGCAAGGTGAGGGGTGCATTGTCAAGATTATCAGGGCCTCTCTACTTTGTCTAGTGCCCAATACTTGCATGTCAGTGCTAGCCAGATCTTACAGGGAACTGCATAAGCAGGACAAACAAAGAGAATATATGAGGAAGTTTCTGCATGTTAAATACAAAGTGGGCACTTATTGTCTCCCAGTTGTGACCATATTCAAGTAAAGGATTTTAGAGGCAAGGTACCCACTCTAAATTGGAAATGAAGTTTGCGATCAAGGGGCTAGGATATGATGTCCCAGTAAGGTTTGAGGCAGGGGCCGGGTTTTACTAATATGAACCTCCCAGTCAATTTAGTGCTGTCGCTTGATCTAAAAATGTTTAGCCCCTCCATATCCCAGTACTTTTCCTTTATTGCTTCTTTGGATTGAGACTGCACACTAGATGCATTGACCCACAGATTGGCCAGACCCATTGCCAACAGTACCCCTTTAATGTCTCTGAGCCAACCTATTTTGTGAAGCGGTCTACCTCTATGACATCCCTAAGACCGCTTGCATAAGTGATCAGCTTGGGGTATTCCATATTCTATGCCAGTGTAATATGGGACGAAGCCTAGATCAGTCAATCAGCGAGTACCTTCCCACTAAGCAGTGGGAGAGAAGGGGTGTTAGGGATTTTTCTTAAGAACCTGTTTTCAGCAGAAGCTAGCTTGGAGCGATTTTTGAACCCCCAAAGCTCTGAACCATATAAAACTAAGCTCACCACTTTTGCATTATAGATATGTAATGCAGGTCTTACTGGTTTTTATCAGGAATGTTCTACATTCTTTGCTTAGGGCTCCCGCCAGTTGTCGATGTTTTAATGCCTTTGTTTCAATGTGGGGCCTCCATGTCATCTTTTTTCCCCAAGGTAATGCCTTAGTAGGTAAAGGCATCCACTTGCTCTAGTGGTTCAGCCTCCATAATAATTTTGCCCTAAAATATTGATGCTTGGTAAAAATCATCAGTTTAGTTTTTTCTGTGTTTATCTTTAACCCTCTAAGCTTGCAAAAATCTTCAAAAGAAGATAACGTACGCTGTAACCCACTAGGTGTCTTTGAGATGATAAGTGTGTCATTAGCAAACATTAGAATTGGGACCTTGGAGCCAGCTAAGGTCGGGCATCAGTGGGTGTGAGAGATAAGAGTTTGGCAACCTCATTGATGAAAAGGGAGAACAGCGTTGTGGCCATAACGCACCCTTGGTGCAGTCCATTTCAACCGTGAATGAGTCAGTGATGTTCCTTTGTGTGCCCCAGCGTATGTGAGCAAAAATGTTCTCAAGAAGACAAACTAGAAAAGTTAACAGGTCTGTCTGCATACTTAGGTCCCGTAGCACCACCCATAGCATATTGTGGAGAGGTTTGGTGCAGCGGCCAGGGCAGCTGACTTTGGAGCTCACGGTTCGATTCCCGGCTCCGGCGGCTGTTCAGCTCAGCACCATGTGACTCTGGGAAATAGCTCATTTAATTTCCATGACGGCCCCTAGCGCCTTGAGACCCGTAAGGGTGAGTAGTTTGCGCATTACAAAAATACGGATATTACGGAACACCAAATCAAAAGCCGATTTTAGGTCGACAGAGGCGACGTACATGGTGCCTATGCCAAGTGCCACTGTTCATCAAAATAAATCTAAAAACCTGGTCTATAGTGCTTATATGAGCACAAACCCCTGCTTGATGGGGGGGTTGAAATGCCATTGTCGTCTATCTACTCTTGCACCTTTCCTAGGGCAAGGCATGCCACCTCCTTTTGGATAGAATCAATGAGGCTAATGGGCCGATAACTCCCAGACAGAGATCTGTCCCCCTTCTTATAGACTGATTTGATCTCCACCCTCTTCCATGAATCTGGAATGAGTGTGCCCTGAAAGATGGCATTTGTTAACAGCAATATGTACCTGCTCCACTACTCCTTATCATATAAGAAGACATCAGCGGGAATGCTATCAATACCCGGGGCTGTTCCCCCGTGATTGCATTGAGGGCCACCATTACATCTGTTAACTCGAATACCAGGCCTGATGGATAACTAGGGGCCATTAGTAGAGTTTTACATTTCTCATTAACATTAATACAATACTGGAGGAAAAAGTGTTTTACCCATGATTCTGGAGCCATGTGGTTGTCTGGGGGAGGGGGATATGCACCACTGCCTCATTTTACAAGAGCCCAAAAGTGTTGCAGATTACTCCTGTTACATGCTGATTTCATTTCCTGCCACCTACCTTCGTCCGACTCTGTTTTTGCTTTTGCCTGGGCAATTTTATAAGACTTCCTGGCATTCCTTATCGTATTCATATTTTTGGTTCTGATGGCTCCATCTAGAGATTTATGAGCTAACTTACATTCTTTATTTTACCAGTTTTGAGGGGTTTGGGAATGCATACTGTTACAACTAGCCCTGTTGGTACATTCCGTCCATGGCGCAAGCCAGAAGGAGCATCAAATCGGGAACTGTCATCAGCAAGTTTCACTCCCCAAGCAAGATTGTTAAAGTGTTGAAAAATGTAGTACAGTTTGAAAATGGTCAATGGTGGAGTTTTGACAATATTGTAAAAGTGCAGCCATAACCTTTTTTCTAGGTACGCCTGTTGTTCCTCTCCATAGGGAGCCCAGCCAAATTTGTTGCTACCCTGTATCTGACCTTACGTATTGTCGGTACTCATTATAAGGAAGGGAGATGTGTTACAACTAGCCCTGTTGGTACATTCCGTCCACCCCTGCTCCCTGACCTCTGTTGGGTTCTCCCATCCTGAAGCTCCCTGTAGAATGTTGGAGTGTTCTCTAGTGAGGAGAGTGGATGGTCAATAAACTAGTATTCTTCTTATCAGCTGTGTCCTGTTTCCTTCAGAACTTCCGACAAATACCTCTGCCACTATATGGTCTCTGAAAGTGAGACCGCATTTTATCAAATAAAGAATCGTGAATAGTGTTTGGTAAGCCTATTGGTTGAGCACTAAGGCAGAGGGCCTCCATTGCGGGCGACCGCTTTCTCCACGTCCCTGCTGAACGAAGACAGTGTATCAGGATTTTCGATTATTAGAGTCCATTTAAGCCTCCTCATGTTGTTACTAACCAGTATTTCTCTAGTAGATGTCAGGTATGGGGCAGTGGTGGCTGGTGACATTTGAAAGTGGTGTGGCATAAAACAATTTTCGTACTTCACTTTGGGGAGTGAGCGTAGCGAGCGAGCTTGAACCACATACTGGTGGTTCAGAGTTGTTCTCCCCCCGAAATTTTGAAAAAAGAGTGGGCTAATGGCGCATTTTCAAGTAAACTAGATGGTGTGAAGAACAGCCCTGGAATTCTTTCTGTCCCTCCCACCTGGCAGTGTCCAATGAAAAAATGAAAACCTGCCTCTTCAAGGAGGCTTTTCTAGCCCTCTACAAAACTCACAGGATGCCTCCATCCCATCCAAGGACAAAGTCCCTGAAAAATGTTAAAGTGCCGCAGAGGAGCTCTGTGAACTCAATACAAAACAAGTGACCTGAGCCTGTCAGATTTTGCTCATCCTGTGCGTATGTAGGGCTTTTGGTTACACATGAAATTCACCTAGACTCAATATACAAAACAGCATTACAAAGTGGCCACCAGCCAAAAGTCAGCACACAGCAATTCAATTAAATACATTAAGAAATGAAGTGAGAGAGATCCTGCTTAAGTGCAGTGAAAGATGTAGGGATAAAAATAGCAACCTATTATACAGTACCAAACAAGAAAGCTGCATCATGAAATACTATTTTGGGCCGTATCGTTTACCCGTTGGAAATACCTGTAGTGGCTTTGTGAATGTGTTTTCACCACCCTTTGCTGGTGTCCTTGGCCTGTAACATCCACAATCTGACCCTGTGAGATTTACTGGTTAAGGTTAGGCCTACTGTCATCATTTTAAGTGGGAGTAAATATATTTATAGTTGCAAAATCACATTTTATAAATCATCACTGTAATATTGCTCACAAAAATAAACGTGTTTGTATCCATGAATTATGACTAATATATTTTTGTGAGGTAACTTATGGATCCTTAGCCAGACTGCAATCGGTTACATACAGGGATACGGTAAACTGACTAATCTGCATTACTAACCAACCAACCTGCCCTTATTCGTAATACCGTTAACTGTGCTAATCAATAACTGGGTCAATAGGTTCCTTATCAGATCACAGTGAGATGGTGCTGTTGTAATCACTCCCCATTGGCTGGGCCTGTTAATCCATGCTCTCCACGTGGTCGGGGACTCCGCACCTGTTCCCTGATGTCCGGGTCATCCGCCCGCCAGGAAACTGGACGGCCGAATAGGGTGAGGAGCTCTGCGGCACAGGAACTCAGAGTCACAGATACTTAAGAAATTGTGGCTCGGGGCTTGAATATTTCATTGACAAATATTGGGCTTTCTGCTTGAATTTTACTAATTACATGCATTGCTAGCAGTCGCGGCCGGCAAAACGGGCAGGTGGGTTTGCGCAGGGGGTATGGGGGAGGGAAGTGGGTAATCTTCATATAAAATATAAAAAGTACCTTCCTCCAGTTCCACGACCAGTTCATCCTGTTCCACCGCCTCAGCTCCTACTGCCTGGTGCATTTTAGGCAGCCTCCCTCCTCCCCTAAAACAATCACAATGCTGCAATGGCAGGGGTGTGATTGGTGAGGCGCAGCGAAGAGTGACCCAGCTGGGCAATTTTCTCTATGTGGGCTGCATGCAGCAGAAACAAAGGGAGAATGTGCATGACTGAGTTGGTTGGCCCCCAGGGCCGACCAAACAGTCAGTACCCACAACAGTGGGCAAAGCCACTCGCCCCTGCCCTTGAGCAGGACCACCCACCCGCCCGCCCCCAACCAGGCACTCCAGGCACATCTGCTTTCTTGCAGTGCGAGAAGCAGAAACATAAAATGGAAGTTTTACCATTTTATTTTTCTGCCTTCTCGCACTGTGAGAAAGCAGTGGGGCAATGCCCCATACCTCTATGTGGGAGCCGCCATTGGGGTGTAAAGATTCTTCTGAATGCAGGAGGCAGAGGGTTGATGAAAGTGGGTTATGATCACCCTCCACTTGCTCTATAACAGCCATGTTGATAAGGGTATGCCATAGCTTTAATTCAGTAAAGAGGCAATCGAGTGGTGGCCATTTCTAAATGTGCTAACCACTTTTCTATCAGAAGTGGTTCTGCCATTAGCCGTCCTGATACCTCTTTCTAAGCTAGTGCTTTCAACTGTAACCCGGCTTCTGACCGTGGTTTTAGCAGAGAAAACTCCAGCTTGGGTATATCCCAAGCAGCGTCTTCTTCTCCTGTAAGGTTACTATCCTCACTGTCCAATGCTTCAAAGGTTACATTAATATCCCCAGATAATATGACCGAGGATTCACCTGCCCTTTTGTCCAGGAGCTCATCTACAGCTGCTACAGTGTCAGATTTCCTCACAGCTCTAACCCCTCTAGCATATATGTTGTAAATGTCAATGTTGCCATATGGACTTTCTATCAGTCGAATGGCAATAATGTCAGGGCTCTCTGCCTGGAGCTCCAGGACCTTGAGGTGGATTCCTTGGTGAATCCAGGTAGTCAGCCCCCCAGATGGACGACCCTTGCATCCAAAGAGGGCCAGGCCGTAAAAATGTAGATATCATGGGCAGAAAACTGGAACTACTTATCAGGTTTCCTGGAATAAGCAAACGTCATATTGTTCTATAAAGGTGTTCCAGTTATGGGAAACAGTCTTGGACCTCAGCCCTGCAATATTTTATTATAGTGGGGATGTTTGGTGTAATGGAGGATGAGTTGATGATTGAATGCCAACCCCAATATCCGAGTTCCCCGTGGAAGGTATCATAGGACTCCACCTTGTAATATCGCACGTTTGCTCTGGACCAAGAGTTGCACTTACTAACTGGGTGGTGTGTCTGTCTGTCTGCTTCAGTGATTTATTATGCAAGTGGGAGAGTGTAGCTGTCAATCTATTTCCCCTAGCGGCGATGACTTACTATCCGAAGGTAAGAGGGGGAGTATTTAGCCGATGGGGGTATCTCAGGAAGCGTATGCTTGATGCAGATGTTTGATTTTGTTAGATGATGGGTACGTAGATCAAATTGAGTCAACAAGAAGGGGGACCAGGAGCTTGTTAATGTCCAGTGTCCGCACTCCTATATAAATGACTATATCAATGGGGACACTGTTCCATGGAAATGGGTGCATGTATGTCACCCAAGTAAGCAAGAGAGAACAGAGGACATACAGAGAGAGGTTGGGAAGAAAGATAGAGGGTAGAGGGAGGGAGTCAGATGGAGGAAGAAGAAAAGGAAGAGAAAAGAGGCAGTTATTTATCCCCGGTTTCAAGGATCCAATCCCGAAGGGGAAGTCCAGGACTTGCCTCTCATTCGCCCTCACACACCCCGAAGGATGTCATGCTTCATTATCAGGCTTTTGATGCTCCACGCCAGACCGGCGCTGCAATGTCTGACGGGCCCCTGAAGGGTTTCTTTAGTGGAGATCTTTGAAAGAGAATACGCTGTAAAGTGCATGCAGGTGTGGGGGGGGGACAGGATAGAGGGTCGGATTCTGTGTGAGAGAAGTGGTGTAGTGCATGCAGGTGAAGTTAAAAATACTTACAGGGCATCCACTGTAGGGTTTTTATTCTCGTGGTGTCCTTGGTAAATTACAAAACCAAAAGGTTAGTGAGTTACGTGGAGCTTTAATGTGCCAATGTAACTAGACACAAGGTCGACATGTTTCACGCATGTGGTGTCGTAAAGATCAGTTGCGTTTCTTCAGAACCTGGAAATAAAGGGTGTGGGAAGTGCACGTCAATCTATATAAGAAGGTTTCAGGTAGATAACCCTGTCAGTGCTGTGGGCTACCCTAGTAGGTCATTCCTAGAGTAGTACGGAGATCACTGTAGGTTGATCTAGCCACGTGTGTCCTGTAATAAAAGTCTTGTTTCCAAGGCTAGGCGGCGCTGGTTGTGCAAGCATCCAGGTATAGGTCGTTGCCTCGACCTCGGGCCTCCGCACCTACCCCTTCCAGTGGCTGCCACCAAGTTCTCAACTATGTCTTGGCAATAAAATGTAAGTGCTACCGCATGCATAGAGGTCCCCCTAATAGGACATCTATTAGCCCCTTATTGCATCTTCCCTGATGACCCACTGACAGCCTCTTATCTCTGATCCATTGGATGCTCTTGTTAATTAAAAAGACCTTGTCTTCTTTATTGGAGTTGGATAGAAGTTTGAGAACACTGGTTAGGTAAATTATCTTTCTCTTTCCCTTATTAGGGGCCCTGACTGTATTTTGTGTGGTATAGGGTGGTTTTAGGGTGAAATAGGGGAGCAGTCAAGGGTGGTAGAGTGATGTCGAAATTAGGGCGATATCCTAGGCCAGCTCCCATATTTACAAGACTACTCGCATGAGTGGGTAATGAAGGGTAGTTTGTGTTGTATTGCACCGAGTGGTGTATGCCCCAACCCTATTTACCATATCCTCTGATGCCCCCTCCAAAATTGCACCTGTTTGTCCCAGGCAGTTCACTACCCCAGGTTCCCTTGTAGTGCTGACAGGTAGATTACTCATTTGTTTTTCATATGATGGATATCAGAGAGGGTATACACTCAAAATATCGAGTTTTTATTATCGATTTACATTAATATTGAATTAAAAATATAGAATGAACACAATATCGAATGGACAGAATATAGACTGCAAAAATATTGAATAGAATAGCAGTAATATCGAATTCAAAATATAGAATGGACAAAATATCGAATGGACAGAATATAGACAACAAAAATATAGAATGGACAAAATATAGACAACAAAAATATTGATTGGATAGAATATAGACAACAAAAATATCAAATTTGAGGTAAGTAAGTTAATATTTAGTTTTTTAATAATATCCAATTTTTTTAAAGTGTTTTTTATGTTAGTATATGTGTGAAAAGTATATACTTCTTTTATAATTTATTTTAATTAATTAATTTTATGGTATTTAATTTTTGCGAAATATAATTCTGTAGAGGGTTGTGGGTTTATAGGGAAATAGGGTGGGAAGTAATTTAATTATAATTAATTAAATATGTTAATTTATTTATTGGCATTTATTTTGAATTAATTGTTAATTAATTATTAATTGGTAAATAATTAAAATATAATTGGTAATTAATCTTAATTAATTGATAATTATGTGAATTTTATTAATTTATTTTCTGTAGCGAGTTGTGGGTTTATAGGGGAATAGGGTGGGATGTAATTTAATTATAAATAAATAAATGTTTTAATTTATTTATTGGTATTTATTTTGACTTAATTGATATTTAACATTTTTAATTGGTAATTAATTAAAATATATTGGTAATACATTTTAATTATTTGATTAATTGATAATTATGTTAATTGTATTAATTTATTTTCGGTAGCGGGTTGTGGGTTTATAGGGGAATAGGGTGGGAAGTAATTTAATTATAACTAATTACATTTTTTAATGTATTTATTGGTATTTATTTTGAATAATTGATATTACATTTTTTAATTGGTAATTAAATAAAATATGATTGGTAATTTATTTAAATTAATTAATTAGTTGATAATTATGTTAATTTTTATTAATTTATTTTCTGTTGCGGGTTGTGGGTTTGTAGGGGAATAGGGTGGGAAGTAATTTAATTGTAATTAGTTAAATATTTTAATTTATTTATTGGTTTTGTTTTGTTGTAATTTGTAATTATTTTTTTAATTATTAATTAATTAATTGTTAATTGGTAAATAATTTGTATTATTAGGTGATTATTTTTAATAATTAATTTGTATTTGTATTTTTAATTGATTAATTATTATATTATATAAAAATTACTAATTACTTTTAATTAATTTGTAATTGGTATTAATATGTATTTTAATTTTATTCACATATGAAGTATTTACTTTCCCTACTGTTGCACTCTCTGGAGTGTGAATAGTAATTTTTACCCCTACGCTATCCAATGCTTTCCCTACTGTTGCACTCACTGCAGTGGGAATAGTCATTTGAAGTCCTACGCTACCCAACACTTTCCCTACTGTTGAACTCTATGAAGTGGGAATAGTAATTTTTACTACTACGCTATCCAAAGCTTTCCCTACTGTTTTACTCTCTGGAGTGGAAATAGTAATTTTAACCTTCCGCTAACCAACGCTTTCCCTACTGTTGCACTCACTGGAGTGGGAATGGTAGTTTTTACCCCTACGCTATCCAACGCTTTCCCTACTGTTGCACTCACTGGAGTGGGAATAGTAATTTTTACCTCTACCCTATCCAACGCTTTCCCTACTGTTGCACTCTCTGGAGTGGTAATAGTAATTTTTACCCTCCCGCTATCCAATGCTTTCCCAACCGTTGCACTCACTGGAGTGGGAATAGTACATTTTATGCCTACGCTATCCAATGCTTTCTCTACTGTTGCACTCTCTGGAGTAGAAATAGTAAATATTACCCCTAGGCTATCCAACGCTTTCCCTACTGTTGCACTCACTGCAGTGGGAATTGTAATTTTTACCTCTACGCTATCCAACACTTTCCCTACTGTTGCACTCTCTGGAGTGGGATTAGTAATTTTTACTCCTACGCTATCCTACCCTTTCCCTATTCTTGCACTCTGTGGAGTGGGAATAGTAATTTTTACTACTGCGCTATCCAACGCTTTCCCTACTGTTGTACTCTCTGGAGTGGGAATAGTAATTTTTACCCTCCCGCTATCCAACGCTTTCCCTACTGTTGCACTCATTGGAGTGGTAATAGTTATTTTTACCCCTACTCTATCCAACGCTTTCCCTACTATTGCACTCACTGGAGTGGGAACAGTAATTTTTTCCTCTACGCTATCCAATGCTTTCCCTACTGTTGCACTCACTGGAGTGGGAATAGTAAATGTTATGCCTACGCTATCCAATGCTTTCCCTACTGTTGCACTCTCTGGAGTGGGAATAGTAATTTTTACCCCCACGCTATCCAAAGCTTTCCCTACTGTTGCACTCACTGGAGTGGGAATAGTAATTTTTACCCCTACGCTATCCAAAGCTTTCCCTACTGTTGCACCCTCTGGAGTGTGAATAGTAATTTTTACCCTCCCCTAATCCCATGCTTTCCCTACTGTTGCACTCACTGGAGTGGGAATAGTAAATTTTATGCCTACGCTATCCAACGCTTTCCCTACTGTTGCACTCTCTGGAGTGGGAATAGTAATTTTTACCCCTACGCTATCCAACGCTTTCCCTACTGTTGCACTCTCTGGAGTGGGAATAGGTATTTTTACTGCTACGCTATCCAATGTTTTCTCTACTGTTGCACTCACTGGAGTGGTAATAGTAAATTTAACCATTTCGCTATCCTACGGTAAAAATATTGTATATTCTTTATTAATATTATGTTTATATCTATATATATATATATATATATATATATATATATGTATTAAAAAAGATATTTTTTTAAGTTACATTAATTATTTATTAATTTTAAGGTTATTTAAGCATTTTAAGTATGTTTAAGTTAATTATATTTATTATTTCATTAATTTTCAATTACTTTTAAGTCATTTAAAAAATTCGATATTTTGACTAACTATATTTTTTACAAAGATATTTTTGATTCGATATTTTTGTACTTACCTGTTTGGAGATAGGAAGTCGATATTTTTGCATTCTATATTTTTTACTCGATATTTTGGTAAATCTATTTTGGTGTCATCGATATTCTTTCAGTGATCCATCAGAGAGTGCCATAGACAAGAAGTCAGAAAGACTACCAACAAGAGCTTTAAAATTTTTGACTTTCTGGACCAAATCCCGGATCTGGAACTTAGGGGACTTATGGGGGAGCTCTTCAGCAGGCATATTGCCATTCAAGGGAGTAGGGTGCATATCTCTGTTTATGTGCGAGATCAGACCCAAGGGCGGGGGGTTTGTACCCTGACATTCCTCTGGATTCTCTGTTTGTATGCTAGCTTCCCAGCCCTTAACAACTGTAAGGCCACCAGGACTATTCAAAGTGACCTCAGGGCTAGACTGGGACTGTAACACTGTGATCCTATTAATGCAGGGGGAGTTGTAAGAAAGCAAAGGAGCAGTAATATCATGAAAGACTGGATTAAGGGGATATGCGGGCAAAGTTGCCAGCTGCGTTCATGTGTTTTTAGCCTTCATGAACTTAGCAGGTACCCGCCTGGTGCCAACAGGACTGCAAAGGTCAGGCTGTGCAATGGATGCTGAGAATTTGCTCATGGTAGCTGGGGTGAGTAGGTCCTCACATTCTGATAATAGACTGTCTATACAATCTAAAACCCCTTTCTCAACTTCTGGGCTACAGCTTGGGACTTTCTTTTTTGATTTACTTTTTTGAGCATCACCCAAACCACCCTCTGCGGCTTTCCGCTTTCACACAGCACTAGATAATTCTGAAAAAGTCAAGAAAAAGTTCCTTTTATTTATCTAATTGTTCAACGTCTTCTTTTAGGCTGGGTATCTGAGGGGTGCAGAATGGAACAGTTCAACCCTATCACTTCCGTGCACGGGCTCAAGTTCCACTGGCGGCATGTTTTATATACCCTGGGTGCTGAGACCCGGAACCACAGCTACCTCTGGTCTCCTGGCAGGTTTTGTCCAAGGATGCGGCAGGAACCCTCCCAGGGCCGTAGACATTTCAATGAACACTCCCAGAAATCCCTTTCTTTCCCTCCAACCAAGAGAGTGGGCCCACCAGCCTCAAACTGCCACGGACAGGCGCAGGCGGGCTCGCCCACATCCCGCATTGCTGGATGCCAGCGATGGCTAAGAAGGCAAGGGGGACCCCTCCCTCTCATTACACCAGGATGGCTTCTGGGGGACCGAGTCCCACCCAAGCAGGATAGTGGCTCCATTTGAAAACAGTGGCAAAGGTCTATCGACTTGTCAAAGTACCACAGGATTTTAACGGTCCAAACTGTAAGCTTGGGGTGTTCGATGTAAGACCCTTTTTTTACCATATTTTGGGTTGCTAACAATTTCTGGTAGCAGAGGATGGGGTTTGCACCCCAAATGGAGCTATCAAAAAAATATCTCTGCCATATTAAAATAATCCCTGATTCCAGTTTCCAGTGTCCAGATCCTGATGGCGTGGCAGAGGGGATTTGATGACGTTTGTGGTTTGGGTGGTGTGAGTATTAATAGGGAGCACATGTTGTGGTTGTGAGTGTATTTTCTCTCAAGTTGTGTGAGTGAATGATAGAAGAATCAAGAAGTTGTAAAAGAGAAGGGGTAGAGTTTCAAGCTCCTAGAACCTGAGAGATCCAGTGATAATACAAAATAAAACTTTTTTGCAGAGATTCTGGTATGAAGTGTGAGGTACCATCACTAGCACTGATAACATAGAGACAAGATGTTGTGATTAATTATTCTTGGCTATGCTAGTGGAACTCAATTGCGCAAATGGGGACAACAGCTTTGATTTGTGTGATTTTTCGCTGGCCAAGAATTCACTTGTGATTTTAGAAAACTCTTGAGTGGTTGTAATACTTCATTTCCTTTACCAGTTGTTTAAGAAGTTATTTGATAACGTTGTGTGAAATCAAGAAGAAATTGTGAAGGTGGGTGACAGCTATGAGGAGTAAGACTGGTCGTTATAGTGTCTCGCATTGGGATTGGATGGTTGGTGAGCTTTTGCACTGACATTGGTTAGTGAATTATCAGAGCTGAGTTGTGATTGGATCTCTTCAATATGATTACTGTCTATGGATGTGATAATCCATAGATCCATAGAGTTGAATTGGATGATCAAGCTATGGAAAATATGAGGATTATGGGTATAAGATTGAACCTTATAAAATTGACAAAATGCGTTTGTAGATGTGGGTAAATTAGAACTTGGGTGACCAAAGAAACATGAACACAAAAATAGAGAAACAGCTATGGGAGGGCACCAGGATGAACCCATTGAGGATGACGCACTGCCTATCTACCTAGGAAATTAGCTGGAGAAACCTATGCACATGTGCCATGGATGCTCCGTCCATCACCACCCCCTTTTGTACCGCTCTTGAATGACCTGGCAGAAAACGGACACAAAGTATCTCCAGGGAATATGCAGTACTGTTAAAAAGTAATTCAATATCTGGGACACATTATCCTGAAGGGAGCTAGAAAGGTGTCTCCAGAAAAAGTGGAAGCCTTCTTACAGATGAATTCACAAAGTACTCTGAAAGAAGCCACAATGTTTTTGGAAATGGTTGGCTACTGTAGAGAATGGATGCCAACCTTTTCCTTAATAGCAAAACCTCTACTAAGGTTGACACACTAAGATATGTCTTATCCATTTCCATGGGACAACTAATGTCCAAAAGCATCCCTAGATCTGAAAGAGAAGTTGTGTCATGCCCGGCACTAGGAATGCCTGAATATACTAAATATTCACATTGTTTTGCAGTGATAGGAATGGGTACGCTCTCTCAGTATTGACAGAGACTCATGGCAGAGCCCGAAGACCTGTGGCATATTTTTCAACCACACTTGACCATGAAGCAGCAGGTCTCCCCAGCTGCCTCAAAGTGGTGTTCGTGTTGAGTGCTAGTCTGGAAAAACACAAGAACATAGTGAAGGGAAATCCATAAACAGTTATGGTTCTGCACTGTGTGCAGCTATTGTTAACCAGAACAAAAAGCAAGCATCTCACTCACTCACTCAATATATATACTGGCATCTGAAAATGTTGTTATAAAGCAATGTAATCTGTTAAATCCATCAACACTACTCCCTGTAACTTGGAAGATGAAAAGTGTGAAGTATTTGATCATGATTGTCTCAGTGTCACAGAACCTTGCACCAAGCCCCGACCCTCCATTAATGACAAACCACTTATGAAGACACACTTAGAGCAGCATATGCTGGGCACTCCAAAAATCATGTGATAGAAGCCTCTTGGCGTCATGATATTTTCTCTGACAAGTTGCCGAGTTAACAGCCTCATCCGAGCTGACAGACAGTATGGGTTTGGTGTGGTCCATTATTTTGGGAAATTATGCTCACAGAGAAGTTTCCGTACTTCCACAGGTACTCAGAAATGGACACCATGTTAAAAATGTGATTGAGGCACTCCCCCTACCTAGTGAAATTATTGTGGAAAAATGTCCAGGAAATCAAACTGGAAGTGGGTATGTTGCCAAGGGCAACAAAAACGCTGACTCTGTATCAAAGTGTTGCACACTGTTGGCATGTATATTTAAAGGAGTGCTCACATGTGAATCTGAGGAAGACAGCTCCTTTGTAACGGTGATGGAAATCACTGATACTTGAGAGGAACTGAAAAGAGTACAGGAGAATCTGTCTGGAATGGAACAGAACGGTGGGTAAGGTCTGGATGTGTGAAGAGCATAAAAGATATATGGATGTCAGCAGATGGAAGGCCAGTGCTGCCTTATAACTTGTTGTTTCCAGTAAAACAGCAAAATCATGAACACACACATTTAGGAAGGGATACCATGGTGAGAACCTTTCGACAAAGTTGATAAAATCCCAGGTTCTGAATGATTGCTGATATGGTTTCCCGTAGGTGCGTCAAAAGATCATGGAGGGTCCCTGACTAGACTAAATATATTTGGAGAAGAGAGCAGGGAAATTGAATATAGCAAAGAGAAACAATAACTTCTCCCAAAAAACTAAATATAAAGTAAGCAATAAGTCTATAATGTGTATCAGCCATGAATCAGACCAGTACTTTTTATACTTTATTCATCTTAGGTACAAAAATATTTTTATTCAAATCATTTTATAAAAAATTGACAATACTAGTACATCCAGGTATGTCATTAAATGTACTTGGTTCATGAGCACCCACATAAAGGAGCAAACAATGGAAGTTTTAATTCTAGTACAAAACAAACACAGTGGACACATAATCAGTTACAATACAATAATAACAATAAACAACATCTATCAAAAGACTATACAGAACAATATTCATATAACAAACATGAGAAGAAATCATAATTTAAAAAAATGATGCTCATTATGCTGATATTTCTACTGTATTGTGTATTTTATCATATGAACAGAAATGCGACGACGCACATTTCGGAAGTTTACAGGTGATGGAATCAATCTTCAAGAGGGGGCTGTCTGTGCGAATTAATTCTGTTGCAGAAAGACATCCATTCAAGGTATAAACAATGGAGCTGTGCACTAGGCAGGGGGCTCACAATCTTCACAGCCATTGGTAATGAACAATGGTTCCAGAATGTTATAAATAATAAAACACTGTGCCATGAACTCCTTAATAGTGAGTCAGCACTTCCTAAATCGGATTCGCAGGAATTAGGAGATGGAGATAAAAGTGGTAAATATAGGTCTCACTGAGATGAATAATATTCAAGTCCCTCAACGGGGTAAAGGAGAGCAGCATAGCTTAAACGGCCGAAGCTGATCCGAGCCAAGAAAGGAGCCCTAAAGATGAAATTGGTAACCCGGGCTCAAACAGTTGCAAATAGGCGATTTATAATGGAAAACAGACCTCCTTCTGGACTGAATACGGTCATGTCAATAGTTAAATGCAGGAAGGAAAACACAAGTCAGAAGCACACACATAGGGAGATGAAGTGGTTCCTTTAACAGACTGCAGATGGATTTTATTGAAATACTTGTGCACAACAGGTTGAGTCATATATCCTGGTGATTCCCTGTGTTTTTTCGAGATGGGTGGAAGCCAACCCAACGAGATGGAATGACAGTCTGACTGTAGCTAAACTGTTATTGCATAAGCTGATCCCTTGATTCTGAATGTCGGTCCTTCTTGAGCCAGACAAAGGAACACACTTTAAGAATGACGTAATAAACATGTGTGCTGCTATGAGAATCAAACAAAAACTACATTGCAGTTACAGACCAGAAGCATCTGGTATAGTTGAATTAATGAACTGTACCATCACATCTAGATTGGTGAAAGTTTGTGCTTCAACTTCCCTGAAGCGGCCAGAGTCTTTACCTTTAGTGCTGATGAGCATTCAAAGTATACCAGACAGGAAGTCAGGGTTATCTGCACATGAGATATTGAGGGAGGGCTATGAGACTGCCTGCTGTTCCTCCAAGCGCACTTGTAAATATCACAGAAGATATGATATTGGACTACTGTAAGACAATAGCTGATTAAGTTTGTTCTGCCTCTCATCAGGTGTCAGCTGCCATACAAGGCCCTTATCAAGAACAGTGCCACATCTTTAATCCTTGTGATTGGGTCATAATCAAGAAGCAAGTTCAGAAGTCTTGTTTTGAACCCCAATGGAAAGGCCCCTTCCAAGTCCTTATGACTACAAACTCTGCTGTTAAATGTGTTTGAAATCCAAACTGGATTCATGCCTCACACAACAAAAGAGGGAGCAATCCAAGAGAAGTGCCTGTGTCCATGATCCTGAAAGAAGAGTTTTAGTGGTCGCACCACCAGTTGAGAGACCACCTAGACCTGCAGCACCAGCACCTGTTCAGATGCAGTGAAAAGCACAAGGAGAAAAAAGGGGTGAAGATCTACAAAATGAAAGACAAGTTAAAGTGCCCAAAGTGATGCAAAATGGCATTGAGATCTCTGTAGAAGACAAAGCAGAGTCTAAACCACGCTCTAAAAACAACAAAATAGTGCAAGAAAATGGACTAGGCCCCGATGAAGGGGCAAGCATTGGGACAAGAAGAGTCAGTCGCCAAGCAGAGTGGCAAAGATGTTTCAAACCTGACAGACTTTGGAGAAACACATCAATAGCACGGACTCTGGAGACAGTGCAAGATGAAAGTGAAACAGAATTCAAAGATGATTTTGATCCAAATCATCAAGTCCTAAGGTAATCCAAAAAGAACGGGTACATTGTAGAAGATGTACAGCACCGAGTGGTCATACTACATGAAGGCAGCACTAATTTTTACCTTTAAAGATCTGTGCAATGTGAATCCTGAACTATTAGAACCTCCCTGAAAAATAAACAGACATTAAAAGCAGGAAAACTCAAATCAAAAATAAACTTGAATGTTGAAGTGAAGAAAGACTATGATGAATACCTGATAGGTGTTTTTTATTATTTTAGTTATTTGTTTTACAGAAGATTACCCTGGTCCGAGAAGAAAGTTATGGAAGAATTTTGATAATCTTTTTGGAAGAACAAGGAGTATGGTTAGGGATTGTCTATTAGCAAACTAAATTGCCAAAAAGATGAAACTTAACAGCCTCAAGGAAGATCATTTACTGATCCTCTACATCAAGTTATTCAAACGCTAACTCAATAGGATGTGTTCCATTAGAAATACGTGTAAATATATCATAGATGCAGTTTTTGTAATAACAGTTATATTGATCAAAATAGTATTAATATCAAATTCAAACACACTTTGTTTGATAATATCATTTGATTATCATAAAAGCAGAATGCAAATACTCATAAAAGGATCGTAACGTACATGATAACAACCACAGTTGAAAGGAAATGGTATTGATGAATAACTTCATGAATTACATTAAAATTGATTTCCTACATTTAAAAACATTCTTTAAAAAAACAATTAAACAGATATAATAGTAAGTTCATCTTCCAGTAATTGTAAAACTAAGAAAGCCGGACGACATTGCCTTAGGCCAATTTTCCTCAAGAGAGGCAAAATCCAGTTCTTTCTTTCCCACAAATAGAATCTGCAAAAAATAAACTCATGGATGATCGACTGGTTCAATAAACCGTCACATGGCTATTTGCACAGATCCCTGTAGCAATCATTCTGTTCTGGAAATGAGATTGATCTATGTATAGTTCCCAGATGAAAGAGTGTTACTAAAAATCTACTATGATCTCCAATGGGCATTCCTAAGTAGGGTTGGATTTTAAAGGGTATTAAGATGGAATAATGGGCGTGAACTGTGGGCTTTTTTTAATTCTACCCCTCTTCTAAGGTCTTCCATAAAAGCCAAACATTTATTTTTAAAATCCTTCCTTGTTATGGCGCCTATTGTATTCGGATCGGCAAAATTCTCAGGATGGCCTTTGTTGTGCATAAAGTTTCTGATATATTCCAGTCATTTTATCTTCTTAACCCCCTCTAAATTAAGGCAATCCAATAAAATGTGCCTATTTAAAATTGTCTGGTCTGTGGTCCAGATCTTAAACCAGAACAGTGCTGGTTGGATTTTTATAATATCCGAAAGAGGATAAATGCCTAATTCAGTGTAATAAATGAAAGAGGAGGTACTGGCTGGTAGGGTCAAAAAGTATCTCAGGAACCTATTCTCTGTAATCTGCAGGGCTCACACATCCTCGTGGCCCCATATACCTGTGCCGTAAATAGCAGTTGCAACACACTTAGCTTTATATATTTGTACTAATTCTATTGGGGCCCTTTTGATGATATTCCTGCTAAAATGTATTAAGGTGGCTTTAGCTTTATGGAACAATACCTTCCTTGATTTAAGCGCCTGAGACCACGTCCCCCTTCTGTCAAATAGAATAACAAGATATGAGAATGTGTCGGCACTTTTGATTTTGTTAGAGATTGAAACAAAAGGCCGGGTTTTACTACTACCGGTCCCACACTTCATAACATGGGACTTTGGAATATTGATGCTCAGGCCTAAATTAGACATGTGTTTAGCGAAGAAGGCGATGACCCTCTGTAAAGCTATCGGGGTGCGGGCCATAAGCACTGTGTCATCTCTAGTACATCAGGGTGGGGATTGGGCGGTTACCTATAAGGGGAAAATCCTGACACTCGTCCGCTATCTCCCTTCCCAAAATATTTATATATATGGTAAATAGGAAAGGGGTGAGGACACCGCCTTGCCACACTCCTCGCTTTACTTCAAAATGTTTAGTGCATTTGCCACCTTCCCCAAACATTAGCATTAGCCCTTTGATACAGCTGTGCTGAGAAGAGGATTATAGGAGGGTCCCCTCCAAGAGTTTCTAGAAATTTCCAAAGTTTTACGTGGATCACACAGTCAAATGCCATGGATAGATCCATGAAAGCCAGGAAAAGTCTACCCCTTTTTGCCCATGTGTATTTGCTAATCCCCATGTCCAAGTTCAGGCCTTGCTCTACCGTCCCTAGTCCCTTACGGAAACCATATTGGATGTCACTAATGATCAAGTGATCCTCCGCCGAATATTGAAGCCTTGTTCAAAGGACTCTACCAATTACTTTCACTGTGGAATCAATCAATGATATAGGCCTATAATTGTCTGGGTTGAACCTGCCCTCTTTTTTAAAGATAGGGACCAGTATAGATAGAAGCCAAGATGAAATTGGACCTGTCTTGCTACTTGCGTTGATAACTTGGGTTAGAATAGGGCCCCAAAGTTCTGTATTAAATTTAAAAAGGTCCACGGGATGCCATTGCGCCCGGGTGCCTTACTCTCGCTACTTAAATAATGGCCGATACAGCTTCATCTAGAACAAATCTTAGGTTAGGGAAGTTAGTTAACAGCTCTGTCTCAAAAGTTAGTACCGGGTTTCTTTCCTTAGAAGAAACAGGGTGGGGATTATCGAAAACTTTTGAGTAGTGCTCCACCCACTCCGGGTCTCTAATGGCAATCTCAATGGAGACACTTTCACCACTCACCAGGAATGGAGCATTAACTGCCTTCCAAAAGGCGGAGCTATCTTTAAATTCATGCAAAGCGCGCCACTCTTCATTTTTTAGCTCCTGCTTCCTTTCTTTCAGGGTGCAATTATATTCTCTTTGAGCCTCTGTAATCTCTGCTCGATTTACAATTGTTTTATGTAGGCAATTTTTAAATTTGGTGTGGGCTTTAGTACATTTTGAATCGAACCACCCACGCTTGTGGCCCTGTTTATTATTAGAATTTCTTGATAAAGCTTTTTTGATATGCCCTGCAATAACTAAAAAACCCTCTAAAACATCTTTGTTGTTTGCGTATTTGTCTAGACATACCGTGATCTCCTGGCTACAAATTTTGATAATCATATTTGTGAAATTGTCAGGGGCCAATTTATTCCAACGCAAGGCAAACCCATTTTGGCTAGACAATGTGATATTTTTTAACAATAAGGGATGTACAAACCCTCTCACGCCTAGCATTGTCTTTTTCGATTAACCCCAAACTCAAGGCAAAATGATCGCTTAAAGCAATATTATGTGAGCAAAAATCAGCCACTCTGGAAGCATGCCTACTAGTCACTAGGATAAAGTCGATTGTTGAGGAGGTATCCCTCCCATTGAATGTTGGTTCAAAGGGAACTGGGAAGTGGCATAAATAATTTGCAAAGTTTAAATCTAATTCAAACAAAATGCTATTCAGCAACTCACCATGACGAGTATGAACAAAATGGGAGAAATGGCAATTTTTATGAAAGCCAATACCACAAGGACCCCCATCCACATAATTACATAGTGTGCACTTTAAATACCCACCCCAGACAATGATCAAATCCTTTCTCACTGAGGCCTGGATATTCTGTAATTATGCCTTAGTGACCTTAAGACCCCATCGATCTGATCAGAGGGAATATTGTTATAAAAATTCAATAGAGCAGTATTAATATAGTTTTATCTAACACCTGATTCAAAACCAGAGAACATGAATGCCACTAATATGCATACACACAATATTAGGGAACGCTTGTTCACCAACACATTTATGAGTTTCTAGAAAGACGATAATTCTACAAATGTGTATTCTAGGTTAGCTCAGGAATACATAAATGCTATGGTTGCTAAAGTTTGCTATGTCTGTGCACACTTGCCTACTTCTGTTTCTGAAAAAGTCACATACTATCATATACATTTGTCTTACACAGTGTCCTGTTATGTTATATTATGTTAAAAATATTTTTATAGCGTACTTACACCGAACGGTTTCATGGCGCTGTGAACACTGGGTGAGCAAAACATTAAGACAGTGTAGTGGATTTAGGAAGGATCAGAAAGGGAAATGTTTATGCATAATCTTGACAGAACAATAAAGTTTTCAGAAGGGATCTAAAATGGGGATAAGAAGGAGTGAGTCTCAGCTCCAAGGGCAGTGCATTCCACCGAGACGGGGCAAGAAATGAAAATCTGAGACCGCCGTGTTTTTTACGGTTAAATGTGGGGGTGGTGAGAAGGGCCAAGTGAGAAGAGCAGAGATGACGCAGAGGATTGCACTATCATTAGTTTATAGATGAAGACACTTTGAATACTTCTAGGCTAATCATGACTTAGTACTATCTTTTAACAGAAAACAGGAATTTACACCTGCAAGCAAAAGTAATGGACACAACTTGATATGATTTCTTTCCTCATACCCCTGTAGATTGTGTAAAGTCTCAATACCGATTTAACCTGCTTAATACAACCTGTAGAGAAAGCATACAAAATGGCTTTAGAAGAAAGTTACCTGACAATGACAAAAAGCGACAGACAGAAATCGAGACGTCTTTGAGAATGCATGGAAAAAGGAAGAAAATACATTTAGAAAGAAGATGATTACCTTAAACTCAGACTAGGAAGCCAACATATGGGGCAGGTTTGCATTTACCAAAGGAGAAAACCAAAAAGGACTAGATATGTTAGGATCAGTAGTTGAGAATACACATTCGAGTTGACAGAGGGATTTTGACATATATTACAGGATGACGACAATGCAATTCTCAGAGTTCATTCAATTTTTGGACAAAACACTTATTTCCTTTTGCCAGCAGACTGGGAGGGAACTTGATATTTAGGTATCTTGATTCTAAATATGTATCATGTTAAAAGCTTAGATGCATTATCTCTAACACCAGCACAAAGACAGAAACATAGCACAGGGAAAGGAACCTGATTGGTGGGAGATATATTTGGAGCAGCCATACCACCTGTAGGAGTCATCCTGAATGATGAATAGATCAGAATGTTAGCAACAGTTGTTGACAAAAAGGAAACTAGCATTTCTGGAGCTTTATTCTTAATGATACTGAACTAAGTACTATAAGGTCCCTGGTTTTGCAGGACCATCTTGCTTTACACATACTACTTGCAGAGAAAGGAGGAGTCTGCCACATGCTGAAATTAACCTACTGTTGTGTATACATATCTGACAAAAGCAAAGAAATAGAACGTTATGCAAAGAAAATTTCAGGTTTAGAACCCAAATTACATGAATTGAAAACACCAAGATTGTATGAACATTTTGGCAAAGGATTGAGCACCGTTGGAAATTGGTGTTCAACTGTACGGAAATTAATATTGAAAGTGACATTAACGCAAAGAGTAATAGTAGGGCTTTGTCTAATATTTCTTAATGCACTATTGCTAAGCAATTAATATTTCTTGTGCAAACAGGAACATTTCCAAAAGAAAATGTAAGTGAGGGACATGGGATTAAATGGCATCATGAAAGGCGACTATATGAAGTCATTACATTTTTGAAAGGTAAAAAGAAAAAGATTGAACACATCAGAGGATGAAACTACTTTCTGCAAATCGAATTTGCATCTGTAACAAAGTTTTGTGATGATTTGAAAATCATAATAAGGGAGGGATTGATAAAAATAATTTTAATAATAAAATGTAGACTTGTATAATGATTTAGTATTACAGTTTAGAACACCATGTAGGGAAACTGTAGGGTATCATTCCTAATGTGCTTCTGTGGCTAGGCTCAAACCATGTTCTTTTGACTCTTGCTCACAGCAAAATAGTCGTTTATTTAGAACATTTTGCCTAGCATCAGCATCCTACTAAAGAATGTGCTGACTTTAAGATTTTGTTCCTTTGCCTCATCACACCACATTAGCTCATTCTGCTTTAACAATAAATATGCTGTGGATTTATATTGAAATAGACTTTTAGAAAAAAAATGTGATATATCATGTGCAAGACACTATTGCTAGAATTGTTTCATTGCATTTTGACTAGCCCCTTGTCTTCACAATGGAACATTGAAAGCAGCTAATAGCTTAGGTAATGAAGGTTCTCATGAGAACCTCTTCCCATGTATCACATCACAGTAGTCAAATATGTACCGGCATGTATGTTTACCGTGGGAATCATGAGGAGAAGCAACGGATGTTGACGACACCATCGAATCAGTGGTTCCCATTGGATAGAGGCAATCTACACCTACTAGTTTTTGCTACATTATTATGCACTTTTATATTATAATCTAGTGTTCTTAGCTAGAGGGGGGAGATTCATTATTCTTATTTCCTCTATTCACACCTCTGTCCTCACTACTGAAAGGTACTGCTGACAGTGACATTATCATCCTTTCCCTTACTCCTTTTGACAAATACTACTGCTGTTATCATTCTTCTATCACTGATTTAGTTTACGGTTGCTACTGCAGCTGTGAGGAACTCGGCTGAGTTTCCAGAATTACCCTTTATGGGAAGTTACTGACTTTATCTATGCTTTGAAATCTTATTCTTTTCCAGAAGAGACTCTTCATGGGATCTCTATAGGGTAGGTTAGGCTCCTTTAAATAGAATAAGGATGGTGTCCTTCATGGAACACTGTTGATTTTTGCTGCTGACACTAATCAACTTTTTTCTCAATATTTCTGTAATTTGACTAATCTAAATAAAAATGACAACACCATACTAATCCTTTAAAGATAAATACATGTTTTAGAAATGACATCAACTTCTCGTCATTGGTTTTTTAGTAGGTATTTAAATATACGCAATACATTTGTGCTCAAACAGATTAATACCAATTATACAGTGGAACATAGTGAGAGCACACATCTGGAGTAAACATGATTTACTCAGGCTAGAACATGTGCAGGAAAGAGACTGCAAGGAAATTATTATATTAATCAAATCCTAGCATTATGTAATTTTGAAGAGGCAGTGCTGCAGATTGGTTAATCACACTACAGTGTCCTTTCACCGCCCTGCTGTTGTTTCAAAACAATAAGAGAAGGGTTGTTAAGAAAACTATTGGAGTGTGTTAAACAATATCAGCATCGCCACTGGCACTCTGAAGATTCATACCCATTGGGGGACACATGGATACATGCACGTCAGAGACAACTTTTCATTTTCCAGGACCAGTGGCTTGCCTTCAATCTGCTGATTGGGCCACATAAGTAGTACTACTTTCCAGTCAGACTGACCCTGATCATGGAATGATTCACTCTTTCGACTGGTAGCTTGTTGCAGGGCGGTGTCAGCAAGTGTGTCAGAACTGGGGCTACTTCTAGCTTGATTCCCAGCCGCTTGTCTAGCTCTTGATTTCCAGTGTTCACTAGCAGGCTAGGCAGTAATAGTCCGAGGTCCACATAAGCTAGAGTTCAACAGGGCTTTTTTACCCCTTGCCCCTCATGCACAGTTGATCTGATCTGCTTTGTAAGTGTGTGCAAACCCAAAACAGCTCAGGACGAGTCCCAGATTATACAGATCATACATACCGCCTCCGAAAACACCCCCATCCCACGGTAGCATCTCTGTCTCAATCTGCTGGGCATTTTACACGGCCACCCCTTCTCCCCCCACAGAAAAGCAAACATGAAACGCACTCTGAGAGGACCTTAAAAAAAATACATGCGGAATAGTGGCTAGTAAACTAAATATGTACAACAAGCCAAGTGACTGGGCCCCCTCACCCCTCAGAGCCCTTGCACATTGCATCATCTGCACCACTTGGAGCTAAGCCGCTGCCTTTCCCACAACCAATTCACCACAATTGTTATATTTATTTAATTCCTAAATTATTAATTCCTAACTGGTATGTACTTTGTATCTCGAAAAGTTGCCTGTATTCTTTTTTCATTATCACCTATATATTTTTTTTTACTTTTAAGGGACCTCCATGCACTTAATGTTTTCTCTCTGATAACAACCCTTTGTTGTTTTTCTTGCCAAGTTCTCCTATCCACCCCACCCCCGTTTACTCATTGATGTCACCCTTCCCAAACTCCTATGTCCCTGTCCTGTGTTTTTATATCTAGCTAAAGGCAGTTTAGCGACGTCTGGCTGAACTACTATGATAGAAAAACAGAGATATGGAGCGTCTATCAGTGTTTGTTTCAGCAGCTACACATTCTGCAGTGTGTTTTTGCATCAGTGAGGGTGTAAAATAAATAGCCCTTCTCCGTGAACCAACTGTGTAGTTTCCCTGACACAAATGTTTACCATGACGCACCCTTCATCCACACAAAAAGATTATAGACAGCATCCTGAAAATTGTCAAACATTCACCCCAGGCACAGATCTGGGTTAAATCCATTGTTATTTGCTTGCCACACCACACCAGCTTGGACCTAGCCCTGTGCATATAAGTTTTGTGCCTGCTCCCCATGGGAACAATCCAGCCCAAACTGTCAGGCCAGGTCCTTCTTGGACCCGAAAACTAGCATCCTGGGACCAGCTTCGGAATATCACCCCTCATCAGTCAGGCTAGCTTGAAACCAATAGCGTAGTGAGAACGGGACCCATGTCTGGGCATACCCTTGCCTTTTAGGGTAGAAGTGCAACACAAAAAGATGATGGACGGAATGCTGAACATGGTCAAACATTCACCCCCAGTCAATGATCTGGGTTATTATGCATATGCAAATGAGACTGATTTGCATATGGCTGGTTCAAACTGTAATGGCATAGTGAGCAAAAACACAATGGATTTAAGCCAGATTTGTGATTAGGGGTGAAGGCATGATTAGTTCTGCATTCCGTTCATCATCTGTTGTTTTTTTATTTGGCGCCCTTCGTCCACTGCATGAACTACAACAACAACAGCATCTACCACCACAGCGTGGACTACCGCAACAATAGCTGACACCACAGGAGCAGCAATGAATGCTGCTGCAATGGCAGTGACCACAGTAGAGTTCACAGGTGCCACAATGGTTAAGACAGCAGCTGTTGCCAGAACATCTGGGACAACAACATCAATAGTTGATGCCTCCTTGGTATTGATATCACCTGTGTCAACAGTGCCATCAAGGCAAGGACAACTTTAGAGACCACAGTTGTAACAACAGCATGGACAACTGTAACAACAGCTGCCATGGTAGCCATGGCAGTATGAACCACTGCAGTGGCAATACTACATCCACTGCCTGCAACGATCACAGCAGCAACATGAAATTGCTAACAGAGCAGTAAGCACAGAAGGAGATAGAGACCAGCAATTACAATTGTAATGACAGTCTGGACCACAGTACACCACAGCAGTGAAAAGAGTTTTAACATCGGCAATCAGTGCAGCAAAAACCACATCTGCCACTACAGCAGAGACAACAACAGCAATAACAACTGACACAGCTGCAGTGATTGAAGCAGGAAACCAGAAATTACTACAGCTGCCACCATTACAAAGACAAAATCAGCAGCCACATCTGCCAGCAAGACATGGGCAACAGCATTGGCCACAACTGTAGCCACAACATTGACACCAGCAACAACATCTGTCACAATAGCAAGACATGGACAATACCAAAGCAACCAATACCAATATGGATGGAACAAAAGCATCAACTACATTCAAAACTACCTGGAGAACAATAAAGTGATAAGTCACATGCTTAAATTGATCACAGTTGTTGGTTAATGTAATTACCATGGGCATCATTCTAATCCAGTGTATCTATTGTACACTGTGCCACTGTAGACAAGGACAATCCATATGCAGATCAGCCTTCATCCTGCTCCAATAGAAATGGTCGGTATAGAGACAAAATATCGACTCCAAAATATCGACTGGACATAATATCGAGTTTTAAATATAGACTGGACAAAATATCGACTGGACATAATATCGACTACAAAAATATCGTTTTTCAGGTAAGTGAAGTAATATCGACTGTATAAAATATAGATAGCAAAAATATCGATTTTTTAATAATATATAATATTTTATAGTGTATTTTTATGTAATAATATGTGTGAATAGTGTGTATTAATGTTATAAAATATTTTATTAAATGAATTTTGTTTTTATAATAATTGCGTAATGTAATTCTGTAGCGGGTTGTGGGTTTATAGGGGAATAGGGTGGGAAGTAATTTAATAATAATTAATTAATATATGTTTGTTAATATTTTTAATTAATAATTAATTGATAATTAATTAATATTAATTAGTTAATTAATTAATATAATTTTGAACATATTTTGTATTAGGAAATAATTGTTAATTAATTAATTGTAATTAGTTAATTACATTAATTAGCGTACATTTTTAATATATATAATTTTGTGTTATTTTTAAGTAATTAATTTGGAAAAAATAATATTAATTATTAAAATAATTACAGCTAATGTTCTAATATATTTACTTTATTGTTATTGTTAATTAATAATTAATTGGTAATTAAATAATATTGATAAATTTTGGGTAAAGGAGCATTTTTAGGGTTCAGGGTCAGTTTTCAGTTTTTGGGTAAAGGGGCATTTTTAGGGTTCAGGGTCAGTTTTCAGTTCATGGGTAAAGGGGTATTTTTAGGGTTCAGGGTCAGTTTTCAGTTCATGGGTAAAGGGGTATTTTTAGGGTTCAGGGTCAGTTTTCAGTTCATGGGTAAAGGGGTATTTTTAGGGTTCAGGGTCAGTTTTCAGTTTTTGGGTAAAGGGGTATTTTTAGGGTTCAGGGTCAGTTTTGGGTTTTTGGGTAAAGGGGTATTTTTAGGGTTCAGGGTCAGTTTTGGGTTTTTGGGTAAAGGGGTATTTTTTTAGGGTTCAGGGTCAACAAATAAGATTGTAAAAAATTATTTTTATTATTTTCATTTATTATTTAATTATTATAATTTAATTTAAGTCGTTTTAAGTATATTTTAGTCATTAAAATTTAATATTAATTTAATTTAACACTGTTTTTAATAAAGTCGATATTTTTTACATCTATATTATTGTTAACGATATTTTGTACTCGATATTTTTGTACTTACCTGTTTGTAGATAGAAAGTCGATATTTTGTCTGTCGATATTTTGTCAACGATATTTTTGCAGGTCGATATTTTGGCAGTCTATATTATTTCAGTGATCCGAAATGGTCTATTCTTAATTGCTAATCTGTATCCCCTCTAAACAAGGACACAGGCAACCCTAGATCTGTTCGACCTCTTGGACCTCTTTGTTTAAGTACAACTTGGGTCCTACACCACAGTGAGCATGAAATCCATGTCTAAGTACATCATTTGCACTTTGGGTGTTTCACTAAAAAAAATAAACACACATTGACAAAGTCAATATGTATTTAATGTGCTAGTTAACACTACCAATGTGCATGAACTTTTTGTAACCTGCCTGCTTCCGTGATAGTAACGGAGAACAAAGTTCACACAGTAAAGAGCACAAATAATTTGTGCACATTTGGCCACGCTTGTGTTTACATTCATTAGCACATTAAAACTGTTTCTGTTGGCTTCACCAGTGCTTGGTATGAAAAATTGCTCTTCTCCATGCCCTGATCTTCACGCAATACCTCATCCGTACATCACCTCCCTCACCATCACCTCTAGTCTTAACCCTCCTTACCTGTGTTCTCTCTGGTGTCTTTTTGTTTCTTGATCTAGTGTGCTCTATTATTTCCTCTTCCTGTATGAACTGTATACAGTGTAGTAGATGGCCTCCAACAACCACTTTTTCTTGTTTGATAAGGAATGAACCTTAAAGCTAATCTTAGGTGCGGTGGTTGTATTCCTCACATGATAGTTTGGTTAGGCGATTTGTTTTTTACCTCTATGCTTAAGGATAGATATGATATGATTTTTGTAGATTTAAGATAGATCTCATTTGTGGCTGTTACATACTGACTTCATTAATATTTGTATAGCTGTTTCCCTCTTTCTAACCAATATGGCACTTATTGAGTGCCAGCACTTACTCTACATGGGTGCTGGTCTACAGCATATTTGGTTTTTCATTTCTAGAGTAGTCTGTTCCTCTAAAAGGTACTGTTCATTTCTACTAAGAACCTGAGCTGTCATTGTGACAGCTTTAAGAGATATTTTCAAAGCCTTTGTGCCGCCCTGGGTGACTTTGTAAAGGAATGTAACACAATGCAGCAGCTTGAACTGTGTGGTGTTACATTTCATAGTGGTAAGCATGCCATGGATGGAGCATGTTTTACATAAAGAAGGGTAAACCCAATGGTACTGGGACCTGGGTGAGAATTGGTATGCTATAGAGTGGCCCCAGTAACTAAGGACAAACTAAGGTTTCAAAATTAAGAAACATATAAGTGAACATATGAATCTACAAAGATTCTATCATGAGGGTATGTTATTTAATCACATTACCACATCAAAAACATTTAACATATTAGGAGAATTTCATTCGTCATAGTTTAAACAAGAGGTGCCCAACAGGACAGAGAAGAGGGGGAGGGTAGGTGAATTTGAAGTGAGGATCGTGGTCATGTGAAAAACATGGAAAAGGATGTGAAATCAATAAATCATTTTGCGATTAAAGTTCAACAATTAATTACAGGCCAAAGCTCCATGAATTCATATATAGATTTGTAAAGCACTATGCCCTATTTTTGGAACACAGTAAAAATCTCTGTTGATACAAGGGCCAGTTGTAGGAAAAGAAATGTCGACGTTTCGACCCCGTAGAGACAACGTAGGTTGGTTGACACCTTACACTGGGGTCTTCATCAGGACCGAGGTGTGTGTAGGCTGGCACCTAATGTGGGATGTATAAAAATAAAATCGGTACTCTGTAACCAAATAAATTAATTCACAGAGAGACCTAATGCGTGAACAAATATTTACCAAAAGGTCCTTCTACTAGGACACCGTATGGAAAAAGGGCCAGGTGCATCCAGCCAAGGAATTTGAGGAATTCCCAGACTTACTAAAGTCAGTAAACCTGGGATTGTGCCCAAAATGGTGCACCTCGCAAGGATGGCACAACAAGAAAAAATATTTTTTCTTCACCTTGTTACTTCCTACTTCTATGTATGACGCATTCAGGTCTGTCATCATCTCTGGAGTGGAAAACCAGGACAAACACTCACACACTTGCAAAGAGGCCCTAAATGTAGCACAGAACATAGAATCTCTGCAAGTTTTCCCCATGTGTTAACGCCTATATAACTATTTTACCAAATCCAATCCCAACCAGTTTAATAGTGTAGTGTTTAAAAACAACTCAGTGTTGCCCCAAAACTATTGATTTTGGTTTAGCTATGGTGGCAATTGTGTTCTGGGCATGTAAGTTTAAGGTGAACATTTTTGGACTGTGCAAGTAATACAGCCTATAGCACTAAAACATGACTAGAATATTCACTCCACTTGCAACTGGCACATCAGTACCATGTCAGATTTTCAGAATATCAACATAAAATGAACATGCATTTCATCTAAATCTAAATGAGTTAGCAGTTAGCATTTATCCTGAAAATCTATCATGGGTCTGGCCCTCGTGGACCCATGTTGGGTCATCCAGCTTTATAGGAAGATTGAAGAGTGTTGTGAATAAACCTTATTTATGCATACCACCTGTGCCTATTAGGATATTGCTATGCTACTATTAGACAACCAAACCATAGGTAAATTTCAAGCGCCATATTTTGTTATGCTGGTTGTGAGCAGGTGTCACAGATACAGGAGAAGCAATATCTCACACCTGCCTGGGATAAGTTCTGTAGGGTATGTACACCCTTTCCTCTGACTATTGACATGAACCTTGCACAAATTGAAACCTCTGCGGATGTTAGGATGGCCAGTTGTGGTTGGGCAAGAGGTCACTATAGAGACAGATGGTGACCTCCTGCATCGGGCAGAGAAGCCTATATGAAGGACTTTATGAAGGGTTAGCAGTGAGTCCAGTGAATGTTTCAAAGCATAGCCTTTAGGAACTAATACACGACGAATATGTTGATACAGAGAAGCATGCTGTTTTTATAATATTATGTATAATATTATTTATAATATTACGTGAAAGAGAATACAACTTGGTGGTACTGAGCATGTCACTGGCATTACTGCCTGTTATTTATGCACACTGGTAAGTGAAGTTTTCCACATTCATACCTTGCTGATATTGTTATTTCACCCATATACAGTGAACAATCAGCCAAAAGTATAGCATTGCAGCACTATCAGTAAAGCAGTATAAGCAAGATATACAAAACTTTTGGACTTCCTAAATCAGTAACAGAATGGGTTGCCACCCTGAAATGGTAAACTTAAAATATATCAAATTGGTTAAAGGTTCAATTTGCAAAAATAGTGATGGAAACTAAATGTTTCAGACTCACTATCTTTGCCACTTAAAATAGTGATTACCTATTACTGATTTCCAAATTGTTTCCTAAAAGGAATGTATTAAACATTAGCAATTTGCGAGTATTGGGAAAAAACAAGTTTTGCATTTGTAAATTAGCATCATGCAGGACCAAGTGTTAATCAGCTACAAAGTATAAAAGGAGAGGAAACATATTTTCACAATGGCAACTCTGTATGATCTGGCAAGGAGTATGAGGGTTTTTGCTCCACAGCAGCAGAGCAGAACACAAAGACAGAAGGGAATTTTTAGGTCGAGCCTCTGCAAGACCTGCTGTATCTTCTTCTCTGAGTTTTGGCACATCCACCAATTGCCATTAGTTGTTATCTGTGGCATTCGGAAATGCTGGATTGTTATTGGTGCATTCCTGTAAATGTCGCTCCTTTGTGAGTTTACCTCTCTTTCCGGCGATTTCACTCAGAGAACATTTTGGTTGATCATCACAAAGTACAGCTGTGATAGCGCCTCCTCCCTCCTCCTGGTTGGGCATTACAGCTGTGTATACAGCTTGGTTCCCCGTGTGCAGACTCTCTTGTTGTTTACTTAAGGCAGCCAGCTGGTAACTGTCTCTAAACCTCTGTCAAACTCCGGATTCTGACCATTGTTGGCCTCTCTCCTTCATCCTTTAGTCTCGCAGAGCAGCTGGAGCTTTCAGTTGACATGGATGTTTGTTTTGTGTGCAACATGGAAACAGCCAAGCTTTAGCTGTGTGTACAGTGTGTGTGTGCGTGGGTGTGTGTGTGTACAGTGCGATATGTGACCCTTACCCCAATCATCGGAGATCTAATGTACCGGTTTATGTGTTATTCTGGCTTAACTAATTTCAAACTGTTAATCTCTGTCGTTCAAATAAGCGGCTCATCAACTGCTCAGTAATTCTCGTGTCTGCTCATTTCAAACTGGTTTAGATTGTTGTTCATTGTCTAGTTGGCATTGTATTTTCTACTCATTGCTTGTTTAACACCTTACAGATTTTTTTTGTTGTCCTCATTTGCCATTGCCCCTGTGCAAGAGACCACCGACCACCTCTATGTGTCTATTTGTCCATGGCCAGAGATCGAAAGATTGGCACCCAGACCGAGACACAGATAACTTTCTGGCAGAGGAGGGAAACCAGCACAGGGCGGGCGACCTGCTATACTCCATCAAGGTATCTTGCAACCTGTTGGACCTCAATTTCACAGAGGAGAGCCATTACTTTAGGTCCTTGGAGCAGAGAATAGGCATAATCATAGGACCCGTGGGAATAAAAAGAAGAAGAAAAAAAAATACGGAAATCCTAGCTCCATTGTATCAGGCGGTCCCAAAATGCAAGCTTTTTCCCACAACCAGATCTATCTAGGTCCGTCCTTGAGACTTCGTATAGGGACGCCAGCCATCCGTGTATGTAGGGGGTGTAGTATCCACCAAAAACCTGCAAATCTGTCTCCTTGCCAAAAGGATTGCAAAGAAGAGGAAAGATCTGACCTGCCCGGAGATTTTTTCATCAATCCCAAAGATGATTAAGAGAGAGTTAACTCAGTGTAGTGTTAAGTATAGAACTCAGGGCATCCTTCACCTCCTCCCAAAACTGGCTGATAGCAGGGCGATCCTTAAACTTGTGCACATCTGATGCCTCTAACAAGTCACATTTATTGCATTTTTTCCCGGGAGAAAACTTTGCCAGCCTTTGGGGGGAAAAATATGCTCGGTGTAGCGTAAAAAGGTGGTTTCGCCTCAACCATGCTAGCTTCACAGTCTTATACAGTAAGCTAAAGGAATCCAGCCACATCTGTTCACAGTTGGCACCCACCTCTCCTCCCCATAACTCCTCGGCAAGTTTGAAGTCTCCGTCTATCTCTTCCAGGATTGCCCAGTACCAGCAGGAGACCTCCTTTCCTCCCCCTGATCTTGTCATCAATTGATTTTACAGGTTGCTAGAATTACCCAAGGGGAACCCCTTCCTACTCAGCCTAGCTGGTCAGCTGCATATGTTTGAATCTCAAGAGATTCGGCCCTACTCTCTCTCGCAACTCTTCCCACGAAAGCATTGAGCCGCTTGCCAGCAGTTCCCCTCAATACAAGATTTCAGCCCCCTTTATCGGACTAGCCAGTCTGTCTTTAAGGCATGGTGGAGTGCCTGGCGAGTCCCTCATAGGTGCTAGGTTTGAAAAGTAGCTAAGCCCCATGCGCTTTCTTTTTTTAGCCCAGCTTCTGGCCAATGATTGGAGAATTTTTAATTTGACTTTTTGAAAGAATTTCTGATCCCCAAACTTAAAGAGGAAGCCGTCCGGTGAAAGATCGGCTCCCTCTAACATGGCTCGAAACATCTCACCCCTGGAAGAAACTGAAGGTGTTTTTAAAAGCATTCTAGAAAAAGATAGCTGGAACGCCCATGCATAATACTGCAGGTCTGGTAGTGTTAACCACCCTTTTTCCCTCCTTCTCCTCAGCTTCTTCAAGGCCAGTCTAGTAGCTCCATATTTCCAAACAAAGGACACCGACGGGAAAACATGGTGCCCGTGTGCTGAGCGGCAGCGCGCGCCCTCGCCAGAAACCTCCGGCTATCTCTCCCCCATTATGCCGCCTCTCTAACAGTGCGGGAAATTGGTGCTGGAACGTGTGGGGATTATATATTTCACCTTTCTTTAGTGCCTCAGGCTCCCACTCTCACTCCTGGTCTCTCCATGCCGCAGCGTTGGGAGTTCGCAGCCGTGGAGCTGAGGCAGGGCCGCAGAGCGGCAGCCCACGGTCTCCTGCGAGGAAGTGTTGGCAGAGTCAGAACAGGCGGGAGCGGCGTGAATCAAGGCAAGGTTGCTGCTGGTGTGCTGAGTATAGGCGATTTCTTTACTACTGCGGTCATCCCGAAGGACATCTCAGCTGCAACGGAGTCCCCTGTGGACGGACTGTGTGCAGTTCTCGGCGCTGGATCTGGGAAAGAAGGAAGTGGCAGAGGGACTCTGGCATCCATGAGAGGTGACAAGGGGGGCACACGTCTCATGGCTCAGGGGGTGCGGCAGGAGATGGGGGCTTTCCAGAGGAAGGTAAAAACGCAAAGAAACTAGCTAAAGGCAAGCCCAAATGAGGTAGGGGGAGGGGCGGCAAGGCCATTCATGCCCCCCAAGTTACATCAATAGAAGGCATTAGTGAGACCTACAAAGGGGGCCCTGCAAGGGGAGTAGAAAGTAGGGGTAAGCTAGCTGAGGCAGTTGAAGGGGGAAATTTATGGCAGAGAGCAGGCCCTAAAAAAGCTCGCGGAGAGGTTATGTCATCGCGTATCACTCCCTCCCTGCGCTCCTTTTTTAAAGTATTACCTCAGGTCTTAAATATTCAACAAAACTATCAAAATTATCAAGAGACGTCCTCTGCAACAAAACCCTTTGGCCTCTTAGCTCTAAGCCACCAGTCACCTATTAAGAAGGTTTCCTACACGCCGGTGTCACCTGTGTTCCGAGCGGATTTCTCCACTGATATCCCCGGAAAATTCCAGATGGCAGGGGTAGCTGAGGTAGCCGAGTCAGCCAGCCTCCAGAAGGTGCATGAGAACTGTGTGCTTGATACCTTAACATCGCCAGACCAAGTTGAGGCTTCGACACCCGATCAGACTGATATAGATGAGATACCTAACGCATCTATGGCTCTAACTCCAGCAGTTTTTGTATCATCATCAGGAGTTGGAGGGTCTGGGAGTAGGGGCGATACTGGCCTAGCCTGCTCTTCAATTGAGACGCTGTTAGCCTCTTTGAAGGCAGGCATAAGGAAAGGATTCTCAGTCTCAGCTGAAAACCAAACGGAGATTAGAGCTGCCTGCGACATCTTGGAAAAAAAGGTAGATCGGCTAAATGAAAGAACAGAGTCATCGGACGGATCCGTTGAGGAGCTTAAGGCGAATTTGGGATCTGACGAACTAAAAATACAATCTTTACGATGAGAGGGAAACGAGATCCGCAAGAGGGTTGAATCCTTGGAGAACCACCCAAGGCGAAATAACCTCTGGCTCTTGAAGGTTCCAGAAGGAAAAGAGGGGAGCAACATTAAAACGTTTGTGGTGAGTCTTTTAAAGGGCGCATTAAATCTGGAGGAGACAGCGGATACCCTTGAGAAGGACATCCAAAGGATTCATAGGGACCCTTTCCGCCTAAAGCCTGGCAGGTCTAAGCCCAGAAAAATCCTGATAAATTTCCTTACGTACGCACTCAAGGAAAACATTTTTAATTTTGCCCTAAAAGCTAAAACGTTAAATGGCCCGGATTTCCATATTGATATTAGTTCAGACCTATCAAAGACCACGCTGGATCGGAAGTGGGAGCTGGGGCAAAGGATGAAAAAATTCAGAGCCTTGGGTGCCACACTTCAGATGAGGTTTCCTGCTTTCCTTAGAGTCATGTACAACAACGGATGCACAATCTTAGATCACCTCTTGAGGCAGAGGAGATGTTGGAGTCATTGAAGGACCTTGCACGGGGGACAGGAAATTCAATGGGGTTGTGAGCTGAATTAAGCTGAATTAGTGGCCCTTTCTTTTTTTTCTCGGCAGTAGGGAACTTAATTGGGGAAAGGAAGAAAAAAAAAGGAATAATAACACAGATACTATTATGCCCCTAGCTAAAAAAAGCGGGAGAAAAAAAAAGAGGTATATACAAACCCTAAAAAGAGTCAAAAGAGGGAAAGAGGGAAGGGAAAGGAGAAAAAAAAAGGAAATATAAGAGAATAAAGAACTATAAGGGATTAGGGTTTGAGGGCACCGATGGTGATTTTTATAAAGAACAAAAGATTAAAAGACGAAAGGAAAAAAAGGGACTTTAAAAAGGGAAAAAAATGTACATTTATAGAACCCCCCCCTTTTTTTTCTATGGATAACTAACTATACAAACAGAGTGAGAATGTTCATGCACTATTCAAGACATAGTTTGGTGGTAGGGAGCAAGGAGGAGGAGGAAGGGATGGCTGAGGGTGCAAAAACTGGCAATACATCAGTCCAGTGTAAGTAGGGAGGGGTTTTCCAAGGGGGAGGGAGGGTGGGTGTCACATAGGGAGGTAGGGATAAAAATGCAAAATTTCCTCGTAGGCCAGAGTCCTCGTACCATTTTAAAGAGATTATGTTTGACCACCGATGGGGTTGGAGCTACCAAGGCCAGAGGATTTTCAGTCAAAGGAAACCACGATAATAGAACTTCAGGGAATCTGGATGGGCTAGTGAGAAGAGTTGCGTCGGGATGACATAGTTACAATTTTTATCCAGGAATGTCAATGGCCTGCGCACGAGGTGTAGAAGAATGAAGATTTTTCAATATTTAAGAGACACACCTGCACAGGTCATTGTCATGCAGGAGTCCCATCTCCTCAAAATTGAAACATTAGAGATTTTAAAGAAAGAAAAGTGGATAGACATCTTTTTGGGCACAGACCAAACAGCAAATATTAGGGGTGTCTTATTTATTTTTAAGAAGCAGGCCAAGGCTCAAATAGTAGAGTTCAGGGAGGATAAGAGTGGCAGGTGGCTTTTGGCAAAGGTTTTACTGGATGGCCTTTCATATACCCTGGTTGGGTATTATGTCCCAAACCAGGATGACCCATCTTACATGAATACTATTTGCGACCATCTACAAGCCTTTCATGACCCCGTAATTTGGGCTGGTGATTTTAATATCGTCTTAAATCCAAAATTGGATAAGTCTCCAGGCTCCAGAGCCTGTGTTTTCACCAAATCCAGGCAGGCACTCTCAATAATAATGTCACAAATAGGCATGGCAGATGTCTGGAGGGAAAGGGCGAGAGATAAGTTGGGGGTCTCTTTCCGCAACCTCAAGTATAAACACTTGTCTAGGATTGATTACGTGTTATTTAGTTATGGTCTTGAAGATCTAGTAACAGACATTTGTTATCTCCCCTCACATCTTTCTGATCACTCAGCTATTTTATTTACATTAAAAACAGGTCAGCATCACACCCATATCTCCTGGTCTTTTGACCGTACTATTTTATTGGAAGAGGAAGAAATCACCTTTCTTCGATTAGAGACCAAGCACTTTTTGGAGATAAATCTAGGGACAGCCGATAAACCGACTGTGTGGGATGCTTTCAAAACCGCTTGGAGGGGCTGCATTACTAGCCAAGCCTCTTATAGAAGGAAAAATACAAAGAAAGCATTGAGAATCTGGAGGCAGAAATGAAATGCAGTGAGAACAACTTAGGTGCCTATATTGGCTCAGGGGAGGAGCAAAACAGATTAGCTACACTAAAATCTGAATTGGATAGCCTTTTACAGGCTAGGGTCGCTAGAAGGTGGGAAGCGAGTAAAAACTCTCAATTCGAGTTTGGTGAGGCGGCTGGAAAGATTCTCGTCTGGAAAACCAAAGCCGACCAAGCATGGAACTACATTAGGGAGATCAGGGTAGAAGGGGAATCAGTTTCTCGTTTCTCAAAGCTAGACATAGGTTGTGCATTTCAGGATTTTTTCCAGGCCATCTATAAAGAGGATATTTGTGAAGATCAGGTGGCGAGAGATCCCTGGCTTGATATAATCCCTAGGCCAAGGCTTTCCTCTGAACAAAGTATGGATCTGGTGACAGAGATTACTGCAGAAGAAATCAAGAAGGCAATGGGTCAAGTGAAGCGTGGGAAGGCGGCTGGCCCCGATGGTTTACCGGGGGAATTATATCGGGAACTCAGTGAGGATATTACCCCAGTTTTGGCTACTCTCTTTAACAGCATTCTCTTGGAAGGAGCGGCCCCTCCAAAGTCTTGGAATGATGCCACTGTAGTCTTAATACCTAAGCCAGGAAAAGATCTAAAGGAGTGTTGGTCATATCGCCCAATATCGCTCCTTAATAGCGATTATAAAATCTTCACTGGTATTATGGCTCCTAGGCTGTGGGGGTGGTTAGTTCGATAATCCATGAGGATCAAAAGGGTTTCATTAAAGGCAGACATTTAGCAGACCTTACACATGATCTAGTCGGGCCATCGATATTGCCTCTACTTTTTCTCTTCCGCTGGCCGCTTTTACCCTGGACGCAACCAAGGCCTTTGATAGGGTCAATCACAAGGGAAATGAGGCAGGGTTGCCCGCTCTCCCCACTTCTCTTTAATCTTTACATTGAGCCGTTCGCTCAGACTCTTAGAGAGGAGGTTGATATTTTACCTTTTAGTTTTGGAGGGTGGGAAAAGCGGGTAGCATTATATGCTGATGACATTCTTATAATGACATCGGATTTGGATATTGCTTTCCCAATGGTACTTAAGAGGGCAGAGGAGTTTGGCAAGATTTTCGGTTATGAGATAAATGCCAACAACACGAAAATCATGGCTTGGAATATTAATAATACTCATCTCGACGTTGTTTCTTCTATGCGATATCTGGGAATTAGAATTATCCAAGACGTCAGCAATATTGCTGTCCAGAACCTAGAACGAGTACATAAGGAATGTCAAAAAAAACTAAAGGCATGGGCTCACCTCCCCCTCTCCATTTTGGGAAAGACAAATTTATTTAGGATGTCTATCCTGTCTAAATACACTTTTCTGTTTAATTCCATCCCCCTGGCTTTTGATACTATACAAATAGATAACTGTCAACATGAGTTAAACTCCTTTGTTTGGAAATATGGAGCTACTAGACTGGCCTGGAAGAAGCTAAGGAGAAGGAACCTTACAGATTGTTCACATTTCTTCACGCAGTTGCTGGTTGCTTCTCAGGTACAGGTTTTTCTCCTTTGTTTAGATAAACACTGGCGGGTTAAGTACACGCCGCTCGGTTAGATTTTTATTGCCTTTGACAGTGGAAAGTTGCGTTTCTGTAGTTTTATTTTCTTATTTTACATTGAAAAAATGTAGTCTGACTGCATGCATTCCCAGTTAAATTTCTAAGTACTAAGTTCACCATGAAGCCTTTGCACAATTGTGTTTATTTGCTCTGATGAGATGTTTATTAGATTTTTTTAAATGTTTGCATGTTTCCCTCTTCCAGTTGGCATACAAATTTCTTCTGCATATTTTTCACGTTTTTGCAATGATTACATTTTTTTAGACCAACTTGTTTCTTTGCGCCGCGTGCTCAAGCTCTTTTCAACCGAGTTACAATACAATAGAATACTTTCAGAAGGAGTCATTTGCCAATTTTAACACACCAAATTAATGCTATTCAAAAGGCTAGTACATTGTTGCAGTTGAATAAAGTATTGGTCCGAACGTTGATCATTCAAAAGGAAATAAAAGCACATTACAACATATAGAAGATCATTGTGCAGAGATGTTTTTAGACAGTGAGCAGTTGTGAAATATCATTCAATATGTTACAGTCAAAGTGTTTAATCCCGCATTCTATAGAATGCCTAGGTAATGTATAGAATGCCTGAAAATGCCTGAAAATCGAATGTCAAAGTATGAAATGATTGATAATTTATACATTGCCTAGGCATTGTATACTTTGCCGGATTGTCAGCTGGCAAAGTATATAATACACCTAATCCCAGAGACAGCACAAGTTATCAGCAAGCGAGGGGCAGAGACAGCACAGGTTATCAGCAAGCGAGGGGCAGAGACAACACAAATTGCTAGCAGATCGTCCATGGTAAGCCGCGCCACTCGCAAAGTCAGGGGACCATCAAAAGAGCTAATCAGGACATTAAAAATATGGTGTGTGCTTGGATGCAAGATGAAAAAACTAGCTGCTGGAGTGAGGGATTGCGGTTCATCCAATTTATGAAGAACAGAGCTTTTCATTCTAGGATTAAGAGGTCACCATACAAAGCTCTGTTCGGCTGCAAAGCTAGAGTAGGTCTCTCGATGTCATCCCTGCCTGACGACGTTTTACAAGACGTAGAGACTGAGGAAGAGCTAGAAAAATAATAGAGACCGTACAAACAACACAACAGCAGGAAGAAAGACGAGATGAATCAATGCAAGAGGCACAGCTCCCTGCAGAAGACATAGCTGCGAATGCATTCCATGATGGAGGAAACAAAAACAGTGATGAAGCCATGGTTATCGAAGAGCCTTCCATTTCCGTGGTTACCGAAAATCCTTCTTCTTCCGCTATCTGTTGCGTCTGCTTAAAAGAAACCAGCGGTGCTCATACATGTCAAAAGTGTGGCCGAAATGTTCATGCTATCTGTGGACATTCTCCTAAAGACGATGATGGCGACGAAGTAGAAGGTTATGGGGTTAGCATTCTGTGCAATGTTTGATTCAATATTGAGAAAGCTATCCAAAGTAAAATGGAATCGAAATCGAACCTTGAGATTCAGACAAAAAAATGAAAAGGGATTCTGACAAAAAAATTCCTCCTGTGCCTTTGGGTGCCACTGTGTTCCCTAAGTCGACAAAGGGCGGGGTGACTTACGCAGTCTCTTGGCAGTTGTTATGAAAGTGACGGAAGATGGCTTTTACCGACTTGGAACTGCACAAGGAATCTTGAAGCAACTCTACGCCAGATCACAATTCACCATATGTCCAAAGAACTTAATGAGAATGGAAAACGTTCCTGACCACGAAATAGCTCTTCGATCTGCAGCTACTTCTCAGTCCACAGGAAGCGGCCAAGGATTCGTCAGGTGTATATGCAAGACGAAATGCCAAAATATGAGATAACTTTGTGTGAAAAAGAAAATTAAGTGCAATTCAAAATGTCACTCTAGTCTTCCCTGCTGCAACAAGTAGGTCATCCCAGTTCTGCTTTGTGTTTCACTGGTAACAATATTCTGTTCGCATTCTTCTTTAAGTCGTGCAATGTATGTACAAGATCAAAGTGCCAAAATATAAGGTGTTTTTGTGTGAAGAATAAAAGTGAGTACAATTCCACGTGTTACTCCGGCCTTTCTAAGTGTAACAAGTACTTCAATCTCAGTTCTGCTTTCATTTTTTTACGGTAAGGATAGCCTATGCTTTATTTCGTAGTTTTGTTCTTTCAGTTTCAAATGCGTATTAATTAATAAAGGCTTCTCATCTTGTGACCTTTTAACACTTTGCGTAAATGCTACTGGTCATTCTGTATAATGCCTAGGAATTGTATTGAATGCCTAGGAAAAGTATGTAACATTTTCACAAAAAACGTATATTTCCTAGTTTGCCTCTAAACCATAAGGCATTCTATACATTACCTAGGCATTCTATACAATACTAGGACACACTTTGACTGTAACAGATACATTTTCCTAAAATGTCCACCGAATGTGAGATTTGCAACAGAGGCAACAGCATCATGTAACATTTGGCCCGCAGAGGTCAAAGGATATAGATTATTTTGTAGGTCTTAGCTTGGTATTACGGGATAAGTGCTAGCTAAATAATTAGGATTGCCCAATGGTATTCCTGGTAACTATGCCCCCTGGAGAATCTGCATAGTAATTAAAGCAGGTAGGTAGAGGCAAAGAAGTGAAAGGGCACCTCTACCTCAGATAGTCCATGAAAAAGGATTGGCTCCATTACTTGGAAAAACTTTGGCAACAACCACTAACAGAACGTTTGTGGGCAATGTGGGCAAGAAACAATAGTTGTAGTCCTCTAGGAAGTCTTGTAGCTGTGCCTCTGATCACAGTGGTAATTCCTCATTCTTAGTCCTCTAGGCAGTGCTGCTAGGTGCTTCTCTGGTACCAATGGTAATTCCTCATTCTAAGTCCTCTAGACTGTGCTGCTAGCTGCTACTCTGGTCGCGTCAGTAATTCCTCATTATAAGTCTTCCAGACAGTGCTGTTACCATGGTCCCATCAGTGATTCCTTATTCCAAGTCCTCTAGGCAGTGCTGCAGCTGCTTCTCTGGTCCGTCGGTAATTCCCACATTTCAAGACCTCTAGGCAGTGCTGTTTCTTTGGTCCTGTCAGTAATTTCTCCTTGTGAGTCCTCTAGACAGTGCTGCTAGCTACTTCTCTGGTCCAGTCGGAAATCCCTAATTCTAAGTCCTACAGACAGTGCTACTATCTGCTTCTCTGGTCTCATTGGTAATTTCTCATTCTAAGTCCTCTAGGCAGTGCTGTATCTGTGTCTCTCTTTCCAATGGTAGTTCCTCAATCTTAGTCCTCGGGACTCCTCTAGTAAAACACAATATCCTTTACAACGCCAATAGCTCTAACTTTCACAAATTTGAGACTGATTGCATTGCAAATGCTTGTCGGAGATTTATGACAAAGGCTAAGCAGCATAGTTATTTTTTATCTGCACTTCAGAATTAGACCCAGTATTGTATAGGGATACACACAGAAGTGTTTCTTCCCCCACACATTTATAAGTTCTTTGCTGCCTTTAGTTGTTGGTGTCAGGTTGCTATAAGGGTGTAGTAGACACAGCAGGAGTTATTTCTGAGAGCTCACATTTACATTTTTTCCATAATTTCCTTGGCGCATTGAACAGATACACTGCATTTCATAAAAATCCCCAAGGATTGCAGCAAACAAAAGTAGGTATTTTGAAAACTAGTTATTTTCCACAGGAGTTTGCTGTGTGTATGTTACACATGTTGTAATTGGTCCACCAAGTGCCACTGAATCAGGGCCGTACTGGCCATAACGGACACCAGGTGTTTCCCCGGTAGGCCGCTAGGGTGGGGGACAGTTTTGGGTCCCTGAGGGGTGGTTTTTGTTACCGGGGGTCGGCAATATCGGCCCCCTGTAACAAAATTGGCCGAAACCTGCCCTCGCAAACTGCTGGTCTGCACTCCCCCTCACCCCAGGTGGGGGGGGGGGCTGCTGAGCAGTTTGCCAGGGCCGATTTCTTTTCCCAGTCGAGCCCTGCACTAAATATTTTTATAGGAATGAAAAAAGCCAGCACCCTTTAAACATACAAATAGTATGCAAGGTAGTCTTTTTAATGTCATGTAGGTACATTTCCTGATCCACATGCGAATCTTACATTTTTTGGCACTGTGGCGGATGCAACTCTCTTTCCAGAGGAGACTTTTGTGATGACTTCCTACTAGGTATTTATTTTAATGTAGAAATTACTTTTTTAAATATATCTTTGCACTGAAACTGTAACATTATGTTTGTGTGAGGTGAAATAATGTACTAAATAGAGAATTTAATTTAGCCATCCCCAAAATGCAACTTTTTAAAAATCACAAATTACGAATCACTAAGCTTCACACATGTACGCTTGAATTTGCCACTAGATTTTTTTATTTGTTGCTTCTAGAATTGTAAAACATGCTGTATCAAGAGCTGAGCATTTAATTTAGCAATTCCCAAAATGGGACTTTTTAAAAATCACAAGTTACGAATCGGTAAGTTTTACACCAGTCCATCTGACCCCTATATACATGCAATTGCAACAGTGTGCTTGATTACAAATACAGGGCCAGAATTACAAAGGGTCTCATTACGATGCCGGTCGGATCAACTGTCTGACCTCCTCGTCTGCAGTTCAAATCTGACCGCCTAGGCCACAAAGTTACTCCACCCACATTACGATGCGTGCAAACTAAATCTCCAACCACAGCAGTTGGAGTGTTCTCCATAAGAGCCACTTCGGTCAGAGTAGCCTTGGTATGGGCCACAGCAGTTGGAAAGGTTCCTGATAAAGAATCCAATTCCAACAAGGACGTGCTACCACTGGCGAACATATTACGATGGAACCACTGTTTTGACTATTCCTTGTTGCGTTTTTATGAGAGCGCTGGACCGCATTGCTACTGCTGCCATGAAGAACTACAACAGCACACATTGGATGCTGCAAAAAAACTACACAGCAAATGGCCATTGCCATTTACAATACAAAACACATTCCACACACACAATAGCCCTTTTCACACAATCACATCACACACGTCTAATTTTCACTTTTTTACACATATTACCTCTGTTCGAAGGCATTTTTGTTTTGTCTGTCTCACTCAATTTTTTTTTTTAAATGTCACAAGCCGAAAACCCACGTTTTTCTGACACCTAGTTGTCAGTGATGGTCGATGAAACCACTACAGTAGAGCCGCACATTTTTGGAGCCTAAGTCCAACAAACTACTCTTGCTAGAAAGAATGAAATGTGGGACAGGATAATCAACAAAGTGAATGCTAAAGGTACTACCTAGCGGGCAAAGGAGGTCATCAGAAAGACGTGGTACAATCTCAGGCAGAGGGTGAAAAACCTGGCCTCCAGGCACCACTTGCAGTTCAGAAGAATGGTGGTTGTCCTCCTGGCCCACCATTACAACTCACATAATGGGAGGAGAAGGTGCATATCATGCTGCATTCTGAGGGCGTCACAGGAATCCCTGGAGGAGTTTAGACAGGTAAGTAACACCACACCAGATGTCATAACATATCAATGTTGTGTTTGCACACATCTCAGCTCTTGCTATCCTGTTTCTCAAATACTTTTCCTATATGCAGTAGATAAAGTATCAGAGATGTGTCTGTGGCAGTTACGGTCATAAGCCCTGCTCATAAGAACACATGTATCAACCACCATTACATCTCACAGGCGGTAATGCTGCTTGTAAGTGCATTACCATCAAATCTTCATCCCAGGACCCATTATATGTTCACATGTCTAATAGTAGGGCCCACAACTGCTGCTTTTTTCAAACACCCATGTAACACAAACCACTTTTGCTAGTGTTGACAACTACCATGAAGCCCTCCACCTCTACCCCTGAACAGGAGACTGAGGGTTGTTTGTCTAGACTCACTTGTCAACCATTTCACTACTGAGGTTCACCTCACAGGCAGTACCCAGTTTTTTCGTCCAGACTCAATTGGCAGCCATTTTACTACAGAGGTCACCTCACAGGCAGTTAGCCATTGTTCAAGTGTGAGGGAGGAGTGTTTGAAATGACTACAACTACCATGAGGACCTATACTTCTACCTCTGAACAGGAGGCCTCACTATTGTTTGTTCAGATTCACTTGTCAACATTTTCACTACAGAGGTTCACCTCAGAGGCAGTTAACCATTGGTCAAGAGTGGGGGAGGAGTGTTTGCAATGACTACAACTACCATGATGCCCTATACCTCTGGCTCCAGTGTTGTTTGTCCATATTCACTTGTCAGACATTTCCCTACTGAGGTTTCCCTCACAGGCAGTAAGCCGTTGGTCAAATGTGGGGATGAGTGTTTGCAATTACTACAACTGCCATTAGGCCCTCTACCTCCACCTCAGAACAGGAGACTCCAGTGTTGTTTGTCCATGCTCAGTTAACAGCCATTTCACTACTGAGGGTTACCTCACAAACAGTTAACCATTGGTCAAGTGTGGGGGAGGAGTGTTTGAAATGACTAGAACTACCATGAGGCCCTCTACCTCTACCTCTGAGCAGGAGGCTTAGGTGTTGTCTGCCCATACTCACTTGTCAGCCATGTGACTACTGATGTTCACCTCACAGGCAGTGAACTATTGTCAAGTGTGGGGGAGGAGTGATTGAAATGACTACAGCTACAATGAGGCCATATTGCTTGAACACTTAATACAAGACACCCGTGTTCTTTGTCCTTACTCACTTGTCAGCCATGTCAACACTGATACCCAGGTAATGTGGACTGAGCACTTTAAACACAATGCTCTGCTCAGGCCCATGTCTGCCTACTCAGCCTGAACTTACCCTGGTCTCCATAAATGAAAAGAATGATGCCATGAGTGTCACCATGCCAAGTGCATACCTGAAATATCAGTAACTCATGAAGGTAACCCTGATGATTTTAAATGGCTGATGACCCATTAACACTGCACAACACCCATGATTATCAGTGCTAAATCTACTTTCAAGTTGTGTGGTATGCCTTTATTGTACACAATTATTATTATTATTATTATTATTATTATTTTAAAAAATTGTAGAGCGCGTAGTCACCCGGGGGTATCCCAGCGCTAAGAACCCTACCCCTACCTGTCAGAGGGCCAGGAAAGGAGGGGGAGTGAGGGAGGGGAAGGGGGGGAGTTCGGCATTCCGGACGAGCAAATTTCATTGGGGAAAAAGGTAAGTTTTCAGCCGCTTCCTGAAGCGTAGATAATGTGGTTCACTTCTCAGGTCGCGGGGGAGTGCGTTCCAAAGGCGTGCGGTGTGAACTGAGAAACGTCTTCCGCCTGAGCGCGCCTTCCTGAATCTGGGAGTGATGACGAGATTCTCCTTATCCGAGCGGAGGGGTCTACAGGATTTATAGGGTTTAATAAATTTTCTAAGAATAGGGGGGCCTTGACTTTGTAGCAGTTTGTGAGCTAGGCACAGGGCCTTAAATTTGACTCTCTCCCTTATTGGGAGCCAGTGGAGGAGTTTTAGTGCTGGTTTGGCCGAGGCTCTGGCAGGAGTCTTAGTAAGAATCCGGGCGGCGATGTTCTGAATTCTCTGAAGTTTGTTCATTGTTGCTTCTGGGGCGCCCAGGTAGATCACATTGCTATAATCAAGCCTAGAGATTATCAGGCCTTGAATTAGCAGTTTTTGCGAGTTGGGGGGCAAGAGGGGCAGGATATTCCTCAGTGATTTCAAGAGCCCAAAGCATGTCCCAGCTACTTTTTTTGCTTGCGTGGAGAACGAAAGGGCTGTATCGAGCCACACGCCCAAGCTTTTTACTTCTTGTTTTGGTTCAGGGAGGGGACCCAGACAGCTTGGCCAGATGTTCGGGGAAAGGGTGATTCCTTTCTGGCCAAGGAGAAGGACGTCAGTCTTTGCTCCGTTCAGTTTTAAGGCTGAGCTGTTCATCCAGTGTTGAACCCGCGTAAGGCAGTTGAGTAAATCTGCTGGTTTTTGGCTGGGATGGGATAATGACACAACTAATTGTGTGTCGTCAGCGTAGCTGACGACGCTCACTCCGAACGGGGTGATAACCTCCTCCAATGGGGACATGTAGATATTAAATAATGTGGGGCTCAGGGAGGAGCCCTGAGGCACGCCACATTGGAGGGGAGTTTCGGAGGAGAAGGTGTTGTTTTCCCAGATCTGAAAGGTACGCTGGTCTAAAAAGGATGAGAGCCAGGATAGGGCGGAGCCTTCCACACCGACTCTTTCGAGCCGTTTGATGAGAAGTTGGTGATTGACGGTATCGAAGGCCGCACTCAGGTCGAGGAGGATCACTGCCACTGATCCTCCTTCGTCTAAGAGTGCTCTGGCCTCCTCTACCGCTGCCAGGAGGGCGATGTCTGTGCCCTGCCCTGGGCGAAAACCTGTTTGTGAGCTTTTTAGTCTGTTGTTGTCCTCCAGGAACTGTGACAGTTTCTTGTTAACCAGTTTTTCAGCAATCTTGCTGATCCCTGGGAGAAGAGAGATTGGCCTAAAATTGGCCAGGTTTTCGGGATCAAGGCAAGCTTCTTCAGTAGTGCCTTAACAACTGCCGCCTTCCAGCTCAGGGGCACGATTCCCTGTTGGAGTGAGGCGTTGATCAGGTGGGTAAGGGGGGGAACAATGATGGGAGTTACTTCCTTAAGGGTCCGAAGCGGGGCAGGGTCTCTGGGAGATCCACTTTTAATAGAGTTTAGAGTATTTCCCACTTCTTCGATAGTTACTTGACCCCAAGAAGGGAGACAGATAGATGTCCGAGTGTTCGGGGGATCGTTTTCTTCGCACGGACTAGCAGGGGGGATTGAATCAAGGATTTTTTGTATCTTTTCTTGAAAGAAGATTGCCAACTGATGGCATTTTTCCTGATCAGCCTTGGGGTCTGGGGGGTTTGTCGGTCCAGGGTCTGGGGTCTTCAGAAGTTCTTTTAGAATGACATAGGATTCTTTACTCGAGCATACTGCTTTTTCTATTCTTTCCTGAAAGAATGTGGTTTTAATCTTACGGATGGATGTTTTGTAGGTTACGAGGGAGGTAGAATAGGCATCTTTATTTGCTTTAGATTTATCTTTCCGCCAGGAGCGTTCCGTTCTCTTACAATCCTGGCGCAGGGCTTTGAGCTCTGGGGTATACCACGGAGCAGAGGACACTCTTTTAGTGTGTTTAAGAGTGGCTTTTTTAGGGATTAGTTTATCTAGCGAGGAGGTAATCCAGGAATTAAACTGTTTATAGGCCATACCAGGCTTGTTAGAGAACTCAGGGATGGAGTTTGAGAGAGTGGTGGCCCATTCCGTGGGTACAAGTTTGTGCCACCGTCTATCGATGACTTGGATTTTCCTAGTTTGAGGGGTCCTAATGGGGACATCCCAAGAGATAGGGACTAGAAAGTGATCAGTCCACTGCAAAATCAGAGGTGAGCTGGTGGTAATGTTAGCGACATTAGTGAGGACGGGGTCCAGTAAGTGCCCTTTATCATGGGTGGGCTCATTGTTGACCAGTCGGATATTAAATGACAACAGGTCTTGAAGACAATCGGAGGCTATCCGATCGGTGGGGTCCATAAAGTGCAGATTCAGATCGCCTACGATAAGGAAGTTGGGAGCAGAGGAGGCGAGTTGTGAAACCGATTCGGTAACGGCATTGAGGAATTTCCCCGGAGTACCTGGAGGGCGATAGATCAATAGTCCCGACAGGGTATGGGCCGGGGAGGTTTGAATAGAAAATTGGCAGCTTTCACAGTCATCAATGTGAGCGTTGGAGGTTCTGCAAATAAGTTGTTCTCTGTAGATTAAGGCTAACCCCCCTCCTCTCCCTCTGGGTCTATGTAGAGTTTGGCAGAGATAGCCTAGGGGGAGGGCAACGACGATGTCCGGATCAGAGTTGTCAGATAGCCACGTTTCAGTGAGAAACAGTGCATCTAACTCCTGATCTTGTATTAATAGGTTGGTTTCGTGTGCATGCTTAGGGAGGGAGCGGCAGTTAAGACGACGTATCTTGAGTCCGGGTTTGGCTAAGTTGTGGGTGGTTGGATTACAATGTACACAGTTAGAGAAAGGTTTACCTTCAGTGTGCGTATGGTGACAGGTCAGAGTTTTTCCCGGTTGGAGAGCACGAAGCATGTCCCCTGAGTACACCAAGCGGTCAGGAGGAGCATCCAACAGGGTCCCTGGGCCTGGGTCCGGTCGGGCCCGGACGGGCCCAGACGGGCTTGCCTTTGGCGCGCCTTCGGCGCGCTGACGGCGCGCTGACGGCGCGCTGACGGCGCGCCCACTGCGCCCGTCCGCTGCGCGTCCGTGGTGCACACATATTTTTATTCGGAGGGTGGGGGAGGGATGGGAGTGGCCTCAGAGGGGGCGTGGCTTCGCGGGTCGCCGGTAATGGCGTCGGGAAATGATAATCTTTCCCTCGAGTCCGCGTCAGCTTGTGATCAGCTGCGCGGGAGAATTAGGACTGAGCTGTGTCCTGTATAAGTAGCAAAGTGCAGTGAAGTTAAAAGTACACAGAAGTAAGTGACAATTCAATTTTAAAAATAACCCTCCCGGCTTCCGCCTCAGGAGTGCAGGTGAGTTCTGGTGGGCGCTGGCAGTCAGCGTCTGTTTATAGCACGAGCAGGGGGGCGTGGCCTCAGAGGGGGCGTGGCTTCGCGGGTCGCCGGTAATGGCGTCGGGAAATGATAATCTTTCCCTCGAGTCCGCGTCAGCTTGTGATCAGCTGCGCGGGAGAATGAGGACTGAGCTGTGTCCTGTATAAGTATCAAAGTGCAGTGAAGTTAAAAGTATACAGAAGTAAGTGACAATTCAATTTTAAACATAACCCTCCCGGCTTCCGCCTCAGGAGTGCAGGTGAGTTCTGGTGGGCGCTGGCAGTCAGCGTCTGTTTATAGCACGAGCGGGGGGCGTGGCCTCAGAGGGGGCGTGGCTTCGCGGGTCGCCGGTAATGGCGTCGGGAAATGATAATCTTTCCCTCGAGTCCGCGTCAGCTTGTGATCAGCTGCGCGGGAGAATTAGGACTGAGCTGTGTCCTGTATAAGTATCAAAGTGCAGTGAAGTTAAAAGTATACAGAAGTAAGTGACAATTCAATTTTAAAAATAACCCTCCCGGCTTCCGCCTCAGGAGTGCAGGTGAGTTCTGGTGGGCGCTGGCAATCAGCGTCTGTTTATAGCACGAGCGGGGGGCGTGGCCTCAGAGGGGGCGTGGCTTCGCGGGTCGCCGGTAATGGCGTCGGGAAATGATAATCTTTCCCTCGAGTCCGCGTCAGCTTGTGATCAGCTGCGCGGGAGAATGAGGACTGAGCTGTGTCCTGTATAAGTAGCAAAGTGCAGTGAAGTTAAAAGTACACAGAAGTAAGTGACAATTCAATTTTAAAAATAACCCTCCCGGCTTCCGCCTCAGGAGTGCAGGTGAGTTCTGGTGGGCGCTGGCAGTCAGCGTCTGTTTATAGCACGAGCGGGGGGCATGGCCTCAGAGGGGGCGTGGCTTCGCGGGTCGCCGGTAATGGCGTCGGGAAATGATCATCTTTCCCTCGAGTCCGCGTCAGCTTGTGATCAGCTGCGCGGGAGAATTAGGACTGAGCTGTGTCCTGTATAAGTAGCAAAGTGCAGTGAAGTTAAAAGTACACAGAAGTAAGTGACAATTCAATTTTAAAAATAACCCTCCTGGCTTCCGCCTCAGGAGTGCAGGTGAGTTCTGGTGGGCGCTGGCAGTCAGCGTCTGTTTATAGCACGAGCGGGGGGCGTGGCCTCAGAGGGGGCGTGGCTTCACGGGTCGCCGGTAATGGCGTCGGGAAATGATAATCTTTCCCTCGAGTCCGCGTCAGCTTGTGATCAGCTGCGCGGGAGAATGAGGACTGAGCTGTGTCCTGTATAAGTAGCAAAGTGCAGTGAAGTTAAAAGTACACAGAAGTAAGTGACAATTCAATTTTAAAAATAACCCTCCCGGCTTCCGCCTCAGGAGTGCAGGTGAGTTCTGGCTTGGAATTTAATAATTCACATGTAACTTTGACACTACGTTGGATTAAAGTCATTCGGAGATGCCATGCCACCTCCTCATGTCCACATGAAGCATATCAGTCAAGCACATGATCAGGGCAATACCACTTCATGTAGTGGCTGTCTTCCAAAGCCTTTCAAATGAGTAAAACACAATGGGGATACTTAACCATATCAATATCAAACCCTTTTGTCCCTTCCAGACTTGAACTCACTGTGTACAAAATGATGTGATGTAAGTATCACACTTACAACAATAACATTCTACTCTATGTCTGAACAGGTCCATCCGGTACAAGATCTTGCCACGCTCAGGACACCGACCAGACTCCACCTGCCCCCCTGGATGAACCCTGTTGTAATCAAAGTCAGGTAGCCGAGGAGTAGTTTTAGAGATTATTTATTAAGTCTTAGTTTCAGGTTAGTAAATCCATGGAGAGCATCCCCACCAGGAGCAGCCTGGCTGCTGCTCAGTCTGTACTTCAATTGTTACACCTCCCCTCACAGGCACCCTAAACATTCCATTAATCATAACCACTCCAACATTCCACGCAGCACATTCACACTGGCTGAGCAGCTAGGGGGAGAACAACAGGGCAGATGTATAAACACATAAACAAGATATACCATATCCTCCCCTTTATAAAACACACAAATATAAGAATGCAAGGTAGAATAAAGCATTGACATGTAGAAACATGTAACTAGAAATTACATTGAAAGATAAAAATGCAAGGTGGAATAAAGCATTAACATGTAGAAACATGTAAAGTGACATTCCATTAACATATACGAATTCAAGGAGGAATAAAGCATTATTTGATGAACCATGCAAATAGAAAATAGGGAAGATGCATAGATAAATAGTCAAGAAATATCACACATCCTCTCCCTTTATAAAACACCCAAATAGAATAAAGAGACAGAAAACAGGTGAAACAGCAGTAACTTAGCATCACACATTGCTAGACAGCAGACTGAGGAAGAACCCTATCAGTCCCACCACAGCATACTAGACAAAAACACCACTGCGCCAATTAACACTACCGACCAAATCAATGGCCAGAAAAGCATGACCCGAGGCATGACAAACTAACCAGTACATAGAAAACACTTACATACACACAAAGAGAAAATAAAAATAAAAACTTACCACATGAATAATAAACAAAGAACACTTGAAGTAAAATGGAAGTATGTAACAAGTGAGGAGGTGCCAACTAAACATTCCCAAAAAAGGGCAAGTAGTGTGACACATAACAAAAGGTGACATTCACCCCCAACAAACATCCTATATGTAAGGGCATATAGGAAACACTGTAGAAATGGGCGATTCCCACACATACAACCACACCTCATGTAAGGGCATCAAATGAAGTGTGTAGAAAAGGGTGACTTACACCCCGTCCACTCATCCCTCACGTTAGGGTATGCAACATAAAGTGTAGTGATGGGTGACTAGTAACCCATTCGGACATCCCTCTAGGAAGCGCATGTAACAAACCATGTAGATATGGGTGAAGTTCCCCCATACAACCATCCCTCTGTAAGTGCAGTAGCATGCAACAAAGATATGGGTGACTTCCATCCATATAACCATCCCTCATTTAAGGACGTGTAATGTATACTGTAGACATGGGTGACTCCAACCCATACAACCATCCCTCAAGTAAGGTCACAGGTTAAAATGTGGAGATTTAGCAATACAGCAAGACATACCAATAAGTGGTGACAGCAACATAAAATATAAATGGTATGTAGCATGTTTATTACATGTAGAGGGCAAATCATTGGGCAACTAAATGGGTTTGAAAATGACAAGAAAATGAAAAATTAACATCTTACATAAAATGCACCCGCATGTACTGAAACCCAACAATATCGCAAACCAACAATGCAAGAAGCAACCTGACAAGTGAAAAACCTAAAATATGAAATCAGTAAATTTGAAAAGAACACATAGTGGAAAGCATTCTGAAAAAAACCAAAACTTGAATGTAAAGCCTACACTTGAAATGAGGAAGAACACCCTCCTGGCTGCAAACACAGGATAATGTCAGAGGTTAGGGACATTTCACCCCAAAGTGTACATAACATCACACCAACCATCTAAAAAAGACTTTGTTTGGGACACAAAACAATCTCCTGGTGTGCGGTTGGCGCTCATCCTTGGACCATTACGATAGTAAAATTACTTACTTGCCAAAACACAATCGACATCCAGCACACTGGCTCACGTGTTGCACTCACAGCAAAAAATTGAATTTGTCCGTTGCCGCAACGTAACACCTCTGAGAAGAGGCAGTACCATAAATAATGTTGCACAGCACAGAAGCCAATATGAATGTGAATCTACTCTATGCAAAGCAGATCCCAGCGAGGATGTGTCACGCTGGAACAACAAAGATGACGGCACATGAGTATGAACTGTACAGAGTGTGTCCAGGCGCACGCATGCACCAAACGCTAATGCACAGCACACGTTCCAGCCCCAGATTGATAAAACGTCAATGGTTGTCTCGCTGGACCTACACGCGCCTCCACGCCATGACTCCACAGCAACTGTTGGCATCCTCATGGATTTGAATCAGGTAAGCCTCGCGCATAACTTGCACTCGATTACTAGTTGTTTTTAAAGTTTACACAGCTATGTGCTCATGGTTAACCCACAACAAATTTTGTAAAATCTTCATGCAGCAATGTGGTTTAGATGTAGCTGCCCGTCATCCTAAAAGCAATCACTTCTCCATAATCCACTGGGCTGCCTGTTGTTCCGTCTAAAGATTAATGTAAATTCCAAGCAATGTATACCAACGCACAGGCAAGGAGCTGTACCATGAGCCAGGAAATATTTCCTTGCCAGAACAAGCATTTGCAATGCAATAGGTCTCGCATTAGGAAAGTTTGAGCTATTTGTCTTGTAAATGACACATTTTTTATTTGTGTGTTCGTTTTGAAAATAACGAAATTAATAGCTTTGTCAATTACAATGCCAATAGTTATAACTTTCACAAATGTGACACCTATAGCATTTGTAATGCAACATGTTTTGTATTTACGTGACTTAGATGTATTGCTATTACAAATAACAATGGCTTTTAATTTTTTTAAATAATTAATACTTAAATAACAGTTATTGTAATTTATAATAGCAATAGCTTAAACTTTTGTAAATAACATGCCTCGGGAGGAATGCAACAAATGAGCTGCAGCAATGCAAGCACCATCCTACGGTTGTGCATGGCTGCAGTGGCAGCCTCTATTGCGGTCTCTCTTCTGCTGGTTGGGTTTTGAACTGCGGTCTCTTTTCTTCTCTGAGGACTATCAGCACAATTTGTAAAGGGTACCTTAGAGGTTTTTATAGGGTAAAGCTAGATGAAACATTACATTACTGAAATAATTGTAAAATTATAGCAAGCTGAATCAATGTCAGACGCCTTTTAATTGCTCATATCAGGGACAACTCTTAAGAAACACATTTTATGTCCACTTTATATTCTGCTGCACCTACACATTTTAGATTGCCCTCTGTGACTTGCGGGGGAGGGCCTTCGTCTTTTCCAAAATAAAGCACATTTGGTAACTAAGCAACGAATAACCACTTTGAGCTTAAAAGCAGAAGAAATTATTTTCTACACACTTGTGGATGTTTTAACTTACCAGCCAATAGCCAGTTCCATTTTTTACTCCAGTGGTAAATAAGTGTGATGTGTTATTGAAGACATTTCATGTTCCCTGAAAAAGTCTTTCTCGGTTCTTAAATCTCCCTTTATTTAGACACAGAGTTAAGAAGGTTCGACGTTGTTTGAGCAAAGAAGGAAGTAGGCTTTCCATTGTTCATTGATTGACAGACACCACCTTTAAATGCGTTAATAAGCGTGCAGTCTGCACTTCAAAGACTGCTGTCATTCCTATACATACCACCCAGACATTTCTACACATTTGTAACCTCAGTTTTTTTGCTCATCTTAAGAGCCCTTTAGGCAACATTTTGTTAAAGTGAGAGGCTTCGAATATTTTAATTTCCGAGCCGAATTATTTAAAAGCGTCAGAGACCGTTACCATAATCTCAGTATTCCCCTTGTACCTTCTTAGTATAGTAAATATAGTTGTGACGAAAAGAAAGACATCTGGCTTTTAAAAGAACTTTCTAGTGGGTTGAAAGGACTCTTCTGACATTCAAAGCCCGGTCATGCACAGGTAAATATTAAAATTCCGGATCCGTCATTAGATCCAGTTAGTTTTTTTTTAACCAAATATTCTTGTGGTTTAATTTGAATTCTGATCTGTGTTTACTAGCTTTTCAGTAAACACATTTTGTCTGTGATTCCAACTGCTGCCCTGAACTATCTCCAGATCTTAGCTGGAAAGCCGCGGAATTGTTTTAAACAGACTGTAAGCTGTAGTGACCCATTTTTAAGGTTATTAACTTTGCTTTGTTACTGCTTGTATGTTATGATCAGTGTTTGAATATTAGTTCCATTGCTAGCATCATTAAAGGCCTGCCATCCGCGATTAATTTAATTTGTAATGGCGCGGACCTCGCTTTTAATTCATGGAGCAGCAGTCCTAAAAAATAGACATTCAAGTGCTGCGAAGGGGTAGAGCTGCTGAACAGCAACCACGCCACGGTAGGGTGACCAACCGTCCGTAAATTTCACGGACAGTCCGTAATTTCGGCCGTCTGTCCGTTGTCCGTGAAGGATTGTTTAACGGACGCCATTTGTCCGTAATTTTAACTGGTCGCACAACCGGCAGAGCTGGCCCCCACGTCCCTTCTTGACTGCGATGCTGCTGAGGTCGGGTGTAACAGACTCCTAGGCAACACCAACCAACACACGCCATGTCTGTGAATCATCAGACCAATCATATTTATTTTCCGCGTTATAATGAATTTGTTTTTCAGTGCATAAATACCTCTACACCCTATCTAGTGCACATTTGTCGAAAAGTCTTCTTTCGGGTGAGTGACTATTGTTTTGGGTTCAGCTAGATAATATGCAAAAAAGAAATTAACTCGTATAATGAAAGCCAAAAACGAATTTCACTTACCCTAAAGATCTTTCTGTGTATCAAATATTCTATTGGCGTTTCATATTGCATGAGTCTCACGGGTGGTAAATGGCCTTTCTAGTTTAAAAGTTATGACAGCTTTGTACTTCTGTTTACCCCCTTCGTAAGAAAAAATAAAACACACATCGCACATCGATGACGTCACGTGTTTTTTTAGATGCCTTGCCTAAACATCGTAATGGTGCTGCGCAGCCCGCTCCAAACAACATTTCAGGAAGGATGACAACTTACAACCTTCATCAAAGGCACTCAGCACATTTCCCAGAATCCTTCTGGCCTGTGTAAGCACCCATCCAATGCAGGACTATCAACCCCTGTCGGCAGATTTTTCAAACTAGAGAGGTACCGGTGTTGATTCACAAAGCATTTTATGCAGCGAAGTGTAACGCAGGTGCGCAAACAGCAACTCCGAGAACGTAACTTTTACATTTAGGAATTGAACTTCTGAATGCAGCAATAATAACAGTGTTACTGCTGGGTGGGGCACCCTGAAAAACAGGAGAAGATTTACAAACTCAGAAGATTGTCGGTATCCACATAAATGCAGATTTGCTTCTGTTAAAGCATCATTTCCACCGGCGGTCGTTGGGAACGAACACCCTCATGTATATTACAGTTTTGGGTTAAGCAGTATCGCCAAAGGGAACAAGGTTTACAGTCCCGGGCGGAAGTCAGGCAGGCCGGGGGCGGGACGTGAAGACACACCGGAAGCCCGGGCGGGCTCCCGTGAGGTGAGAGAGCCTCGCACGCACAGAAGGAAGAGACCGCCGCCGCCTGCAACGAGCCCTCGCCTGGAGACGAGTACCGGTGAGTGGGGGCCTTTGCTGAGCTGCGAGGGCGGGGGGGGCATGTGTGTGTGCGTGGGGCGGCGGGGGGCTCTGTATGTGTGTGAGCGTGTGTGCATGTGTCTTGGAGTCTGTGTGTATGCGTGCGTGTGTGTATGCGTGTGTGATGACTGCGGGGGGGGGGAGGGAGAGAGTGTGTGCGAGCGAGTGTCTGTGTGTATGCGCATGCATGTGTGTATGTGTGGGGATGTGCACGGCGCGGGAATTCTTGTGAATGTGGACGGAGCCGACGTGCGCGTGCACGAGGTCAAATCCACAAGTTAAAGCGCGTGGCACCCTCTTGTCCTCCTAATCCCCCCGAAGTCAATCACTATAGTTGTCGAGCTGGACTGGAGCATCCTACGGATGCTTACTCCAGCTCGACCTAAAAACGGCTCTTTAAGGAAAAAAAATAAATCACAACATGGCTGGTCAAGCACAGAATTTTGAAGGTTGTTTCCCCACACATGAGGACTCAACTAAGAAAACAGAAGCATGCCCTGACTGGGCCCGTCCGATGGGGAGGACACTGGTGGGGCTGCAGTGCGTTCTGATGTATGTTACAGGCTCAATATACTTTCCTTGAGTAGTGTCTTCTGAGTAGTCCCTCGAACAGTTGAATCTCCAGTTTCTTGTAGATATCTTCAGTAGTTGTTACACCAGCATATATGCATGGCTCTGTCTTCAGGTTGTCACCAAAAATGTTGTAATCAAAGTCAATTAGCTGAGGAGTAGTTTTAGAGATGATTTATGAAGTCGTAGTTGCAGGTTTGTAGATCCATTGAGAGCAGCCCCCCCCCCAGGAGCAGCCTGCCTGCTGCTCAGCCCATACTCCAACTGTCATACCTCACCTCAGAGGCACCGCAAACATTCTATTCATCGTCATCACTCCAACATTCCACGCAGCACAGTCACACTGGCTGAGCAGCTAGGGGAAAAGCAACAGGGGACATTCATAAATATATAAAAAAGATATAACAACATCTCCAGTGATTCAGAATCTCCTGGATCTTTGGACGTGGAGGACCTACCTGGCCCATCTGGCCAGCCTGGGCAGATAGATCTTCCACCCTAGCTTCAACAACTCCGTTGATCTCTGCCCCAACAACGGGTGGGCCAAGTCCTGCCAGCAACATCTCCTGCACCCCAGTCCTACTTCTGGAGGTGAGGATTATCAACACATTCAATGAGGATGGAGAAGCCAGTGGGAGGGTGCAAGCTGTGTCACGGCCATAGGCCTGTGGGGCAGGGGTGGTGGAAGGGTAACAGTGGGCCTACTGGTGACACTGACGCCCAGGGTAACATCGCCGGACTAAGGCGGGCCTATGAAGGCTCCCAAGGAGTGATGAGCCAGGTACTTGAGGACATCTGGGAGATAAAGCAGCTGCAGATGTACATAGACCAGAGGTTTGACACTCTCAACAACAACATGGACCAGCTCCTAGGGGTGCTGAAGGACATTACTACTATACTCTATAGGTTTTTCCCCGAACACCTAGCCCTTCCTGTGGTCTATCTACATCAGGCCCTTCCCCATGTCCGGCAGCCACAGGAAGGGAGGGCCTGTCTGAGGATGAGTCCTCAAAAACCTCTGACCCTGCAGCAGTGGATCCTTCCACCCATCGCAGACTCGGACGTCTAAAAAAATCTCTAGGAGGTTTGGATGGCAAGGTACCCAACACCGCAAGGAAGAGGCACCACACATGATGTCCTCCTTTGTGTACAACAGGTTCACTTTGTTGACTATTCCTGTACACATTTCAACTTCTGATGGGAAGAGTTTGTTAGACAATACTGCAATGGTTTAATCCCCTGACATTGACAACTACACTCTGTAGCAGGGTTTCCGTTCTCCCACAGAACTGTGCATAGAGATCTAGAACCTCAGTGAGTTAGGATGATTCAAAACTCATCTCAGTGTCAGAAATCTCCTTACCTAGCTAGCTACAGTGTCTCATGGATCATTATGGAATGAACCATGTCTTAGACAAACCAGAACATGATCTTTAGAATACCTCAGGAATCGTGGAACACATGAACACTCTTTCGTTATATAATCATTTCAAACCAAAACTGAGAATCAAAGAACACAAATGCAAGTTTGAAATATTTATTATTCAATGCAAAGTTCTCAAACGCAGTATCTTGTATAATACCAAAATGCAGATTATAATAATCAGAGTCAGCAGCATAGTCACTAATCCATAGTAAGCAAAAGGTGCTAGCATGTTATAATGCAAATTCTATAGAAATCTATAGCACCTATATTTCGCGCACCCTATCTAGCATATTATTTTATATATATGAAGGTCTCATTCGGGCTTTAGCAGGGCGGCCCCATACCTCTCAATGTCAGTAGGAGCAGTTCACATCAACAGCTACCAGCTCTCTTCATGCGCAGCACCAAGTGTCTACGTTCATTTCGTGTAACTCTATCTTAAACCCGCGTAGAGCCCAAAATGTTGGCATCAACATTATTTGTGTTATGTCTAATGTGGTGCGAGGATCAGGCCTCTCAGCAACCTTGTGTTAGGTTAATCTTAGAGTGTGCAGCTCTCAGTGTGCAGACAGTTGTACCAAGTTTACCAGGCAAAGCTGATAGCATAGAAATAACATATTATTCTCAAATAAACAACCTCACCGCTTCTAGGGTGAAAGCTACAACAACAAGTATGTGTCGTGTGCAAAACTGAAGCCGAAGGCAAACCGGCTATTTAAACATGTAATACACTCATGCTAACTTAACGCAATATATGTAATGAAGTATCCATATGACACCCCCCCATTGGTCCGAGCACCGTCAAACATAAGGGAAAAGGCAATACCAAATCAGACACAACAATTGAAAGCAAAGTTCAATAATCTTAAGCTAAAATAAGCTAAAAATATGTATGAATGAATATGTATGAATGCCTACAGTGGCCTCAAGTCTAAAAATAAAAACAAAACTTTGAACCAAAAGTCATCCACCAGGTCTCAAAACTATGAAACGTAGGACCAGGTTTCATCAATTCAAATGTTTGGAAGAGAAAAAACAAGGCACGTATCCGATTTCCAAAGTCATGTGCCACATTGACGTTATCCCCATCGACATCACTTGATTGTACTCTCCATCAGCTGAACATAGTCCATCCCTCCAATCCAGCGAGGGGAAAGTCATATTTCACAACAAAGCATTCCTCCCAGGCATCTCACGATTGGAAAGTATATGCAAAGAAAGTTGCCACAGCCTCCAGCATGAAATCACTGCCATCATCCGAAAATAGTTCAGCAATCCAATTTAGCAATGGGAAAGAACATACGTGCTCCTCCAGCATCGGATCCTCCTGTAACGTCAGAGGACAACTCGGTGGGTTCACCAGATCGCTGTGTGTCAGAAAGGCATCCGCCGCTGCAGAAATCTCCCATTGGCCCAGAACTCCATTTATCGCTGCCAAGGCCATAACTCTCTCGCCAGAACAGATCAACTCATGAGCCACCACGGGACGCATTAGCTGATCGAAATCGACGTCAGGAGCAGTCCTCAAGCATAGGCACAAATCAATGGCCCAATCGAACTCGCAGCTCAGGCAGTGAAACACAGGTTGGACACACGTGAAGTCGGTGAACCGAAATGACAATCTATAGGCCGTGCTTAATGCTGCAAGCGGCAATGTTCCATAGTAATTGAGCATCCGATTACGGCACAGTGTCAGGAGGCGTTGAACGGCGTCTTGCGCAGGATGGGCATCCATGTTTTATAAAGAAAAACACCAACAGAATGCCTGCGGCTACAGCCAGTAACACAGGTAGTCCACCAAACAAACTCGAAAAAATAGTGTGGAAAAACGTGGGAATGATACTAAAAACCTTTTCAAACGTAGTCACGAGGCCACTGCTGACTAACTTGAAAAAATGTGCCAGCCCAGTCGTTGAAGAAGCATTAAATATCTGGTGTACCAGCTCGCAGAAATGAAACGGCAAATCAGTATTTAAAAGCGCCTGCACCTCTGTGCGGGTGTTGGCTATGTGAAGGACATAAGTTTCCCGGGCCGAACTCAGGGTCACTTGTTTTTGAGACAAAAGGGCCCTTATTCTGCTTAAACCATTGAATTTTGCTTCCAAGGTTGGAATCCGTGGCCAGATGGAGACATCTGAAGAACCATGCGTGGGTGGGTATAGAACATTCTTGCAGCACACTACACGCTCTGATACAGTTACCACATATGCCACACCAATTAATAAACCACAACATAATTCGTTGTTTAAAAGCAAATAACTACCATTAGCTAATAATGTAAATGTGGGTACCACTGCTGGAACTGGCGTGCCTTTTAAAACACATGCTAAATTTGGGCGGTCCTGATTACAAGAACCGTGTAACTGAATGTGTCTGCATATTAATGAATGGTCAGGTGACTGTGTGCATTCCTCACCATTAAGATTCACTTCTTTCCCATCCTTCAGACATCTGTATGTGTATGGTAATGACCATGCCTCATGTAGGAATGCATTGCCTAGTGGTTCATATCGTCCTATAGCAATATACCGCATACAGTTAGTAAATTTATATAAAGGAAATGGTAATGTAATTAAACCATGAATAAGCCACGTGGCAGTAGTGGTTTCAGCAACAGAAAAAGGCAAGGATTCTAGTTTCTCAATATGTAACATAGAAAATGATGCATCATGCATTGAAAGCATGCGCTGTTTTTCAGTAAGATTAAAAGGGGCGAAAAGGGATGAAACGTTCAATGAGGTCCAGGGAACTCGACCAGCCTTAATTGTCTGTAGAGTCCAGACAAACTGCATTACAGAACGCAATTGATTTTGACCATGGTATAACGTGGACACTTCATCATGTACAATATCAACAACAGAAGAAACAATATTATCCAATGTGTAAATTCTGGAAGAAAGCATGTTAATACTGTTATCGACCACTGCAAGCACCTTTTCCAAATTTGCTTGATCAATAGCTCTCAGGCGTTTAGCTGCCTCAACTTGTGAAAATTTCCAAATTTCATTGTATACAGCATAAATAAAGCGTTTAGATCTACCCCTAGTCGGGCCTTTTATAAAATCATTTAGCTCTATATTCTCATTCAACTGGGACAGATGCAGTTTAACTGCAGCCAAAGTGGAATGTTGTAACCAGTTCTGACACAATTTACCTACTGAATAAGTGGTAACAGTGTGATCTGTCTCGAACCTGGGATCTGGCCTGATGTGCGTAAAACCTTCAGATAAACCCAAAAACCTACGTTGGCAAGCATCAGTGCTTCTTTGCCACAAAAGCCACCCCTCCGGATCGAAATGGGAAATATTAAAGGAGGAATTCTGCAAAAGCGCTCGTATCCCACTGATGGATATTGTAGTGAAATTACTCCAACCTGAATACTCTTCCAAGTCTGGGATAGTAGGTGTATTTAATTTTTTAGATGTAGCCAATCCAAAACATGTTGTTTGAGAAATAGTAGAATTTAAAAACAACATGTGATTCGGGATGAGACATGCACGATGCAAAGCCTCAGTGCCTTGTACCTGCCAATCTTTGGTACCCCAAACCGATTTAAGGTCAATAGCATCCTTCCATAACTCATAGCCATCCACAGATAACCTATCTAAAAAGGACTTTGAATACAGCAATTTTGTATCTGTAAGTCTAACTTTGGGCATGAATTTCTGGTTCACTTTAAAATAAAACGATTCAGGATTTGATTGATTAAAATCTGTAAAATAAGAGTATTTTCCCAGAAATGTACTTGAGCTCCCCTGTAAGGGAGTAGGGCAATGTTCCCACTGAGTGTAATTCACAGGAACCCTCCTGGAACTTGTCTTGTGTAAGAAATGATTCCCATAATGTTGATAACAAAACAAATCACCATAATTGACAGAATCTAAGTACAAATCCTCAGCATCAAAGGCCGCATAATATTTCAAATCAGAGAACAATGCTTCTACAGCCTGAAGATCCCAATCATCAGAACGAACATTTTGCTTAATCACATCTCCCATGTTTACTCTAAGCACATTAGGAACATTAATAACTTCTGTGGGGCCATGTATCTGAAACCTAACCGCATCCCACACAATCCCATCAAGGACAGGCCAAGCAGTAATCTGTACTGAATGTAAGTCTCTCTTTAGTCTGTGTACTGAATGTGAGGAGGACAGAGGGGCCAATGTTCCATTAAGGTACCGAATTCCTGTTCTTTCTTTCACATAATGGCCATCGATCAGTCGGAAAAAGTAAAACACAAAACCAATCGACATAAAAAGATGAAATAAAAATAGTATCAGCCAAATGTATGTCCAAGGTGGAATTAAAAAATGTTTTTTAAACAACGTGGCATATTTTGCAATAGTCGATGGTTTCTTTGAAAGTTCCGAATCAGAGTCAAAAGAGAATCTGGATTGGTTAGCCAAACGAGCTTGTAAATCGGACATGGATAAATCAGCAGGATCTGCATAGGTCACCTCATCAATGTTAGTAACAGGAATAGTATTTAATAAAGGACTAGTCATGGCAGGCATCTCGAGGGACACCTCCTGATCTGCACCAGATGTAATAGCCAGCACAGAGTGCCTCACCATGGAAGGACAGGATACAGCCGGTGTCATGCTATGAAGAATCGGCCACCCTGTGTGTCTTGACATTGTCAATAGAAATAAATCTGTTTTCTTTACGACCTGGAAGTGGTGGTAAAATGACTGTTCTTGTGCCCTTCACTCCAAGTACTCGGACTGGTGCTCGATATGAGGGACCAAACTCTTTCTTGTTATCGATCTTCTCTCGAACCAGTTCTCCAACTTGGGGTAGCCAGCCAACTACCGGGATCTGCAACGCATCATCCGACGTGGAGGGCAAGTGTTCCTTTGCAAGACTGTCTCTGGTCTTTTGTAGATCCTGTAAAACATTGCAATGTTCATCTATGTCAAAGGCCGCGGCCTGGCAGTCTGCACCATCAAGGTCAGGTACGTACATCTTGATACCAAAGAGCATTTCGTATGGGGTCCGCCCACCCAGAGACCTTCTAGGGAGATTATTAAGCGCACGCTGCACGCCATAGAGGTGAGTCAGCCAGTTTCTACCAGTGCCTATAACACGGGCTGTCAAAGATTGCTTTAAGTCGCGGTTCATTCTTTCTACTACAGAATTGCCCTCAGGCCTGTAGGGGCTTGAAAACTTCACCTGTACTCCCAACGAAACCATAGCATCCTTATACGCCTTAGAGGCGAAAGCCGGACCCTGGTCCGAATGGAAAGTACCACAAGCAAAGATTCCCACAAAGATACGCAAATCCTTAATGACAGTTCGCGAATCAGCGCTTCGATGCGGCCATACCCATACAAAGCGTGTGCATGAGTCAACTGCTACTAAGATGTATTTATACGCAGTATCAGAAGAAAAAGGACCGCAGTGATCCAAATAAACACAACCAAGTGGTTTATTAGAGATGTACAACTGTGTCTGAGGCGGACGCGCAGCAGTAGAAGGCTTGATCTGCTGACAAATGTCACACATAAGGACATAATCGCGCGTCTGTTTGTACAGTCCCCGCCACCAGAACCTCTGTTGTAGCTGAGATACAGTGGCTGAGATGCCCGCATGCGCAGACGCCACACCTTCATGAGCCGCTGTAATCAGAGAAGCTCTGCGATCCGAATTGGGAACTAGACGCTCTCCAACTTCAGGAATTTTCACATAAGGAACCTTATCGGGACTTAAGTGGTATGTGTACTTCGAAGGGAACCCCGCAGGATATTTACCTCCCTTCTCCGTGGCAGCAACAGCCGCCAAGATGTCATCATCTATTTTGCTTTTGGACCTCGTGACCGCTGCAACTAAGTATTTTGATACCGCTGACTTCGCTGCTTCATCAGCAAGCGAGTTGCCAACAGCGTGGACCCCCACGCGCTGGTGGCCGAGAGTATGAATCACAAACACGAGCGGCAGTTTCTCTTTAAGTTCCGCCACTCGGACCCAGATCATTTTATGTTTTATTGTGCTACCCTTGGAATCACGAAAATCATTCTGAATCCAAAAGAACAAGTTCTCATTGTAAGACTGGACACAGTAGTAAGAATCACTTACGATTAAAGTCGTCACACAAGGATCAGCGTACTCCAATGCGAGCATAAGAGCACGAAGCTCTGCTAATTGTGCGGTGCAGTCCCCTAGCGTTTGCGTGTGCACAACACTGGACTTGAACTCATCGTTCACCATGGCACCCACCACAATGGCGCAAGCGGAAACGTAGGCGTGTTTAGAGCCATGCGCAACCTGCGCCGAACCATCCGTGTAAATGATACAATGGAAATCCTCCAACGGCCGCATTGCTAAAGGAGCAGGATGAACGAATTCATACTGTAAATACTCCTGCGACCGTAAAGCGGCGTCAAAAACAAACGTGACATCCTGAGATGTCAAGGATGTAGCCCACTGAATCCACCGAGGGTGCAAAGCTTTAGAATTCGGTACACTGGCTTTCGTGACCGCCTCCAAGGCTGGACACGGGGTGACAACCAACATGCGCTTTCCCTGCGACAGGGCACGTTCCTTAAGAATAGCCATCTGCACAGCCGTTAAAACTTTCTCTACAGTGGAAAAACGCAGTTCAGCCGAAGTGTACAAGTGTGACTTGTAAGCAATAGGTACAGTATCCCCTTCATTAAAAGTCAGGTACGTGAAACCCACCGTCCCAGGGACAATTCTTATCACCAGGTTGGTCTGGTTATCACGAGTCTGTAAGTAGTCAGAAGCTAGCATATCAGCCTGCAAGGACTGCAGAATGGCTGAATGCTCAGGCAGCCAGCATGATTTGGAAAAAGATGGTTGTACCAAGGCATATAAAGGCTTGATACGCTGGGCATATTCCGGAATGTATGTCCTCCCGAAATTTAAAAAACCCAGTAAAGACTGTAATTTTTTCAGCGTTGTCGGAGAGCGCAACTGCGCGCACTTCTCCAGGAAGTGAGGAGCCAATCCCTTTCCTTCATGGTTAAGTTCATAACCCAGAAACAACACTGTGTACTCCGCAATGTGTGATTTTGCAAAGTTAAACTTGTAACCCATGTCTGCAAAGTTACAAATTATGCTGTTTACGCGACACAGATGCACCCAAAGTTCGTCGTCTGTGAGATAAATGTCATCCACATACGAACATGCAACTGGATCGAAACTCTCCAAAAGAGAGACTATGCGGGCGGAAAATACTCCAGGACTATTTTTATATCCCATTGGGAGTCGATTAAACTTTTTTTGTACGCCGCCGCACGTAAAACTGGTCCATTGGGAACTTAGACCATCTAATCTATGTGCATAAAAACCATTGGAAATGTCAAGCGTGGTTTTGAACCGTTTACGCTCAAGACTATTCACTAGGGCAGAGCCGTGAGTATTCTGTACTGCACAGTTACGGCAATGCGAGTTCAAATGCCGGTAATCCAAAACCAGACGATATGAGCCGTCCGGCTTGTTAACAGTAAAAAGGGGATTATTCATTGGTGACACACACGTTTCAATTACACCTTGATATTCCAATTGTTCAAGGATAGCCGCGACCGAAGCTTTAGCTTCACGCCGTATGGGATATTGGGGTTGTGGCTGCGGCTGTGACCTTAAGGGAATCTCATGGCTAGGGGACAATTTATCCCAGCCACACTGATTCCGGTACACAGCCGGCGCAAGCGCCAGAGCCCACTCTTCTGCAAAATGCAGCGCTTCCACTCTCGGCACAGTGTGCGCGAAACTGGGGAGGATTATCTCCTCCCCTCGCGGAGCTGCGAGAACAAAAGGTGGGGGCCAGTCAGCCTCCGAAAGCAAAATGTCATACGTATCCGAAAGATGTTCCCAAAATACCCCTTTTACAGTTCGCTGCATGTCACCTTCAATTAACAGGACAATTTCAAAAAGTCTTTCAGGGGGAGCAACACGTGTATCAGCTGTTTCAATCACAATAAAAGTCTCAGTCGCTTTCACCTTCAACAGTGGACGGAGGGCCTCTCTCACTATGGTAATCTCCGCCGCGCTGTCCAGCACGGTCAGAGCCCACGTCAGATTCCGAAGCCGCGTTCTCACTATCTGGGGCATATCGATGCGCCGTTAAGGCTGCGACTTTCTTCTTGGCAAACTGCGGTCTCTTTGGCGTAGAGTCGTCCCGCTGATCCCCTTCACTTCGCGTGCGGGGCTGGCCACATCCTTGCTGGCCACCCCTGCCCCTGCCGCCCCCTCCACCACCGGTTGACGGAGCCGATGAGTCCTGAAAGGAACGAGGAGAGCGTTGGTCAGATGCCTGATATCTGTCAGGCGATTTAATCGTAGCGCGATCGCGCAATTCATAAACTCGATCCGACTGCGCAGGTTGTGAAGGCGCTGGACTAGAAACCTGAGTCTGTTGTTGTTGTTGCTTACCCTGATTCTGTTTTTTAGGCCAATTTTGTTTTTTGGACTTGGGCTGTCCACCTGTTTCCGAAGACTGTCCCTGGGGCTGCTTCTTTTCTTTTTCAAGAAAAACCTTTGCACCCTTAGAATTGCGGCCAACCGTTTTATAAGCCGCCACAATAATTCTTGCCAGCTGACGGGGTTTCTCGGCATCGGGAATTAACGCCAGACCATTGGCCACCTGAAAGTTCACAGCATCCCCTTTTACATTGGCAAGGATAATACCGCAAACTGTCTCAAATGAACCGTTCAGGCGCATACCCAACTCAACCGCCGACTCAGGTCCGTGATCATCTTGAACACGTTTGAGGATCGCAGACAGGTTCGACACTGACGGTGTGCCAAAGCACCTCGAGTAAACCGCTGCAAAAGTCTTACCCCATGTTTCACAGTCAGCAAGTTCAGGGGCTAAATCCTTCGGTAAACTAAGCGTAAGAATCCGGTGTTTTTCACCCGGAGTCGTATTAGGAAACACAGCCTCCAGCTGGTCGAATTTCTCGGCAAGCCAGTAAGGAAAATCATCCTTATTTTCTGGCTTTCTGCCCATTACGGAATTCACCAAGACAGGACTGATTTTCATACCAGCCTGTTCCGCTCGAAGCTGCGCACCTGCGGGGGCTGCGCCATGTATATTACGACCAATGTAATGAACAAGCGCTCTAATCACGTCAACCGCGACATCATGCAGTCGCCGCAGATCACCCACATTACAAGTGGCGCGATTAGGATGTGGAGTAAATCCACCCAAGGCGGGCCAGGCCGTGCCCGCAATGGACAACGGACCTAACCTCGGAGCCGTTAAAGAATGGGGTAAGGCGCCACCAAACCAAACTCCGTGCTGCCAAACATCTATAGGTACTTCCAGTGCTCTGTACGGAGCATAAGCCGCCGGAACAGCCGAGGCAGTGTATGAGTGGTAGACGCCCGAATTAGCGTTTACTTCCGGAAACGTCACCCAGGAATAAAACAATTCGTACGGGTACGCATGTTCCGCACTCACCACTAGAACCACAGCCAAACCTTCCGCAGGGACATTATATGCCCGCAAGTGGTCGCGAACCGCGACGCGGCTATGCTGCGCTATGTCCACGGCCATGTTAGCACCGGAAGTGAAAAAAAGACAAAGAACACTTTGTAGCACAACTTGGTAGTAATTCAAAGAAACCGTTTAAAGTAGAATTCAAGCTTGAAAAGACCTATTTCAAAAACAGGTAGGTTTTCCGACACCACCGTTTACCGGAAACGGGAATGAAGGTGTCAAGGTATGAATGATATACTACTCGAGTGTCATGTTTTAAGGCCAACCAAGACGTTGGGCGCCATGTAGCAGGGTTTCCGTTCTCCCACAGAACTGTGCATAGAGATCTAGAACCTCAGTGAGTTAGGATGATCCAAAACTCATCTCAGTGTCAGAAATCTCCTTACCTAGCTAGCTACAGTGTCTCATGGATCATTATGGAATGAACCATGTCTTAGACAAACCAGAACATGATCTTTAGAATACCTCAGGAATCGTGGAACACATGAACACTCTTTTGTTATATAATCATTTCAAACCAAAACTGAGAATCAAAGAACACAAATGCAAGTTTGAAATATTTATTATTCAATGCAAAGTTCTCAAACGCAGTATCTTGTATAATACCAAAATGCAGATTATAATAATCAGAGTCAGCAGCATAGTCACTAATCCATAGTAAGCAAAAGGTGCTAGCATGTTATAATGCAAATTCTATAGAAATCTATAGCACCTATATTTCGCGCACCCTATCTAGCATATTATTTTATATATATGAAGGTCTCATTCGGGCTTTAGCAGGGCGGCCCCATACCTCTCAATGTCAGTAGGAGCAGTTCACATCAACAGCTACCAGCTCTCTTCATGCGCAGCACCAAGTGTCTACGTTCATTTCGTGTAACTCTATCTTAAACCCGCGTAGAGCCCAAAATGTTGGCATCAACATTATTTGTGTTATGTCTAATGTGGTGCGAGGATCAGGCCTCTCAGCAACCTTGTGTTAGGTTAATCTTAGAGTGTGCAGCTCTCAGTGTGCAGACAGTTGTACCAAGTGTACCAGGCAAAGCTGATAGCATAGAAATAACATATTATTCTCAAATAAACCACCTCACCGCTTCTAGGGTGAAAGCTACAACAACAAGTATGTGTCGTGTGCAAAACTGAAGCCGAAGGCAAACCGGCTATTTAAACATGTAATACACTCATGCTAACTTAACGCAATATATGTAATGAAGTATCCATATGACAACTCCTTTGTTGTCACTATTTCACTGTATCTTACGTTTCATATTTTCACATTGTACACTGCATTATAATCACTTGTCAATAAACCAATAGCTCCTGTAGTATCATTCACATCTAGGAAATGATGAAGTTATCCCCTTGTGTATTACCAGATGTAAGTAGAATCTACCTGTATAAGCATGGACATGTGGTTTGTCAACAATTGGCAGCTGAGTATCACAACCATTTCACCCCAAAACAGAGAGACAAGTGCAGTCTCATCACATATTTATTCCATAGTTCCAACCTTAGGCTGCCATAATGTAAATAATGCATCACTGAAATAATCTGTGTAAGTGACCACAAATGTCATGTGCAGACATATACAACATGTTCGGAGGGGATACCTCTGACAATGCCAACTAGAACCGATAAAGGACATTTGGTTTATGGAATCATCTGGAGCCATGTCAACAACCTCACAAAAGGAAATCCCACTTCATTAAAAACAAGGAACCAGAGCATGGCAATACAACAGATTCTGACCACAGGTTCATTCGAATCCAGTGTTGCTGGATCTAATGGAATGTCACAAACATTTGTCAGTGGTGTGCCACAAGTTCTGCGGCAAACAATGATTACACACATCAACATTTAAATTTAGTTCATTGAGGACTAAGCCAGTGTGAAGAGAGACTAACATAGTTTAGCCCAACAAAAACATTGTGTTGGAGAACATGATTGTTCACATATAGCTAAAGGACCAACACACAACAGGGAACAAGTCTATTGTAGTATCAGCAACTGTCATCCTAGGAACATTCCATGTCCAGTTCGTACTTTGAAACAGTCTCACATACCTGCTGATTTCACAACTCTGAAATGTCCAAATGAAGATGACATGGTGAAGGTACCTACAGCAGACCAATACAAAGAGATTTGCCAGGAAACCATACAGATGACACCAATCACATTCCACATCTGGAGTTCATATTACATGGGTAAATGTCACGTACACACACCAATATCAACAACGTGGCATTTGTCAAGACCTTCCTCCACAAACAGCTGTGCACAACAGAGTTTGACACAGCTCTACATACATAACAAGAATCCATGAACTTCCTCATGACAGCATCACAACAATAGTCACTGTAGCCGTCAAAGGCATGACAGCTCACATGAGAAGAAGTTGTTGATGAGCTCTTGATGCATGTCAACTCCTTCCTCTTCGCCACATTCATCATCATTTGGCATTTCAGGTAAGTGTGGGCGTAAAATCTGTTTCGCAGACAAATTTGCGGATTTTTGACGATTTCGCGATTTGCGACTCTCGCGAATTTACCCAATAATCCGCAAATTCGCAAGCTGCGCATTATTTTGCTTGGTCGCGCTTGAAAAATACAATATCGCGCGCGCGGCGTTGACTCTGAGCCTGCCATGTTGTTTTTCTCCCGGTTTTGCGTGTGCTGTGCCATTTTCGATGTTGGTGATCGCGCAAGAGTTTTTCGAATGCAATTACGTCATCGTGGCTTGCCATCTAGCACGGCGAGAGTTTGACAACGCGAATACGTCATAAACACCCGCGACGGCACGCAGCTGACTTCCGGCAGGAGGTTTGAACAGATCGCATTCCTGAAATTGCAAAAATTTCAGTTCTAAACATGAAATCCACTGCAGGAAGCCTAAACCTTGTGAAAGTGATGATTTTGATCTGAATAACTCCTGAGATTGACATTTGGCTGCACTTTTTGGTGCAGGAGTCCATGTTTTTGGGGGGGGGTGGGAGGAAGGAAGTGCCCCAGAGTCTCCAACTTCCTGTTCCTATCCAGCAGGCTCCTCCCAGTGCTTTGTTCATGTCCTGGTCACTTTTCATTTGGATCTTGAGCTGGAAGGATTACTCTTTGTGGCTGCTGCTGGATATTTGTATTTGAGGACTTTTTGGACTTTGGAGTTTGGATCACTTGGACTTGAGATTTTACAAGTAAGTTGCTGTTGTTTGTTTGGGGCATTGCAGTTGAGGCAACTCCAGTTCCAAAACTTTTTTCACAACTTTAAGAAAATATATATTGTGGTGGGTAGCTAGCCACAGTATCCAGTAGGCCCAGGGTTAGTCATAGGTGCATGATACAACTGTTTCTGTGATTTTTTTTAAACTTAATTCTTATTTATGTCATGGAATTTTAGCTTACTGTTATATGTTGTTTTTTGTTTTAATTTTGGGGTGCCTGTAAAGCCTCACTAGCAAGTAGGCCCAGGGGTACTTAGTGGTCCATGGACCTAGTCTTTCTCTGGGGTGTCTTGAATTTAAACATCATTTAGGGCAAGGATGGCATGGGATTGTGGTGATTTTTGAGTGTTTTTCAATTTTGGGGGGTGTTGTTGGGGCCTGGCCATGGGTGGGGGCCATCTTGAGGCCTGGTATAGGCAGGGCCTGGCCATGTCTTGGGGGTCAAGGGGCCATTTTGAAGGCAGGCAGTGTGCTCAGGCCTGCACCCACTTTACCTTGTTTTCAACCATTATGCCCAAGGGCTACTCAGTGGTGCATGGGCCTAGTCTTTGTCTGGGGTGTCTTCAATTTAAACATCATTGAGGGCATGGATGGCATGGGATTGTGATGATTTTTGAGTGTTTTTCGACTTTTTGGGGGTGTTGTTGGGGCCTGGCCATGTGGGCGGGGGCCATCTTGAGGCCTGGTACAGGCAGGGCCTGACCATTTGGTGGGGGTCAAGGGGCCATTTTGAAGGCAGGCAGTGTGCTCAGGCCTGCACCCACCCTTGCTTTCAACCATTATGCCCAGGGGTACTCAGTGGTGTATGAGCCTAGTCTTTCTCTGGGGTGTCTTGAATTTAAACATCATTGAGGGCATGGATGGCATGGGATTGTGGGGATTTTTGAGTGTTTTTCAACTTTTTGGGGTGTTGTTGGGGCCTGGCCATGTGTGTGGGGGCCATTTTGAGGCCTGGTCCAGGCAGGGCCTGGCCATGTGGTGGGGGTCAAGGGCCCGTTTTTTAAGCCATGCAGTGTGCTCAGGTCTGCACCCAGTTTGTCTTGCTTTCACCCATTATGCCCAGGGGTACTCACTGGTGCATGGGCCTAGTCTTTCTCTGGGGTGTCTTGAATTTAAACATCATTGAGGGCATGGATGGCATGGGATTGTGGGGATTTGTGAGTATTTTTTGACTTTTTGGGGGTGTGGTTGGGGCCTGGCCATGTGAGGGGGGGGCATCTTGAGGCCTGGTACAGGCAGGGCCTGGCAATGTGGTGGGGGTCAAGGGGCCATTTTGAAGGCAGGCAGTGTGCTCAGGCCTGCACCCACTTTGCCTTGCTTTCAACCATTATGCCCAGGAGTACTCAGTGGTGCATGGGGCTAGTCTTTCTCTGGGGTGTCTTGAATTTAAACATCATTGAGGGCATGGATGGCATGGGAATGTGGGGATATTTGAGTGTTTTTTGACTTTTTGGGGGTGTTGTTGGGGCCTGGCCATGTGGGTGTGGGCCATCTTGAGGCCTGGTACAGGCAGGGCCTGGCCATGTGGTGGGGGTCAAGGGGCCATTTTGAAGGCAGGCAGTGTGCTCAGGCCGGCACCCACTTTGCCTTGCTTTCAACTATTATGCCCAGGGGTACTCAGTGGTGCATGGGCCTAGTCTTTCTCTGGGGTGTCTTGAATTTAAACATCATTGAGGGCATGGATGCCATGGGATTGTGGGGATTTATGAGTGTTTTTCGACTTTTTGGGGTGGTGTTGGGGCCTGGCCATGTGGGTGGGGGCCATTTTGCGGCCTGGTCCAGGCAGGGCCTGGCCATGTGGTGGGGGTTAAGGGGCCATTTTGAAGGCAGGCAGTGTGCTCAGGCCTACACCCACTTTGCCTTGCTTTCAACCATTATGCCCAAGGGCTACTCAGTGGTGCATGGACCTAGTCTTTCTCTGGGGTGTTTTGAATTTAAACATCATTGAGGGCATGGATGGCATGGGATTGTGGTGATTTTTGAGTGTTTTTTTACTTTTTGGGGTGTATAACTGATGTTCCTCTGGCTTCCATTGCTTTTTGGTGCACAAGAGAACCACCAGTGCCAGGAGGAAGTCCTGCAGCGGTGTGTGCAGCACAACGTCACGTGTGGCCACAGACAAGACAACTTTGCAACTCGTGCAACTGCGGCCTGCTGTTCTGACATCTCAAGAAGATGGCCCCAAAGAAAGTTGGCCGTAGCGCCTCAGCGAAAATAGTCGCCAGTGCCACTGCCAGTAAGAAGGAGCAGAAGAAGCAAGTGGCACCACCTACCAAGGAGACTGGTGTGCCCACTGACACATTTTTTGGGGAAAAAAACTATGCCCGCAGCAGCAGCGGTGTCCGCCGGGGACCAAGCTGGAAGCAGCACCTCCGCTTCATTGGGCTCAGTGACACTAGGTCCAAGACCACCATTAGTGCTGCTGCGGCAGCCACTTTGGTTTTTGAATCACCATCGACCAGTGATCTTGGCTCATCACAAGAAAGTACCATCCAACCAACGCCGGGTGTAACTCAGCTGACAAGTGTTCAACAACCACAGCCACAAACCCAGGTGCAAGTAGTACAAGCGCAAGTACATGGGCAAGGAGAGGTGTAAGTACAGCCGCAAGGAGAGGCGCAAGTACAGCCGCAAGGAGAGCTGCAAGGAGAGCCGCAAGGAGAGCCGCAAGGAGAGCCGCATGGACAGGTGCATGGAGAGGTGCGACTAGAGGTTCATGGAGCTGCACAACTGCCTACAACGCTTGTTCCTCCAGAAGTAGGGGCACATCAGGAAATTGCTATTCAAGAGGAGGTATCCGACGAAGCCACTCCTCCTGATGATGATTATCCATTGTCTTCCAGATCCCCAGCAAGAAAAAGGTCAAGGAGGGATACTAGAAGTTCTTCTGAAAGCCCCCTTCCTTCTGATGATGCTGATGTTGATTTGAACCCACCAATGCGGTCTGAGAGTGAGTCACCCCATGATGAGCCGACAAAGGCATCTAAGCCTAAAAGGAAGGCTCCCGCAAAGCTTCCACTTATGGGTGATGACGACGAACAAGAAGTGGTATGTTCTGCTGCTGATGAACAGTCTGACGATGACCCAGTCATCACAGTCGTCACTCCAGCCCCAGCAGACATGCAGCAGACAGACATTTTAACCCTAGCCCGGATGGCTGCTGAGCGGGATATGGGCGGCATGGCACTGGTACCACCAGCGTTAACTACAACACCAACACGACCTACAGCTTCCATCTTTTTTAGTCAAAGGGCCGGCATGGACCTCCATCCAGCTCGACCTCAAGTAGTGGTGCTGTAAGTGAACAACAGAAACAAATTCAGCCACGCCCATCCTCCACTTCATCTGGCATTGAAAGTCAAAGTAGCACCTCCACCACCAGCAGACATCACCAGTCCGCAGTTTGGGACTTCTTTACTGTTAGTGCAAAGGTGGAAAACATGGTCATTTGTTCGATTTGTAAAGCATCAGTTAGTCGGGGTAAGCTTTGTACCAACTATGGTACTGGGGCCAGAGAGGTCATCTCAAGTTACACCACCCTATCCAGTGGGAAGCACACATGAGGAAGATCGAGGAAGCCAAAAGAAAAAAAAAACAAATGTATCCCTTGATATTGAATCTGATGATGACGAGAATCTGATTGTGCAGGGGGGAAGTGAAGAAGCGACAGACATTTTTTCTGGTACACCCAGTACCCCTTGCAGCAGAACTGCAGTGGTATCGCCCATAGCCTCTACCCCTGCAACGTCTATGAGGCACACTAAGAGTTCTGGACAGACACCAATGCGAAAAACTACATCAATGCGCCTAACTGGTTTGAAGAGGTCATCATCATCATCACGTAAAATGATCCAGCCCACCATTAGAAGCATGCTTTGGTCGGAGGCACAATTTGAACGCAACCACCCAACGGTACGTCTGTATAATGCGAAGCTGGCTAAAATGCTAGCGCTGGACCTTCTCCCTTTTTCTTTCGTGGAAGGGGTGGGGCTTCTAGAATCAGTGGCAACAGTCTGCCCTAAATGAAAGGTTCCTAGCCGGTCCTATTTTGCCAGAGTTGCGGTTCCAGCACTACATCAAGATGTGCTGGAGGTGATTGGGGCAGCTTTGCAGAACAGTGCTGTTCACACTATCCTCTTGACAACAGACATGTGGACCAGTTGCAAAGCCCTTGATTACATGTGCATCACTGCACACTGGGTCTCTTTTGCAGGGTCTTTTGCAGGGGTTAGAGAGAAATCAAGTGCAGTTGATGCTGACTTCGATACAGTTTTTCAAGCTTCTCGGAAACATGCAACATTAACCATGTTTGCCATGGCGAAAAGTCATACTGCAAAAAACATTTTGGATGAGTTTAAAAGTAAGGTCTCTGAATGGGTGGAACCAAGAAATCGCATAGTTGGTTATGTTTCCACGGATAATGGCAGTAATATAGTTAGGGCCATGCAGGACGGTGACTATTTGTGTTTGGCGCACTATATAAACCTGGTTGTTCAAGATTTCTTGAAAACTGAACCCCAAGTCAAGAAGTTACTGTCTATTTGCCAAAGAATCTGCACACTTTTCAGCAATTCTTTTAAGGCCCGGAAGCAGCTGAGGACCTTTCAACATGCACGTAAAGTGCCAGTCAAAGGACTCATCCAGGAGGTGGCAACATGTTGGAACTCAACCTTTTACATGCTTGAGCGTCTGCATGAGCAGTGCATGGTAATCAATGACTATATCTTTACAGTAGGTTCTATTGACCTGAGGCTAGAGTTGGAGGAATGGCAGCTAGTTAAAAGCCTGACAGACATGCTTCGTCCTTTTGAGGTCTTCACGCGTGAAGTCAGCAGGGAAGACTGTTGTTTGAGCAAAGCTATCCAATTGTTGTGCATGCTAAAGCACCAACTGAAGGCAGTGTCTTTAACGTTGAGAGATGATGGTGGAAAGCAAGCTGCATATCTGTTGGCGGAGAACTTATTAAGCCGCCTAGTTGCCAATGAAAGGCTTCAAGAGATACATACAGAACAACATTACATTTGTGCCACTATTCTGGATCCACGGTACAAAAAGGCAGTGGCCAGCAAAGCATTCATTCCTTATGATGAGGCAGATGTTTCAAAGTACAAACATTGGATAGCTATGTCAGCCAGACAGTTCGAAAAAGATCGGCAGAGAATTCAAGGAGCCGTCAGAAGTCCAACTGAATCAGCAAGCGATCCAGCGTCAAGTTCCACTTCTGAATCTGTGGCCGAAGGGAGTCACTTTCCCTCACAGCTGTTAACGACACCAGCAGCAACCCTATCATCATCCTCACCTGCACCAGGCCCAGCTATAATATTATCGGAAGCGGATTGACTAACTCATCAAGGGTTTGTTCGTTCCAGTACTGAGAAGGCCACAGATGGTACGCAAGTGGAGCAACCGTGGAGAACCTTGAGTTGATGGTGCAGGCCTATCTGGATGAGCCAACACAGGTCTTTGTTCATACGAACCCATTGCTGTATTGGTACAGAAACATGGCTCTATGGCCACTGACTGCCAACCTGGCTCTAAATTATTTGTCTTACCCACTCGCAAGCGTGTCTTCTGAACGTGTTGTCAGTGCTGCTGGTGCCATTGTAACTTCAAAAAGGTCCCGGCTCTCGGCCAAAAATGTGGAGAGGTTAACATTGATCAAGATGAATCAGCACTTGATACCACCAGATTACAAAGTATGTGAATGCAAGCAGGAAGAAGAGGACACCGACTTAGGTGACGGAAGTTCTTCTCTGTTACCTGACCTACTCCCATCTCAAATCATGGACTTCCTTTTTTTTTCGTCCTTATTCACTTTTATTCCTGTGTGTCTTTCTTTGTTTTGCAACTTTTACCACAACAAAACTATAATCACCTAATCACAACAAGTCCATCAGCAGCACTGTCTTCATCTTATATTCCTTATTGATTTGAAGGTGCCTCAGTCTGCATTCCTGAGGATCACAAGTTCACAACTCAATCATGCTCCTTTATACTCCTCCTCCATACTCCCCCTATCCATTTCCCTCAGCGTTTAGGCCTTGTTCTGTCCCTGTCCTCAGCTGCCCAGCAAGTAGTGGCCAGCTGCTACGTTTAGGTTTTGGTGCAGTGGCGCAACCTGGACTTTGATGTAAGTTCTGTGCTAAGGTAATTTCTGTGAATTCTCCTGTGCTGCACCTCTGAATGTGTTGATGCAACATGCGTCTTGTTCTTACACCTCTGAATGTGTTGTTTATGCATCATGTGTTCTCCTTTGCTGCACCTCTGAATGTGTTTTATCCATCATGTGCCTTGTTCTTACACAGCTGAATGTATTTATTTATGCATCATGTGTTTTCTTTCCCAGGCCTATACCCCAAAATGTACGGTCATATTTAGTTGGTTGTTTTCTCCTACTACAGGTGTTCCCTGTGAATTCCTGGTACCTGCCTAATATTCTCCTACGGATGGTTAGGGTTGCGTAGGTGGTACTTACCGGTTACCAGTAGTTACTGGTTGTGTGCTAAAGTTATTTATACTCTATGTTCTAAGTGCTAATTCTAACAGTATCTCTAGTTATAAAAGTGCTGATTCCTGACAGTGGTACAGGTGGCCCTGTCTTGTACATATCCCCTGTAAATTCTGCCCGTGCCTGTTGGCACATTGTGAAGTGTGTGTTTTTATCTAATGTGTTTTGGTGTAATACAAAGGCTATTTTTTTTTATACATAACCTTGTGTGGAGTTTCCTTTGTGGTGGGCCTTGGGTGTTGTTGCTGGGGGTGCATGCGCAAACACTTAACTCACATTGCCTCTGAGTTTAGCCTTACTGCTCGTGGTATGTTACCAAGTGGGTGAGCAGGGGTTATCTTGGTGCATAACTCCCTTGTCCTGACGTGGAAGTGGTGGTCTCTGATTGACTTTGGCGGAAGCCCTGGCCGGCCAGGGATCCCATTTCTAACATTGGCTCGTTCATAATGATGTTGGCAATGTTTTTCGGGGGTTTGGTGTTCTTTGGTCCAGAATTGGCAGAATTTTGGCCTTTTTGGGTGTTTTGCGGGCGTGTGTGTTTGGGTGAAAACTAAGTGAAAACTAGTCGTAGACCTTCCTTCTTCTTCTTCATCTTCTTCAAAGAGCGCAGTGGTTCGATTTTGTTCTGCCTTGCTGAGATTCTTGTGAATCGCTGGAACAAGTGACTGTCCAGGTGAGTTTCAAGAGGATCAAAGTAGTGGAAGTGCTGAAAACAGCAATGTTGTGTGAACAGCGCAATTTGCCATGTTTTGAATATACCAGTATTGCATGTTTTTGGGGGGCTGTTTGGGGGGCTTCTAGGTTTCTAGGTTTCTGTGGGTGGGTTTTGGGGTCTGGGAGCACTGCTGGCACCGTCTAATGTTGATTGCATTTGTTTTTCAGGAAATCCATGGTGGAAAAGGAGAGTTAGGGCCTAGCTGCAGAGCGTATTTGGACTGAATTGAGGGTAGGCCCATTTTTTTTGCTTTTTGCCTGTTTGGGGGTGTTCTGCTTTTGGGCGGGTGGCTGCAGGGGTCTGGGGGCATAGCTCGGAAGGTCTAATATCGGAATGAAATGTTGGACCAAATCGGAGGTGAAAAAGTTTCGCGTTTTTGCTCACTTGCCTGTCTTTGGAGTGCTGTTTGGGGGGCTTCTAGGTTTTTGTGGGTGGGATTTGGGGTCTGGCATCACTGCTGGCACAGTCTAATGTTGATTGCATTTGTTTTTCAGGAAATCCATGGTGGAAAAGTGGAGTTATGACCTAGCTGCACAGTGTATTTGGACTGAATTGAAGGCAGGCCCATTTTTGCTTTTTGCCTGTTTGGGGGTTTTCTGCTTTTGGGCGGGTGGCTGCAGGGGTCTGGGGGCATAGCTCCAAAGGTCTAATATCGGAATCAAGTGTTTAGAACCAAATCGGAGGTGAAAATGTTTTTCAATTTTCAGGGATTTCGATCACTTTAGAGTTTTCGGGGGCCTGTTTGGGGGGGTTCCTGGTGTTTGTGGGTGGGTTTTGGGGTCTTGGAGCAACGCTGGGTATGGGTAATTTTGATTGCAAGTGGTTTGAAGAAAATCCATGGTGGCAAAGGGGAGTTAGAGCCTAGCTGCAGAGCGCGCGTGGAGTGATTTTGGAAATTTGCCTATAAATTTCTAAGTCCCCATTTTTGTAGTTTTGCTTTTTGGCTATTTGATGGTCTTCTACTTGTTTTTGCCTGGGTTGACGGGTCTGGGGGCATTGCTGGGAAGGTCTAATACTGGATAAAAGTGGTTTGGAGAAAATCAGAGGTGATAAAGTTTTAGCGTTTTTGCTCACTTGCTTGTCTTTGGGGTGCTGTTTGTGGAGGTTCCTGGTGTTTGTGGGTGGGTTTTGGGGTCTTGGAGCAATGCTGGGTATGGGTAGTTTTGATTGCAAGTGGTTTGAAGAAAATCCATGGTGGCAAAGGGGAGTTAGAGCCTAACTGCAGAGCGCCCATGGAGTGATTTTGGAAATTTGCCTGAAAATTTCTGTCCCCATTTTTGTAGTTTTGCTTTTTGGCTATTTGGGGGTCTTCTACTTGTTTTAGCCTGGGTTGACGGGTCTGGGGGCATTACTGGGAAGGTCTAATACCGGATAAACGTGGTTTGGAGAAAATCTGAGGTGAAAAAGTTTTTGCGTTTTTGCTCACTTGCTTGATTTGGGGTGCTGTTTGGGGGGGGTTCCTGGTGTTTGGGGGTGGGTTTTGGGGTCTGGGAGCACTGCTGGCACAGTCTAATGTTGATTGCATTTGTTTTTCAGGAAATCCATGGTGGAAAAGTGGAGTTATGACCTAGCTGCACAGCGCGTTTGGACAGAATTGAAAAAAGGCCGAAAATATTCTAAGTATGAGATTTTCAATTTTTCTTTTTGGCTGTTTGGGGGTGTTCTGCTTTTTTGCGGGTGGGTTGGCGGGTCTTGGGGCATTGCTGGGAAGGTCTAATACCGGATAAAAGTGGTTTGGAGAAAATCCATGTTGAAAAGCGTTTTGGCACTTTTTGTAACTTAGGGCTCGTTAGGGTTAGCAGCAGTATTGCATGTGTTTTGGGGTGTTCTAGATTTTTGCAACTGGGTTCGGGGGTCTTAGAGCACTCATGGGAATGTGTAATTTTGGTTGCAAGTGGTTTGAAGAAAATCCATGGTGGGAAAGGGGGGATTTGGCCTAGTTAAAGAAAGCGTTTGCCACTATTCTTAACTTAGGGCGGGTACTGTGGAGGTTCTCGCTGATTCGTCTCAGCCGTCTCAGCTTTCCAGCGTCTCCGCGTGTAAATGACTTCCGCATTTACAGGCAGAGACGCTGGAAAGCAGTACGGCTTAACCTGCCGCTCACATGGATACTCCTATGGTGTGTCGCATCTTTGGTATTAACCATCACATGGACGGCTGAGACAAATCAGCGAGAACCTCCACAGTACCCGGTAGCCGGGTCGGATTTAGAAGCGGCTGAGAGCACCTAGCCATTGTGGCAATAGCTTTGGAACCGCTGCCCGCGGGAGCCCTGATAAAGTCGTGGGCTACTAGCACTGACGAAACACGTGTTGGCTGGGTGTGGTGGATAAAATCTGAATTGAGGAAAAACTTCTATCAAGACTAAGTATAAGCAAATTTTGCGAATCTGACGTTCGCAAATTTTGCGAATTTGCGAACTTGCAATCCGGAAAATCCGCGAATTCCCCGTTATTTGCGGATTTTTTTTTTTGTGTTCGCAAGTGTTTCTGCTAGTTCGCGAGGATTTGGTAGTAGTTCGCAATTGCGAACTTACTTATCGGCTCGCAACGGTCGTGACTATGTTGTTTCTACGTCTGGTTCATCATCACAGCCTCCCAGCACCCTCTGTTTCACCACTGCCACCCTCTCTTTGACCCATGCCACCCTCTGTTACATCAATGCCACCCTCTGGTTCATCATCACTGTAGAAGATGGGGGGGAAAAGCAAGCACACCTGCCCTGCTTCAACTGACATGAATTAATTTGGGGTTAGTTTATTAACAACACCTGCCCTGCCCCAACTGACAATAATGAATTAGGGGCTAATTAATGTGTCACTGAATTTGAAGTTCCAGCCTGGCACTTGCTTGTCTGCTCCTTTAGCTGTAAATCAGGACCTTTGTGGCATACAGTTAAGGTCATAGCAGGGTCACACAATTGTTGCAAGCAGGCAACCGAATTCTGGAGGGCCCCCTCAGGAAGCACAACAGGGAATCGTTACAAATCATGAGATTGACCTTTTGCACCTGCTCATTTGTTTTGCTTTTCCAAAAATCATTTTTCAGTAATTTCGCGCTATTTGCGAGGCTCGGCATCGTGCGAAACCGACCGCGGAAGCCGCCAATTCGTGCGAATGAGCTTTATATTTTTTTGCAGCGTGTTATTTCGCGAGTTTTTTTGCAGTATTCGCGAGCCGCTTGCAGCACAACACGCGAATTTACCCCAAGGTCGAGTGCGGGCGCGGCCATTTTGTTTGCGTGACGTATTTCCGTTTCCGCCCGCTAAGTATAATCTCGCGAGGTAAGCTCATTGCGAGTACAAGTTTGCACGAGATCGCGAGGAAAATTGTGTGCGAACTTACTTTCGCGCTCGTGAACGGGCGGCCATCTTGTTTTTCATTCATTTCCTGTGTCTGGGCATGGTGTTTATCCTCTTGCTATCTTTGCCATCCTTTGCTTGTTTTCAGTTTTTTTTCCAACGATTTTGCTTCTTATCTATCCCTCTCTTTTCCTAGCTGTATATTTTTGTCTTTTCTGCTATTTTTGTTTACTTTTAAACTACTTTTTAAACTCTTTTCTTTTCTTCTTCCCTATCCTATTCCTTCTTAATTTTCTACTTCCTACCTTACCTGCCCAGACCATGGTAAAGCCAGGTGTCGTGAAGCTGCCCAGGCACTTGAGGGGCGCAGCGGCGGCGGGGAGGAGGAGTCCTGGACCCCGTGCCAGGACAGCATGCGGGCGATTGAGGGGGGAGCAGGTGACCCGACGGGAGATCTTCAGCCCGGAGGAAGTGGGTGCGCTGGTCTACTTCGTCCAGCGCCGCCTGCCCAGGACCATCGCGGGAGGTGGCAGGATCGCGGCTGGCTACAACATCCGGGAGCGCCGGAAGCTGTGGCAGAAGGTGTGCTGGGCCATGTCCCAACTCTCCGGGGTCCAGCGCACCTACAGCCAAGTCACCCACCGCTGGACGGACGTCCTGGACAGGGAGCGCGACCTGCTGGACCAGCTCGGCTTGGAGATCCCCGGGCTTGGTGAGTAGTAGTAGCTATTTCATCACACACTACTATGTTTTCTCCTGCTCTGTGTTGTTGTATTGCAAATATTTGTTTTTTACATGGAGCAAGCCAATAATGCTGCTGACGATTACATTGTAGTTAAATTATATTTCAAAATCTTCTGTGCATTTCAGGTGCACTGCTCTCCTTCTCAGTGGCGTTGCTACTATGCTTATTTGTTTTCTATTTTGTGGTCTCATTGGCCTGAGTAACAATTATGTATGAGTGTACTTTACAGAACTGCGTAATGCTAGACACTAGGGGGCAGATTACATTTACAAGCCCCTTGCGCCACGTTTACGTTGCCTTGCGTGACGCAACAGCGGCGTAAACGTGGCGCATCCCTGCGAGTCATTTACAGCATGACGCATCTAGGGAGATGCGTCATGTTATAAATCCATGGGCCTGTGCCACAATGGGTGCATTCCTAGTATTCAGGGTGGGCGGTCCTGCGGCTGTGCACCTCGCAAAAGTGCCTGCGTGAAATCTACAAGATTTAACGCAGGCACTTCTGCGACGCTGCTACGTCAATTCAATTCCTTATGCCTGCTTGAAGCAGGCGTAAGGACTGACACAGCATGTTAAGTATTGGGTGGCCCTGAGCATTACTGGAGTTGCATTGCGTTGGCGACGTGACTCCAGCGATGCGCCGCTCTTACGTGACGAGATGCGTCACGCAAGTGCCTACCCTTGCGCCAGGGCGCGCCGCATTGTAAATGAGGCGCATCTGCCGTGTCGCAAGGGTAGTTTTGCGTGACGCATTTGATCTGGCGCATCTCTGGAGATGCGCCAGAACGCGTAAGTAAGTATGCCCTTAAGGGGCAGAATTGCAATTACCGTCGCATCCCTGCAAAGTAGCAGGGATGTGCCAGTAATTGTGCGGCCCGCTGCCACCACCAAACATGGTGCGCCGTATTTGCAATGCGGCGCACCATGGGCCCAAAACGTCACCGAAGCTTTACTGCTGGAGTTGCGTCGCAACGATGACGCAGCTCCAGCAATGCTCTGGGGTACCCTATCTCCCCAATGCTGGGTCAAGCCGTACGTCTGCTTCAAGCAGGTGCAGGGTTTGTGTGACGCATCATTGTCCTAAAGGTGACTGATTGAAATTTTGTAGATTTCCCTCAGCCACTTTTAGGATGTGTTCCAGCGCAGGAATGCCCTCCTTGCGCCGGAACGCCCCCTGATGGCGCAGGGCTTTATAACTGGATGCATCTCCCAAATGCGTCACGTTGTTATAATATTATACGCCGCACCATGGTGCCTCTTTTGTTTAGCTGCTGCGTCACAAAAGTCACGCAAGAACGGAGCAAAAGAACCGCAAGGGGCTTAAATCTGCCCCTTCCTTTGTACCCCTGACAATAAGAAAAATAGTGGCAGTGGATTGATAGTTTGAATATTTAAATGACTGGTTATGTAGCAGGCAACTGTCAGTGTTGTCACTGATCTGACTGAAATCACAATGGAGTTTGTCTGTCACTTTGCGTCTTGCCTGCGGACTGCTGCCTGCCAGTCCTAGGTGAACCTTTCAGTACTTTGTTTAGTGAGTTACGTGACTTTCGAAGTCGCAGGTCCGCAAATCAATGAAAACTAACCCTAATCAATATAATTTCGCGGAAATATTTTGTTATTGTTGTTTTGAAATGTTTGATTTGGTTGACATTGACAAGCAACAATCATCCATGTTTTCTGTTCTTTCTTTCATGTTGTACGTCAGCTCCCCCCAGGGGCGAGGGGAGACAGGAGCAGCAGGCGGCAGATGCTGTTGAACAGGGCCAGGATCAGGCAGGCGAGGGCTCCTTTGCTGGCCCCAGTAAGTTTTCATTTTAGACTAGTACCTATTTTTCGTAGCGTTCCTCATTTGATTTTTTCAAAATCGTCTTTGATCTTCTTGTAGACTGTATCTAAATTCTTATCCTGCCTCTACTATGACTCCCTGTGGTATTACTAGATTATTCTTATTAGTCTGTCTGTGTAGCTAACTAAGATTGCACGGTTGGCGAAACTCCCATTCTAGTCAGCAATAGCTCTATCAACTTAGTGCAGTGCAGTCCTCTGGGATTGTCCATAATGTCTTTTGAAGTGTTCTATCTGCTTTGAAAATTCCCAACTATAAAATGTGAATGACCACCAAGAAAGAATAAGATACTACCTTTTGGTTTGGATAGGAGGACAATCCATACCACTACTGTTGAGGGGACAATTCTTCTGCAGAAACAACTATGGACAATAAATAGTGCATTGCTTATCAATTATAATAGGCGCTGTTAGAGTTTCCACATACCTCTGTGATAACAGACTTTGAACCCCCAATGTCCTTACTGAGTGACTACATAGTGTGGCACAGTCATTTACCTCCCGAATTCATCCATGATTGATCCCCAATGATGATTATCCAACGTAGCTCAAGAGTACGGAGTCAGAGTCAAGAAGTGTCAGAGGCACGGACTCATGCTTGCAAAAATTGCAAAACCTTTCGCTCAGTCACTCTAGTCTGGACCAAAAAACACAGAGTCTATTTAAGTTTAAAAGCTTTATTAAAAGTAAACACATTTATTAAAATGAAGTCATAATAAAAAAACTAAACGTTTAACTGAGACTGGAAAAGTGGTTAGAGCTGACGATTAATTGAAGACATTTCTTGTGGTCGAGCCGAGCTCTCACCTTGTTTCAACTCGATCTTGTTGTTAGAAGTCCATCTTCTGTCTGTGTGGAGAAAAATGGTGCGTGTTAAAAAGCCAGCCTTCATCAGTTGTGCCAAAAAGTGCCGCAAGACAACACCCTACCCTGGAAAAAGGGACATTTTTTTTTACTTTAGAGTACACAGTCACAAATTACATTGTTTTCACATGTCTTCATTCCTATACCAAATACTAGTGAGTGGTTTATTCTAACATTTTTAAATGTACTTTGTAGGTGGAACATCTGGTGGCGGGGCCAACGCGGAGGTGGTGGTGCTCGACACGGAGGCGGAGGGCAATTCCTCAGGGGAGGATGCGGCGGTTCCAGTGCCGGCTGTGAGAGTTCAGACGGTGATGGTGGCGGGCAGAGGTAAGCTCTTATATATTCCTTACTTATTGAGATTGAAGACGTGGCTGGGAAGGAAAGAATATGAGATGCATGGCTGGGTGAATGATGAAGCAATGATTGGTGGAAGGACAACAGCCTGGGTGGGTGACACAGAAACTGTATGTGTCCATAATATACCTGGATCATGCTACTATCTGACTCTTAGATAGCATATGTGTATCTAGAGCAGGGGTACTCATAGTACGGCCCGTGGGCCGGTGGCGGCCCGGCAAGACTTTCTTGGCGGTGCGCAGACCTTGCAGACAATCACTGCTCCCCCGGCCCCCACAGAGCAGAGGCTTTGTTGTATTTCACCTGTTAGCGCCCCTGCATCTCCACTCTGACAATCACTGCTCCCCCGGCCCCCACAGAGCAGAGTGGAGATGCAGGGCCACAAAGAGGTGAAATAGAACAAAGCCTCTGCTCTCTGGGGCCGGGCAAGCAGTGATTGTCAGGATGGAGATGCAGGGGCGCTACAACAAACAAAGCCTCAATAATATGTTAATGGTCTTTTAAAGACCTGTTAAGTACTTTGGTGTGGCTGTCTGTGTGTGCGCGTTGAGGAAGCTGTCTCAGCCCGGGCTGAAGGCTGACACAGACAGACACACACACAGTGAGATGACAGAGGGGGAGGGAGAGGGAGGGCGGGAGGGAGAGAGAGATGGAGAGGGAGGGCAGGAGGGAGAGCAGGAAGGAGAGAGATGTATGTAAATGCTGGGTCTGGTGGCTCAGTGGATGAAGGCATCTGCTGCAGGGACCTGTGTGCAACCTCATGGTCACAAGTTTTTGTTTTGCTTTAGCCCCGCCCCCTCTGTCTCCGCCCCCACCAGTGCGGCCCTCGGCCACAAACTACACTGTAAATTTAGCCCCTGAGAGAAAGTTTGTGAGTACCCATGATCTAGAGAGAGTAGACGGTCAGTGGATGAACTAAGTGTAACTTTGAAGAGCATGTAACACAGCACCCGCACGTCCGTTCCAGTGTAGGAAAGGCAAGGAAAAGAAGTTGTAATTTTGTCCAAATACTACCATCAATAGTAGCAGTAGTTTGTATTGCAAGCACAGCATAGATCCGGTTATTACGGTGGCCACTCCCTACCTCTCTTAATAAGTTTAGTAGTACTCAGTCATTCATGTGTGGATGTATCACTGGTCACTCAATAAAAAGCAAAGCACCTAAAGTCATCCCATATGTAAGCAAAAACATCCCATGTGAAGTGATAGATAATCAGATTATTATTTATCTTCTTCATTTTTCCATTTCTAGTACTCATTTGCACTGTAGGGTGAAAGTTAAATTAATTAAGCAGTAGCCCTTGTAACAGAGTATTCTCAGTGCCACCCATAATAGAAAAGTAAGAGCTTCACCACCTGCATGTACTGGACCGGTACAGTAACGCAAGTCTAGGTCACTCATCATGGCGTGCGTCTCTTTTTCTCGGGTGCAAGTTCACTGCGCTGGCATTATGCCGGCTTGCAGAAGATAACGTACCAATTTTCCTAAACAAGAGACAAGAAGAAGAATAAGACTGGTGTACTTTCATAGTCAACTCCAATGGAAGTCCATCGTGCTCGTTGAATTTGTTCCTTAAACTCCCACTAATGTTAGAGCAAAGATGAAGAAGTGGGAGGTTAGATAGATACTGGCCTCAATAGTTATGTAATGCGCTTGCAAGTTGCTAGTTGTACTGTTAATCTTAAAGAGCATTGGTTACAGACTATGTCTTTCTTTCTTCATATAGATGCTCCTTCCAAACAAACAAGGAGGAAGGAGCTGGCTACAGCGGCCCGGCAATGGAGGATCACTGCCACTGTTGCAGAATATCGGCGGCTGGTGGCCCTGGAGGACGACGATAGTGTGCAGTCGACCACAACAACAACGTTGTCTGCATCGGCCTCCGTGCCCCCACGGGCTGCCACCCAGCACAGTGCTCCAGCCAGACTGAGCTGGGCTGCCAAAGCCAAACGCCACCGCCGAGCAGCAAGGACAACAGCTGCCTCTCACAGCCATTGTAACTGCAAGGCACGCCTGCGCCGCAGTACCCTGGGGGTGTCCCTCCTTCAGCAGGAGCTCCACCACTTCACAAACGTGTTGGAGGGGCTCCGCGTAGAGAACGCCTTGCTCCGCCAGGAGTATGATGCCCTGGCCCAAAAAGTAAACAGCATCCACCCATAGTGTCCCTTGCCCCTTTTTTAGAGACTTTTGGGTGGTGGGAATAGGGAGTTGGGTTTGGGACTTTTAAAGGACAACCGTTGGGGTTAGGGAGGGTCTTGCGGGAGATTATTTTGTTAGGGATATAAATATACTTTTTCAAACTTTATCTGAGCATACCTGTTTTTTACTCTTTGCCTGGTGGGTGGGGGTTTAACAGTAACTTTGTTTTCCTGAAATTTTAGTTCCATTTTCTTCCTTTAAGTGTAACTGCCCAAATGTTTTCAACACTAAGTGCCTCTCACAGAGTAAGTGAAGTGAATTCAAGAGTCCTAGGACTTTAGTAGTACTACCGTCAGTCTCTCGTCTCTCCTAATACTCCATTGTACTCCCTCCCACCAAACGCTTATCTTACCTGTAATTTGTCTTTGAAAGTAGGGCTAGACCCAGGGCTGGCTCCAGGGGAAACAGCGAATAAGGTTGGCGATCCTGGGCGGATAAAATTTCCTCATAGTGGTGGTACTAGTGGTATGACACAGTGGCAGTTGCATGCCTATGAAAAAAAAGAAAATGAAATCTGGTTTGTCCTCCTGAGCAATACAACGGTACAATAGAGAATATAGCAGGTGACAGTACACTAGAACAGTGCCACATTGTAGCCTAACAAATGGTAAAGTATAACTACTAATTCGGTTGAAGTTCTTTGACATTAGCCATGAGTCTTTGTCAAGCAGAGTAAGAATATATCCTCGGATTTCTTCACCAGCCTGTTGCTATCACCTTATCCTCCCCAGCAAGTGTGTGGATTTATTGCTGTAATTTAGTCACACATCAATCAAAACCACACAGCCCGGGGGAAGAGGGTTAGGGTTTGAAAAATGGATGGGTACGGGGGTTTTTGGGAAAGGTTTTGGGAGACAAGAAAAAATAGCACAGCATGGACAAACAATTGTGAACATAAGCAAATCTTTGGGTACAAACCTATCCATCAATCTTTGAAAGTGCTTGCACTACTGCATGCATGTCAGTGAAAAGTAAGTAGTACTTTCGACAACTGTGGAAGAAAGAATGCGACAGTACAGGGCGTGTGTGGAATTATTGATAACTATATTCAACATAAGGTCTCTGTTGCCAGATACCTGAGAGCCTTGCGGGTCACTATAAATCTATTCACAACACTCAATGGGGTTGGTCTGGAAGGTGTAGTAGATAGAAAAGGAGAAATTGCTCTTTTTCTAGGTGTCCCCTCACTCACCAGGGTTGCCCCTTGGTGACATGCTTCATCATTGGGGCCATCCCAGTCCTCTACGGGCTGGGGCGTGCTGCGACTTGCGAATTACATAGGAGCACTTACAAATGACTATGTGATAGTGGAGTGGACTAAGTGATGTGTTAAAGGATCAATTTAGAAGCAGAGAGAGATCCAAGAAATGCAGTCACAGTCCTAGAAAAACACAATGGATACTGTATCTGTATGTTGTTGTAGTTGTCCTGTTGAATTTGGTAAGTAAGTTGCATGCAGAAAAAAAATCCTCTTGTTAGCGGCACTCCTCCATTCCATCTGACGCTTCGTCCATCAATGTTGGTGACCAGAAGACACCCTGTCCACTCCCTGCCTGGCGGATGCTGAATTGCGGCTCGCTAATGTGAAGCCTGACTCCATCCTTTTTTCCCCATTGCACAGACTGAAACCCGGCCTGTAATTATTCAACGAAAAACAGGAAGTGATATAATATTACAACACCACTGATAAATAAATATAAGGTATGTAGGCTATGGAGTGCAAAAACTCACACTTTGATTTTCCTAGTAGACAGTACAATATTTTTGACAGTGCGTACTCTGTCTGAGTCACCTTTTGAAGGATAAATAAGTATGGGCAAATTAATGTAGCGGATCTTTCCCCTCAAGCTAGGTGTACTGTAAACTGTGTTTTAGAACAAAATTAGATCTTCCCAGCAGTGCTCCCACCCAGACCCTTACTAAAGCCAGTCGCAAAAATGTAGAAGACCCCCAATCAAATCACAAAAAACGAGGCCTAGCAGAAAACTGGTGACAAAACGTACTTTGAAAGTAAAAGTAGGCCCAAATACCCCCTTACCCACCGTGGATTGCATTCAAACCACTTGCAAGCAACCAAGCAAAAGTATGCTAACCCTAACGAACCCTAAGTTAGGAATAGTGGCAAAGGCTTTCTTTAAGTATGCCAAATCCCCCCTTTCCCACCATGGATTTTCTTCAAATGACTTGCAACCAAAATTACACATTCTCACGAGTGCTCTAAGACCCCAGAACTCAGTTGCAAAAATGTAGAACACCCCGAAACACATGCAATCCTGCTGCTAGGGCTAACGAACCCTAAGTTACAAAAAGTGCCAAAAGGCTTTTCGGCGTGGATTTTGTCCCAACCACTTCCACCCGGTATTAGCACTTCCCAGGAATGGCCCAAGACCCGCCAACCCACCCGCCAAAAAGCATAACACCCCCAAACAGGCCAAAAGCAACATCTCCTACTTACAATATTTCTCGGCCTTCGGTCCAAACGCGCTGCGTAGCTAGGCCATAAGTCCGGTTTGCCACCAAGGATTTCCTGAAAAGCAAATGCAATCAAGATTAGAGTGTCCCAGCAGTGCTGACAGACCCCGAAACTCACCCACAAACAGACGGAACCCCCCCTAAGAGCACCTCAAAGACAAGCAAGTCAGCAAAAACACAAAGAAATTTCCGCCTCGGATTTGGTCCAAACCACTTTTATCCGGTATTAGAGCTTCCCAGCAATGGCCCCAGAGCCGTCAACCCAGGAGAAAATGAGTAGAAGACCCCCAAACAGCCAAAGAGCAAAAGTACAAAAATGGGGACTTAGTCATTTTTTCCCAAATTTCCCAAATCACTCCGCGCGCGCTCTGCAGCTAGGCCCTAACTCCCCTCTGCCACCATGGATTTGCTTCAAACCTCCTGCAAAGTAAAGTATCCATAGGCAGCAGTGCTCCCAGACCCCGAAACCCACCCACAAACACCAGGAAGCCCCCCAAACAGGCCCCCAAAAATGCTACATTGAGCAAAATGTCAGAAATAGCACACAAAAAAATCGACCTGGGTTTTGTCCCAACCACTTCTACCCAGTATTAGACCTTCCCAGCAATGGCCCAAGACCCAACAACCCATCCGCCAAAGAGCATAACACCCCCAAACAGGCCAAAAGCAACATCTCCTACTTACAATATTTCTCGGCCTTCGGTCCAAACGCGCTGTGTAGCTAGGCCATAAGTCCGGTTTGCCACCACGGATTTCCTGAAAAGCAAATGCAATCAAGATTAGAGTGTCCCAGCAGTGCTGACAGACCCCGAAACTCACCCACAAACAGACGGAACCCCCCTAAGAGCACCTCAAAGGCAAGCAAGTCAGCAAAAACACAAAACATTTCCGCCTCGGATTTGGTCCAAACCACTTTTATCCGGTATTAGAGCTTCCCAGCAATGGCCCCAGAGCCGTCAACCCAGGAGAAAACGAGTAGAAGACCCCCAAACAGCCAAAGAGCAAAAGTACAAAAATGGGGACTTAGTCATTTTTTCCCAAATTTCCCAAATCACTCCGCGCGCGCTCTACAGCTAGGCCCTAACTCCCCTCTGCCACCATGGATTTGCTTCAAACCTCTTGCAAAGTAAAGTATCCATAGGCAGCAGTGCTCCCAGACCCCGAAAACCACCCACAAACACCAGGAAGCCCCCAAACAGGCCCTGAAAACGCTACATTGAGCAAAATGTCAGAAATAGCACCAAAAAAAATCGGCCTGGATTTTGTCCCAACCACTTCTACCCGGTATTAGACCTTCCCAGGAATGACCCAAGACCCGCCAACCCACCCGCCAAAAAGCATAACACCCCCAAACAGGCCAAAAGCAACATCTCCTACTTACAATATTTCTCTGCCTTCGGTCCAAACGCGCTGCGTAGCTAGGCCATAAGTCCGGTTTGCCACCACGGATTTCCTGAAAAGCAAATGCAATCAAGATTAGAGTGTCCCAGCAGTGCTGACAGACCCCGAAACTCACCCACAAACAGACGGAACCCCCCCTAAGAGCACCTCAAAGGCCAGAAAGTCAGCAAAAACACAAAAAAAATCTGCCTCGGATTTGGTCCAAACCACTTTTATCCGGTATTAGAGCTTCCCAGCAATGGCCCCAGAGCCGTCAACTCACCTGCAAAGAGGTAGAACAATACCCCCACAAGTGCTGAGTCTTTCTTCATTGGGCGTAAACTAGCCCTCTGCTTTGAATGAAATGAGAGTCTGGAGGAGGAGGATAGAGGAGCATGTTCTTCTGAACTTGTGAACCTGAGGAATGCAGACTGCGGCACCTTCAAATCAATTAGCAAACAAGTGAAGACAGTTCTGCTGATGGGCTTGTTTTTGTGATTATCTGATAAAAGTTTGAATTATATTAACTGTGCACAACAAAGAAAGACAGACACACAGGAATAAAAGTGAATAAGGACGAAAAAGAAAGTTATTGATTCGTTGTCTCATTTTCAGGGCTCGGTATCACGGTCCATAATTGAGAGTAAGGCTTCGTCATCATACTCTGCGAATTCAGGCAGGGTGAGCTCAGTGTCACCTGACAGAGAAGAAATTCCCTCATCTATGTTGCTGGCCACCTCGTCTTCATCCAGCGCGCTTTCTCGTACTCAGAAATCTGGTGGAATGAGGTGCTGATTCATCTTGATCATTGTTAACCTCTTCACATTTTTGGGCGAGAGGTGGCTCCGTTTGGAAGTTACAATGCCACCAGCAGCACTGAAAACAGGTTCAGAAGACACGCTTGCGAGTGGGCAAGACAAGTAGTTTAAAGCCAGGTTGGTGAGCTGTGGCCACAATTCTTTTTTCCCATGCCAATACGCCAATGGGTCAGCATTAACATAGACCTCTGTTGAGTCATTCAGATAGTCCTTGACCATCGAATCAAGGTTCTCCTCCAAGGTTCCTCCACTTTGCTTAGCTGTTGCTGTGACCTTTTGAGAACCAAACCCAAGCCGAGCTAGCCAATCCTCTTCAGCCTCCAATGTTACTGTTGTGTCTGGTGGTGCAGATGATCCGGTTGCCGGTCTCTTTAACGGCTGAGAGGTCACTTGTGCCGCAGCCACAGGTGCAGAAGTAAATTGTTTTGACTGGGGATGGCCTGCTGATGCTGATGTACTGCCTTTTCCTTCAATTTGCTGCCGTTCTCTTTCAAACCTCTTGGCTGAGGAGGAAACTGGTGTGGGAGCACACTGCTTCACCTCCCAGCAGAGTCGCCCCTGGGCATCATGGTAGATGCAGTTCACCCCTTTTTGTAACTTTAAGCTCCCTTGAGCAGCGGGCTGACGAGCCTGGGATCCTGCACCTACGCGCCGGAGTGGTACTATACCTGGCAGATATTGGCAGCCATCGGCGACCCCAGAACACTGCCTATCCCTGCTGACGAGGGTTGAAAACCCGAAACACGTGTCCAGGGATGGCGAAGACAGCGAAGATAGCAAGATCGAAAGACAATGCATCGCGAACACTCTACTACAATGACCAGAGACCTTAGGGGCAACTTCCGCCGGTGTGTGAGTAGTGTGCGACCCCACCCCCTTTTTGTAACTTTAAGCTCCCTTGAGCAGTGGGCTGACGAGCCTGGGATCCCGCACCTACGCGCCGGAGTGGTACTATCCCTGGCAGATATTGGCAGCCATCGGCGACCCCAGAACACTGCCTATCCCTGCTGACGAGGGTTGAAAACCCGAAACACGTGTCCAGGGATGGCGAAGACAGCGAAGATAGCAAGATCGAAAGATGATGCATCGCGAACACTCTACTACAATGACCAGAGACCTTAGGGGCAACTTCCGCCGGTGTGTGAGTAGTGTGCGACCCCACCCCCTTTTTGTAACTTTAAGCTCCCTTGAGCAGCGGGCTGACGAGCCTGGGATCCCGCACCTACGCGCCGGAGTGGTACTATACCTGGCAGATATTGGCAGCCATCGGCGACCCCAGAACACTGCCTATCCCTGCTGACGAGGGTTGAAAACCCGAAACACGTGTCCAGGGATGGCGAAGACAGCGAAGATAGCAAGATCGAAAGATGATGCATCGCGAACACTCTACTACAATGACCAGAGACCTTAGGGGCAACTTCCGCCGGTGTGTGAGTAGTGTGCGACCCCACCCCCTTTTTGTAACTTTAAGCTCCCTTGAGCAGCGGGCTGACGAGCCTGGGATCCCGCACCTACGCGCCGGAGTGGTACTATACCTGGCAGATATTGGCAGCCATCGGCGACCCCAGAACACTGCCTATCCCTGCTGACGAGGGTTGAAAACCCAAAACACGTGTCCAGGAATGGCGAAGACAGCGAAGATAGCAAGATCGAAAGATGATGCATCGTGAACACTCTACTACAATAACCAGAAACCTTAGGGGCAACTTCCGCCGGTGTGTGAGTAGTGTGCGACCCCACCCCCTTTTTGTAACTTTAAGCTCCCTTGAGCAGCGGGCTGACGAGCCTGGGATCCCGCACCTACGCGCCGGAGTGGTACTATACCTGGCAGAAATTGGCAGCCATCGGCGACCCCAGAACACTGCCTATCCCTGCTGACGAGGGTTGAAAACCCGAAACACGTGTCCAGGGATGGCGAAGACAGCGAAGATAGCAAGATCGAAAGATGATGCATCGCGAACACTCTACTACAATGACCAGAGACCTTAGGGGCAACTTCCGCCGGTGTGTGAGTAGTGTGCGACCCCACCCCCTTTTTGTAACTTTAAGCTCCCTTGAGCAGCGGGCTGACGAGCCTGGGATCCCGCACCTACGCGCCAGAGTGGTACTATACCTGGCAGAAATTGGCAGCCATCGGCGACCCCAAAACACTGCCTATCCCTGCTGACGAGGGTTGAAAACCCGAAACACGTGTCCAGGGATGGCGAAGACAGCGAAGATAGCAAGATCGAAAGATGATGCATCGCGAACACTCTACTTCAATGACCAGAGACCTTAGGGGCAACTTCCGCTGGTGTGTGAGTAGTGTGCGACCCCACCCCCTTTTTGTAACTTTAAGCTCCCTTGAGCAGCGGGCTGACGAGCCTGGGATCCCGCACCTACGCGCCGGAGTGGTACTATACCTGGCAGATATTGGCAGCCATCGGCGACCCCAGAACACTGCCTATCCCTGCTGACGAGGGTTGAAAACCCGAAACACGTGTCCAGGGATGGCGAAGACAGCGAAGATAGCAAGATCGAAAGATGATGCATCGCGAACACTCTACTACAATGACCAGAGACCTTAGGGGCAACTTCCGCCGGTGTGTGAGTAGTGTGCGACCCCACCCCCTTTTTGTAACTTTAAGCTCCCTTGAGCAGCGGGCTGATGAGCCTGGGATCCCGCACCTACGCGCCGGAGTGGTACTATACCTGGCAGATATTGGCAGCCATCGGCGACCCCAGAACACTGCCTATCCCTGCTGACGAGGGTTGAAAACCCGAAACACGTGTCCAGGGATGGCGAAGACAGCGAAGATAGCAAGATCGAAAGATGATGCATCGCGAACACTCTACTACAATGACCAGAGACCTTAGGGGCAACTTCCGCCGGTGTGTGAGTAGTGTGCGACCCCACCCCCTTTTTGTAACTTTAAGCTCCCTTGAGCAGCGGGCTGACGAGCCTGGGATCGCGCACCTACGCGCCGGAGTGGTACTATACCTGGCAGATATTGGCAGCCATCGGCGACCCCAGAACACTGCCTATCCCTGCTGACGAGGGTTGAAAACCCGAAACACGTGTCCAGGGATGGCGAAGACAGCGAAGATAGCAAGATTGAAAGATGATGCATCGCGAACACTCTACTACAATGACCAGAGACCTTAGGGGCAACTTCCGCCGGTGTGTGAGTAGTGTGCGACCCCACCCCCTTTTTGTAACTTTAAGCTCCCTTGAGCAGCGGGCTGACGAGCCTGGGATCCCGCACCTACGCGCCGGAGTGGTACTATACCTGGCAGATATTGGCAGCCATCGGCGACCCCAGAACACTGCCTATCCCTGCAGACGAGGGTTGAAAACCCGAAACACGTGTCCAGGGATGGCGAAGACAGCGAAGATAGCAAGATCGAAAGATGATGCATCGCGAACACTCTACTACAATGACCAGAGACCTTAGGGGCAACTTCCGCCGGTGTGTGAGTAGTGTGCGACCCCACCCCCTTTTTGTAACTTTAAGCTCCCTTGAGCAGCGGGCTGATGAGCCTGGGATCCCGCACCTACGCGCCGGAGTGGTACTATACCTGGCAGATATTGGCAGCCATCGGCGACCCCAGAACACTGCCTATCCCTGCTGACGAGGGTTGAAAACCCGAAACACGTGTCCAGGGATGGCGAAGACAGCGAAGATAGCAAGATCGAAAGATGATGCATTGCGAACACTCTACTACAATGACCAGAGACCTTAGGGGCAACTTCCGCCGGTGTGTGAGTAGTGTGCAACCCCACCCCCTTTTTGTAACTTTAAGCTCCCTTGAGCAGCGGGCTGACGAGCCTGGGATCCCGCACCTACGCGCCGGAGTGGTACTATACCTGGCAGATATTGGCAGCCATCGGCGACCCCAGAACACTGCCTATCCCTGCTGACGAGGGTTGAAAACCCGAAACACGTGTCCAGGGATGGCGAAGACAGCGAAGATAGCAAGATCGAAAGATGATGCATCGCGAACACTCTACTACAATGACCAGAGACCTTAGGGGCAACTTCCGCCGGTGTGTGAGTAGTGTGCGACCCCACCCCCTTTTTGTAACTTTAAGCTCCCCTGAGCAGCGGGCTGACGAGCCTGGGATCCCGCACCTACGCGCCGGAGTGGTACTATACCTGGCAGATATTAGCAGCCATCGGCGACCCCAGAACACTGCCTATCCCTGCTGACGAGGGTTGAAAACCCGAAACACGTGTCCAGGGATGGCGAAGACAGCGAAGATAGCAAGATCAAAAGATGATGCATTGCGAACACTCTACTACAATGACCAGAGACCTTAGGGGCAACTTCCGCCGGTGTGTGAGTAGTGTGCGACCCCACCCCCTTTTTGTAACTTTAAGCTCCCTTGAGCAGCGGGCTGACGAGCCTGGGATCCCGCACCTACGCGCCGGAGTGGTACTATACCTGGCAGATATTGGCAGCCATCGGCGACCCCAGAACACTGCCTATCCCTGCTGACGAGGGTTGAAAACCCGAAACACGTGTCCAGGGATGGCGAAGACAGCGAAGATAGCAAGATCGAAAGATGATGCATCGCGAACACTCTACTGCAATGACCAGAGACCTTAGGGCAACTTCCGCCGGTGTGTGAGTAGTGTGCGACCCCACCCCCTTTTTGTAACTTTAAGCTCCCTTGAGCAGCGGGCTGACGAGCCTGGGATCCCGCACCTACGCGCCGGAGTGGTACTATACCTGGCAGATATTGGCAGCCATCGGCGACCCCAGAACACTGCCTATCCCTGCTGACGAGGGTTGAAAACCCGAAACACGTGTCCAGGGATGGCGAAGACAGCGAAGATAGCAAGATCGAAAGATGATGCATCGCGAACACTCTACTACAATGACCAGAGACCTTAGGGGCAACTTCCGCCGGTGTGTGAGTAGTGTGCGACCCCACCCCCTTTTTGTAACTCTTGGCTGAGGAGGCTATCCACTGTTTGTACTTTGTAACATCTTCATCAGCAAAAGGAAAGAATGCTTGGCCTGCCAGCGCCTTTTTGTATCGTGGATCCAGAATAGTAGCACAAATGAAATGCTGGTTTGTAGGTGCTCTAATAATTTCTCAGCCAGAACAAAAGGGTCTTGGTTTTTTTCATCTTTTTCAAACACAGAACATACCTCCTTCAGTTGGTGCTCCAGCATGTACAACAATGGGACAGCTTTTCCCAAATTACAGTCCTCCTTGCTGACTGCAGGCGTGAAGAACTCAAAAGGACGAAGCATGAGTGTCAGGCTTTTAACTATGTTACATTGCGCCGCACCCATCCTCAGGTCCTCCTTCTGAGCTGTACCCTGTGTTAAGAAATCGTGATCGAGTACCGTATACTGCTCATACAGACGCTCAAGCATGTAGAAGGTTGAGTTCCAACGTGTTACCACCTCCTGGATGAGTGCTTTCACTGGCATTTGACGTTCATATAGCAGGCTCCTCAGATGCTTCCGGGCCTTAAAAGAATGGCTGAAATGGTTGCACATTTTTCGGCAGGTCTCCACTACTCTGTACGCTGCACTGTCTTTATCACCCAAGAATTTTTTGACAACCAGGTTTATACAGTGCGCCAAACACGGCACTCTGAAATAGTCACTCAGCTGCATGGCCTTAACTATATTGGAGCCATTGTCCGTGGAAACATAACCAACCTGGCGTTTTTTTGGGGACAGCCAGTCAAGGGCCTTTGTGTTGAAGACATCCAAAATGTTTTCTGCTGTGTGACGTTTCTCCAAACCAAACATGGATAGTGTTGCATGTTTCCGAGCAGCTTTAAAAACAATGTCCGGGTCAACACCTGCGTTTAGCTTTGCTTTAGCCCCTGAAACAGAGACCCAGTGTGCAGTGATGCACATGTAATCAGCGCCTGCGCCACTGGTCCACATGTCTGTTGTCAGATGTATAGTGTGAACAGCACTCTTCTGCAAAGCTGCCCAATCCCCTTCAGAACATCTTCATGTAGTGCTGGAACCGCAACTCGGGAAAAATAGAACCGGCTAGGAACCTTCCATTTAGGGCAGAGCGCTGCCACTAATTCTAGAAAACCAACCCCTTCTACAAAAGAAAAAGGGAGAAGGTCCAGAGCTAGCATTTTAGCCAGCTTAGTGTTATACAGACGCGTCAGTGGGTGGTTGCGTTCATATTGCGCTTCTGTAAACAACATCTTTTTAATGTTGCCCTGAACCAAGGATTTACGGGATGATGATGATATCTTCGACCCAGTTACGCTCGCTGATGAACTTTTTCGCATTGATGTCTCACTCTCTCCCACACTCTTAGTGTGACTCACATGGGGTGTGCTGCTGACAGGGGTACTGGGTGTAAGTGAAGTGTTTGAATCGTCTTCTTCCTCCTCGTCATCATCAGATGAAAAATCAATGTTTTCATTACGTGCAATTCGGGCTTCCTTGACCGCATCTAGGTGCGCAAGCCATTGGACAGCGTGCGTTCTCTTAAGATGACCTCTCTGGCCTCCGGTACCATAGTTGGTACCAAACTTACCACGACTAACTCGAAGCTTACAAATACTACAAATGGCTACGTTTTCCTTTTTTGGGCAAACACTAAAGAAGTCCCAAACTGGAGACTTGAAATGTCTTTGGGGGCCGGAGGAGGCGGCGATACTGGTGGTGGTGGTCCTGCTGCTAATGCCAGATGAAGTGGAGGATGTGGATTGCCGAACTTCAGTACGTTTTGCACTTTCACCACCACTAATTGAGGTCGAGGTGGATGGAGGTCCCTTCTTGCGAGAAAGAAATATGGAAGCGGTAGGTGTTGGTGTACTAGTTAACTCCAAATCTAATGATTGTTGTGTTTCCATTTCCATTGCCTCCTCGTCGACATCATCATCACGCTCAGCAGCTTCTCGGGATAGGGTCAAAATGTCTCTTTGCTGCATGCCCGCTGGGGCTGCAGTGACCTTTATGATGACTGGCTCGTCGTCATCGTGAGAGGCTTCACCAGCAGCAGTATCCGTCACTTCTTGTTGAGCCTCATCACACTCCATAGCTATGAGTTTTTCGACGACCTTCCTTTTACGCTTAGGTACCTTTGTCAGATCATGGTGTGCCTCACTCTCAGACTGCCGTGATGATGGTTCCCAATCTTCATCCAGAATGGGATCATCAGAAGGAGGTGGGCTTGAAGAAGATGTAGACACCAACCTTGATCTTTTCCTTGCTAGGGATGTGGAAGACAATGAATGATCATCAGGAGGAGTGGCTTCCAATGATACCTCGGCTTGATTGTCGATTTCCTGATGTGCCCCTACTTCGGGAGGAACAACTATTGTGGGCACTTGTGACCCTCCATGCACTTCTGCTTGCGCATCTCCTTGCGCTGCCTCTCCTTCCACATGTACTTGGGCTTGTACTTGCACATGGTGTTGTTGTTGCGGCTGTGGTTGTTCAACACTTGTCAGATGAGTTACAACAACCTGTGTTGATTCAGGGACATTGCTGCTACTTTCTTGCGATGAGCCAACATCACTGGTCGATGGTGATTGGAGAAGTACACTGACTGCCTCTGAGGCACTCAAGGGCTTTGACTTAAGTTGGCATGGTGGTGGAGGCACTGAACCCAATGGAGCGGGGGTGCTGCTCCCAGCTTGGTCCCCAGCAGATCCTGCTGCTCCTGCTGGCGTACTTTTTTTTTTGCTCCCAAAAAAGCGGCGGCCGGCACACCAGCCTCATTGGTAACTTGCTTCTTCTGCTCCTTACTAGCAACTTTCTTGCTAGAGGAGCTACGGAGACCTTTTTTGGGGCCATCTTCTTCAGAGCAGGTCAGACAGCAGGCCGCGGTTGCACGAATTGTAGAGTTGTCTGAGGCCAGACGTGATGTCGCGTGACGTTATGCTGCACACACACACCGCTGCAGGACTTCTTCCTGGCACTGGTGGTTCTCTTGAGTCTTGTGCACCTAAAAGCAATGGAAGACAGAGGAACATCAGTTCAGTTATACACCCCAAAAAAATCGAAAAAAACCAGAAAAATCAGCACAATCCCATGCCCTCCATGATGCTTAAATTCAAGACACCCCACAGAAAGACTAGGCACATGCAACACTCACTAGTCACTACCCCTGGTGAAACGGCCACTACAACAGGCCAAAAAACGAAAATCACAGAAAAATCACCACAATCCCATGCCATGATGTTTAAATTCAAGACAACCCACAGAAAGACTAGGCACATGCACCACTCACTACCCCTGGGCCCTGGGCATAATGGATGAAAGCTAGGCAAAATGGGTACAGGCCTGAGAACACTGCCTGCATTCAAAATGGCCCCCTCCATCACAGCACATGGCCAGGGCCTGTAGCAGCACTCAAAATGGCCCCCAACCACTTGGCCTGTCCATCCACAACAGGCCCAAAAAACGAAAATCACAGAAAAATCACCACAATCCCATGCCATGATGTTTACATTCAAGACAACCCACAGAAAGACTAGGCATATGCACCACTCACTACCCGTGGGCCCTGGGCATATTGGATGAAAGCTAGGCAAAATGGGTGCAGGCCTGAGAATACTCCCTACATTCAAAATGGCCCCCTCCATCACAGCACATGGCCAGGGCCTGTAGCAGCACTCAAAATGGCCCCCAACCACATGGCCTGTCCATCCACAACAGGCCCAAAAAACGAAAATCACAGAAAAATCACCACAATCCCATGCCATGATGTTTATATTCAAGACAACCCACAGAAAGACTAGGCACATGCACCACTCACTACCCCTGGGCCCTGGGCATAATGGATGAAAGCTAGGCAAAATGGGTGCAGGCCTGAGAACACTCCCTACATTCAAAATGGCCCCCTCCATCAAAGCACATGGCCAGGGCCTGTAGCAGCACTCAAAATGGCCCCCAACCACATGGCCTGTCCATCCACAACAGGCCCAAAAAACGAAAATCCCAGAAAAATCACCACAATCCCATGCCATGATGTTTAAATTCAAGACAACCCACAGAAAGACTAGGCACATACACCACTCACTACCCCTGGGCCCTGGGCATAATGGATGAAAGCTAGGCAAAATGGGTGCAGGCCTGAGAACACTCCCTGCATTCAAAATGGCCCCCTCCATCACAGCACATGGCCAGGGCCTGTAGCAGCACTCAAAATGGCCCCCAACCACATGGCCTGTCTATCCACAACAGGCCCAAAAAACGAAAATCACAGAAAAATCACCACAATCCCATGCCATGATGTTTACATTCAAGAAAACCAACAGAAAGACTAGGCACATGCACCACTCACTACCCCTGGGCCCCGGGCATAATGGATGAAAGCTAGGCAAAATGGGTGCAGGCCTGAGAACAATGCCTGCATTCAAAATGGCCCCCTCCATCACAGCACATGGCCAGGGCCTGTAGCAGCACTCAAAATGGCCCCCAACCACATGGCCTGTCCATCCACAACAGGCCCAAAAAACGAAAATCACAGAAAAATCACCACAATCCCATGCCATGATGTTTACATTCAAGACAACCCACAGAAAGACTAGGCACATGCACCACTCACTACCCCTGGGCCCTGGGCATAATGGATGAAAGCTAGGCAAAATGGGTGCAGGCCTGAGAACACTCCCTGCATTCAAAATGGCCCCCTCCATCACAGCACATGGCCAGGGCCTGTAGCAGCACTCAAAATGGCCCCCAACCACATGGCCTGTCCATCCACATCAGGCCCAAAAAACGAAAATCACAGAAAAATCACCACAATCCCATGCCATGATGTTTAAATTTAAGACAACCCACAGAAAGACTAGGCACATGCACCACTCACTACCCCTGGGCATATTGGATGAAAGCTAGGCAAAATGGGTGCAGGCCTGAGAACACTCCCTACATTCAAAATGGCCCCCTCCATCACAGCACATGGCCAGGGCCTGTAGCAGCACTCAAAATGGCCCCCAACCACATGGCCTGTCCATCCACAACAGGCCCAAAAAACGATAATCACAGAAAAATCACCACAATCCCATGCCATGATGTTTATATTCAAGACAACCCACAGAAAGACTAGGCACATGCACCACTCACTACCCCTGGGCCCTGGGCATAATGGATGAAAGCTAGGCAAAATGGGTGCAAGCCTGAGAACACTCCCTACATTCAAAATGGCCCCCTCCATCACAGCACAAGGCCAGGGCCTGTAGCAGCACTCAAAATGGCCCCCAACCACATGGCCTGTCCATCCACAACAGGCCCAAAAAACGAAAATCACAGAAAAATCACCACAATCCCATGCCATGATGTTTAAATTCAAGAAAACCCACAGAAAGACTAGGCACATGCACCACTCACTGCCCCTGGGCCCTGGGCATAATGGATGAAAGCTAGGCAAAATGGGTGCAGGCCTGAGAACACTCCCTACATTCAAAATGGCCCCCTCCATCACAGCACATGGCCAGGGCCTGTAGCAGCACTCAAAAGGGCCCCCAACCACATAGCCTGTCCATCCACAACAGGCCCAAAAAACGAAAACCACAGAAAAATCAGCACAATCCCATGCCATGATCCAGCCCCTCCATGATGTTTAAATTCAAGACAACCCACAGAAAGACTAGGCACATGCACCACTCACTACCCCGGGTGAAAAGGCCACAACAGGCCAAAAAAACAAAAATCACAGAAAAATCAGCACAATCCCAAGCCACCCAGCCCCTCCATGATGTTTAAATTCAAAACACCCCACAGAAAGACTCAGTGCACCCACCACTGAGTACCCCTGGGCAAAAGGCCCCAAAACAGCCCAAAAATCGAAAATTCCAAAATTGTACTTGCAGCAACTGTAATGCCCCAAACAAACTTACTTGTGAAATTTCTAATCCAAAAGAGATCCAAAGAAAGTCAAAAAGGCCTCAAATCCAAATATCCAGCAGCATCCACAAAAAGTAATCCTTCCAGCTCCAGATCCAAATGAAAAGTGACCAGGAAATGGACAAAGCACTGGGAGGAGCCTGCTGGACATGAACAGGAAGTTTAAGACTGTGGGGCACTTCCTTCCTCCCACCCCCCCCTCCCCAAAATGGACTCCTCGCAAAAAAACTGCAGGCAAATGTCAACCTAAGGAGTTATTCAGATAAAAATCATCATTTCAAGAAGGTTTATGCTGCTTGCTGGTGGAATTCTTGTGCAGAATTGCAAATTTTATATTTTCGCGTGTGCGAGATTGTTGCTGCTTGTCGCATCTCAAAGCTCGCAATTGCGAAGTACCGCGATACGTGATCACGGCGTACTCGTGTTGACAAACGCTCGCTGTAAAAGTTGGCAAGCCGCGATTACGTAATCGGGCTTGCCAAATTCCCGCGGGATCCCGCAGCAAGATCCAAAATGGCGCAGCACTCGCAAAATATCAAGAAAAGTAACTCGGCAAACGATGATAAACGCCGCGCGCCGCAAAATTGTATCACCAAGAAAAAAAAAATCCGCTGTGTGCGAATTTGCGGATTTTGCGGGAAATTCGCAAATCTTGCGGATTGTGAATTTACCGAAAATCCACAAAATCCGCGAGCCTAACGGATTTTCCGCCCATACTTAATTTGGAGTAGGAGGGTCAAGTTGTAGGGTGGAGTTGGATGGTGAATTTGGAGTTGGAGGGAGGATTTGGAGTTAGAGGGTGAAGTTGGAGGGTGGAGCTGGAGGGTTGAGTTGGAGGGTGGAGTTGGAGGGTAGATTTGGAGTTGGAGGGTGGATTTAGAGTTGGAGGGTGGATTTGGAGTTGGGGGTGAATTTGGAGTTGGAGGGTGGAGTTGGAGTAGGAGGGGGGAGTTGGAGGGTGGAGTTGGAGGGTGGAATTAGAGGGTGGAGTTGAAGGGTGGAGTTGGGGGGTGGATTTGGAGTTGGAGGGTAGATTTGGAGTTGGAGGTTGTATTTGGAATTGGAGGGTGGAGTTGGAGTTGAAGGGTGTATTTGAATTTGGAGGGTGGATTTGAAGTTGGAAGGTTGACTTGGAGTTGGAGGGTAGATTTGGAGTTGGAGGGTGGATTTAGAGTTGCAGGAAGGATTTGGAGTTGGATGGTAGATTTGGAGTTGGAGGGTGGATTTGGAGGGTGGATTTGGAGTTGGAGGGTGTATTTGGAGGGTAAATTCGGGGTTGGAGGATGGAGTTGCAGGGTGTATTTGGATTTGGAGGGTTGATTTGGAGTTTGAAGGTGACTTGGACTTGGAGGATAGATTTGAAGTTGGAGGGTGGATTTAGAATTGCAGGGTGGATTTGGAGTTGGAGGGTGGATTTGGAGTTGGAGGGTGGATTTGGAGTTAGAGGGGGGATTTGGAATTGGAGGGTTGAGTTTGAGGGTGTAGTTGGATTTGGAGGGTGGATTTGGAGTTGAAAGGTGGACTTGGACTTGGAGGGTAGATTTGGAGTTGGAGGGTGGATTTAGAGTTGCAGGGTGGATTTGGAGTTGGAGGGTAGATTTGGAGTTGGAGGGTAGATTTGGAGTTGCAGGGTGGCGTTGGAGGGTGGATTTGGATTTGGAGGGTGGATTTGGAGTTGGAGGGTGGATTTGTAGTTGGAGGATGGAGTTAGAGTTGGAGGGTGGATTTGGAGGGTAGATTAGGAGTTGTAGGGTGGAGTTGGAGGGTGGATTTGGAGTAGGAGGGTGAAGTTGGAGGGTGGAGTTGGAGGGTGGATTTGGAGTAGGAGGGTGAAGTTGTAGGGTGGAGTTGGAGGGTGGATTTGGAGTTGGAGGGAGGATTTGGAGTTAGAGGGTGGAGTTGGAGGGTGGAGTTGGAGGGTGGAGTTGGAGGGTGGAGTTGGAGGGTGGAGTTGGAGTGTGGATTTGGAGTTGGAGGGTGGATTTAGAGTTGGAGGGTGGATTTGGAGTTGGGGTGAATTTGGAGTTGGAGGGTGGAGTTGGAGTAGGAGGGGGGAGTTGGAGGGTGGAGTTGGAGGGTGGAGTTAGAGGGTGGAGTTGAAGGGTGGAGTTGGAGGGTGGATTTGGAGTTGGAGGGTAGATTTGGAGTTGGAGGGTGGAGTTGGAGTTGGAGGGTGGAGTTGGAGTTGGAGGGTGTATTTGGATTTGGAGGGTTGATTTTGAGTTTGAAGGTGACTTGGACTTGGAGGGTAGATTTGGAGTTGGAGGGTGGATTTAGAGTTGCAGGGTGGATTTGGAGTTGGAGTGTGGATTCGGAGTTGGAGGGTGGATTGGGAGTTAGAGGGTGGATTTGGAATTGGAGGGTGGAGTTGGAGGGTGTAGTTGGATTTGTAGGGTAGATTTGGAGATGAAAGGTAGACTTGGACTTGGAGGGTAGATTTGGAGTTTGAGGGTGGATTTAGAGTTGCAGGGTTGATTTGGAGTTGAAGGGTGGATTTGGAGTTGGAGGGTAGATTTGGATTTGCTAGTGGATTTGGAGTTGGAGGGTGGATTTGGAGTTGGAGGGTGGATTTGGAGTTGGAGGTTGGAGTTGGAGTGTGGTGTTGGAGGGTGGAGTTGGAGGGTGGATTTGGAGTTGGAGGGTGGAGTTGGAGGTTGGAGTTGGAGGGTGGAGTTGGAGTTAGAGGGTGTATTTGGAGTTCAAGGGTGGATTTGGAGTTGGAAGGTGGATTTGGAGTTGGAGGGTAGATTTGGAGTTGGAGGGTGGAGTTGGAGGGTGGATTTGGATTTTGAGGGTGGATTTGGAGTTGGAGGGTGGATTTGGAGTAGGAGGGTGAAGTTGGAGGGTGGATTTGGAGTTGGAGGGAGGATTTGGAGTTGGAGGGTGACGTTGGAGGGTGGAGTTGGAGGGTGGAGTTGGAGGGTGGTGTTGGAGGGTGGAGTTGGAGGGTTGAGTTGGAGGGTGGAGTTGGAGGGTGGAGTTAGAAGGTGGATTTGGAGTTGGAGAGTGGATTTGGAGGGTGGAGTTGGAGGGTGGAGTCAGAGAGTGGATTTGGAGTAGGAGGGTGGAGTTGGAGGGTGGAGTTGGAGGGTGGATTTGGAGTTGGAGGGAGGATTTGGAGTTGGAGGGTGGAGTTGGAGGGTGGATTTGGAGTTGGAGGGTGGAGTTGGAGGGTGGAGTCAGAGAGTGGATTTGGAGTAGGAGGGTGGAGTTGGAGGGTGGATTTGGAGTTGGAGGGAGGATTTGGAGTTGTGTGGTGGATTTGGAGGGTGGATCTGGAGTTGGAGGGTGGATTTGGGGTTTGAGGGTGGATTTGGAGTTGGAGGGTGGATTTGGAGTAGGAGGTTGAAGTTGTAGGGTGGAGTTGGAGGGTGGATTTGGAGTTGGAGGGAGGATTTGGAGTTGGAGGGTGAAGTTGGAGGGTAGAGTTGGAGGGTGGAGTTGGAGGGTTGAGTTGGAGGGTGGAGTTTGAGGGTGGATTTGGAGTTGGAGGGTGGATTTAGAGTTGGAGGGTGGATTTGGAGTTGGGGGTGAATTTGGATTTGGATGGTGGAGTTGGAGTAGGAGGGGGGAGTTGGAGGGTGGAGTTGGAGGGTGGAGTTAGAGGGTGGAGTTGAAGGGTGGAGTTGGGGGTGGATTTGGAGTTGGAGGATGGATTTTGAGTTGGAGGTTGTATTTGGAATTGGAGGATGGAGTTGGAGGGTGGAGTTGGAGTTGGAGGGTGTATTTGGATTTGGAGGGTGGATTTGAAGTTGGAAGGTGGACTTGGAGTTGGAGGGTAGATTTGGAGTTGGAGGGTGGATTTAGAGTTGCAGGAAGGATTTGGAGTTGGATGGTAGATTTGGAGTTGGAGGGTGGATTTGGAGGGTGGATTTAGATTTGGAGGGTGGATTTGGAGTTGGTGGGTAGATTTGGAGTTGGAAGGTGGAGTTGGAGGGTGGATTTGGAGTTGGAGGGTGGATTTGGAGTAGGAGGGTGGAGTTGTAGGGTGGAGTTGGAGGGTGGATTTGGAGTTGGAGGGAGAATTTGGAGTGGAGGGTGAAGTTGGAGGGTGGAGTTGGTGGGTGGATTTGGAGTTGGAGGGTGGATTTGGAGTTGGAGGGTAGAGTTAGAGGGTAGATTTGAAGTTGGAGGGTGGATTTGGAGCTGGAGTATAGATTTGGAGATGGAGGGTGGATTTGAAATCAGAGGGTGGAGTTGGAGTTGGAGGGTGTATTTGGATTTGGAGGGTTGATTTGGAGTTTGAAGGTGACTTGGACTTGGAGGATAGATTTGGAGATGGAGGGTGGATTTAGAGTTGCAGGGTGGATTTGGAGTTGGAGGGTGGATTTGGAGTTAGAGGGTGGATTTGGAATTGGAGGGTGGAGTTGGAGGGTGTAGTTGGATTTGGAGGGTGGATTTGGAGTTGAAAGGTGGACTTGGACTTAGAGGGTAGATTTGGAGTTGGATGGTGGATTTAAAGTTGCTGGGTGGATTTGGAGTTGGAGGGTAGATTTGGAGTTGGAGGGTAGATTTGGAGTTGCAGGGTGGCGTTGGAGGGTGGATTTGGAGTTGGAGGGTAGATTTAGAGTTGGAGGGTGCATTTGGAGTTGGAGGGTTGAGTTAAAGTTCGAGGGTGGATTTGGAGTTGGGGGGTGGATTTTGAGTTGGAGTGTGGATTTGGAGTTGGAGGGTGGAGTTGGAGTGTGGAGTTGGATGGTGGAGTTGGAGGGTGGATTTGGAGTTGAAAGGTGGATTTGGAGTAGGAGGATGGAGTTGGAGGGTGGATTTGGAGTTGGAGGGAGGATTTGGAGTTGGAGGGTGAAGTTGGAGGGTGGAGTTGGAGGGTAGAGTTGGATGGTGGTGTTGGAGAGTGGAGTTGGAGGGTTGAGTTGGAGGGTGGAGTTGGAGGGTGGAGTTGGAGGGTGGATTTGGAGTTGGAGGGTGGGTTTGGCGTTGGGGTGGATTTGGAGTTGGAGGGTGAATTTGGAGTTTGGAGTTGGAGGGTGGATTTGGAGGGTAGAGTTGGAGTTGGAGGGTGGAGTTGTAGGGTAGAGTTGGAGGGGGGAGTTGGAGGGTGGAGTTGGAGGGTAGATTTGGAGTTGGAGGGGGAAGTTGGAGTTGGAGGTTGTATTTGGAGTTGGAGTGTGGATTTGGAGTTGGAGGGTGGAGTTGGAAATGGAGGGTGGAGTTGGAGGGTGGATTTGCAGTTGGAGGGTAGATTTGGAGTTGGGGGGTGGATTTGGAGTTGGAGGGTAGAGATGGAGTTGGAGGGTGGAGTTGGAGGGTGGAGTTGAAGGGTAGAGTTGGAGGGGGAGTTGGTGGGTGGAGTTGGAGGGTGGATTTGGAGTTGGAGGGTGGATTTGGAGTTGGAGGGTGGAGTTAGAGTTGGAGGGTGGATTTGGAGTTGGAGGGTAGAGATGGAGTTGGAGGGTGGAGTTGGAGGGTGGAGTTGGAGGGTAGAGTTGGAGGGGGAGTTGGTGGGTGGAGTTGGAGGGTAGATTTGGAGTTGGAGGGTCGATTTGGAGTTGGAGGGTATATTTGGAATTGAAGGGTGGAGTTGGAGGGTGGAGTTGGAGTTGGAGGGTTGATTTGGAGTTGGAGGGTGGATTTGGAGTTGGAGGGTAGATTTGGAGTTGGAGGGTGGAGTTGGAGGGTGGAGTTGGAGGGTGGATTTGGAGTTGGAGGGTGGATTTGGAGTAGGAGGGTGGAGTTGTAGGGTGCAGTTGGAGGGTGGATTTGGAGTTGGAGGGAGTAATTGGAGTGGAGGGTGAAGTTGGAGGGGGGAGTTGGAGGGTGGATTTGAAGTTGGATGGTGGATTTGGAGTTGGAGGGTGGAGTTAGAGGGTAGATTTGGAGTTGGAGGGTGGAGTTGGAGTTGGAGGGTGGAGTTGGAAGGTGGATTTGGAGTTGGAGTGTGGATTTGGAGATGGAGGGGGGATTTGGAATCAGAGGGTGGAGTTGGAGTTGGAGGGTGTATTTGGATTTGGAGGGTTGATTTGGAGTTTGAAGGTGACTTGGACTTGGAGAGTAGATTTGGAGTTGGAGGGTGGATTTAGAGTTGCAGGGTGGATTTGGAGTTGGAAGGTGGATTTGGAGTTGGAAGGTGGATTTGGAGTTGGGGCGGATTTGGAGTTGGGGGTTGGAGTTGGAGTGTGGAGTTGGAGGGCGGAGTTGGAGGGTGGATTTGGAGTTGGAGGGTGGAGTTGGAGTTGGAGGTTGGAGTTGGAGGGTGGATTTGGAGTTGGAGGTTGGAGTTGGAGTGTGGAGTTGGAGGGTGGAGTTGGAGGGTGGATTTGGAGTTGGAGGGTGGAGTTGGAGTTGGAGGTGGGAGTTAGAGGGTGGATTTGGAGTTGGAGAATGGATATGGAGTTGGAGAGTAGATTTGGAGTTGGAGGGTGGAGTTGGAGAGTGGATTTGGAGTTGGAGGGTGGATTTGGAGTTGGAGGGTGGATTTGGAGTTGGAGGGTGGATTTGGAGTTGGAGGGTGGAGTTGGAGAGTGGATTTGGAGTTGGAGGGTAGATTTGGAGTTGGATGGTGAAGTTGGAGGGTGGAGTTGGAGGGTGTAGTTGGAGGGTGGTGTTTGAGGGTGGAGTTGCAGGGTGGAGTTGGAGGGTGGCGTTGGAGGGTGGATTTGGAGTTGGAGGGTGGATTTGGCATTGGAGGGTGGATTTTGAGTTGGAGGGTGGATTTGGAGTTGGAGCGTGGAGTTGGAGGGTTTATTTGGAGTTGGAGGGTGGAGTAAGAGTTGGAGGGTGGATTTGGAGTTGGAGGGTGGATTTGGAGTTGGAGGGTGGAGTTAGAGTTGGAGGGTGAATTTGGAGTTTGGAGTTGGAGGGTGGATTTGGAGTTGGAGGGTGGAGTCGGAGGGTGTATTTGGAGTTGGAGGGTGGAGTAAGAGTTGGAGGGTGGATTTGGAGTTGGAGGGTGGATTTGGAGTTGGAGGGTGGAGTTAGAGTTCGAGGGTGAATTTGGAGTTTGGAGTTGGAGGGTGGATTTGGAGTTGGAGGGTATAGTTGGAGTTGGAGGGTGGAGTTGGAGGGTAGAGTTGGAGGGGGGAGTTGGAGGGTGGAGTTGGAGGGTAGATTTGGAGTTGGAGGGGGGAGTTGGAGTTGGAGGTTGTATTTGGAGTTGGAGAGTGGATTTGGAGTTGGAGGGTGGAGTTGGAATTTGAGGGTGGAGTTGGAGGGTGGATTTGCAGTTGGAGGGTAGATTCAGAGTTGGGGGGTGGATTTGGAGTTGGAGGGTAGAGATGGAGTTGGAGGGTGGAGTTGGAGGGTGGAGTTGAAGGGTAGAGTTGGAGGGGGAGTTGGTGGGTAGAGTTGGAGAGTGGATTTGGAGTTGGAGGGTGGAGTTAGAGTTGGAGGGTAGATTTGGAGTTGGAGGGTAGAGATGGAGTTGGAGGATGGAGTTGGAGGGTGGAGTTGGAGGGTAGAGTTGGAGGGGGAGTTGGTGGGTGGAGTTGGAGGGTAGATTTGGAGTTGGAGGGTCGATTTGGAGTTGGAGGGTATATTTGGAATTGAAGGGTGGAGTTGGAGGGTGGAGTTGGAGTTGGAGGGTGGATTTGGAGTTGGAGGGTGGATTTGGAGTTAGAGGGTAGATTTGGAGTTGGAGGGTGGAGTTGGAGGGTGGATTTGGAGTTGGAGGGTGGATTTGGAGTAGGAGGGTGGAGTTGTAGGGTGGAGTTGGAGGGTGGATTTGGAGTTGGAGGGAGTATTTGGAGTAGAGGGTGAAGTTGGAGGGGGGAGTTGGAGGGTGGATTTGGAGTTGGAGGGTGGATTTGGAGTTGGAAGGTGGAGTTAGAGGGTAGATTTGGAGTTGGAGGGTGGAGTTGGAAGGTGGATTTGGAGTTGGATGGTGGATTTGGAGTTGGAGGGTGGAGTTAGAGGGTGGATTTGGAGTTGGAGGGTGGATTTGGAGTTGGAGGGAGTATTTGGAGTAGAGGGTGAAGTTGGAGGGGGGAGTTGGAGGGTGGATTTGGAGTTGGAGGGTGGATTTGGAGTTGGAAGGTGGAGTTAGAGGGTAGATTTGGAGTTGGAGGGTGGAGTTGGAAGGTGGATTTGGAGTTGGAGGGTGGAGTTGGAGTTGGAGGGTGGAGTTGGAAGGTGGATTTGGAGTTGGAGTGTGGATTTGGAGATGGAGGGGGGATTTGGAATCAGAGGGTGGAGTTGGAGTTGGAGGGTGTATTTGGATTTGGAGGGTTGATTTGGAGTTTGAAGGTGACTTGGACTTGGAGAGTAGATTTGGAGTTGGAGGGTGGATTTAGAGTTGCAGGGTGGATTTGGAGTTGGAGGGTGGATTTGGAGTTGGGGCGGATTTGGAGTTGGAGGTTGGAGTTGGAGTGTGGAGTTGGAGGTCGGAGTTGGAGGGTGGATTTGGAGTTGGAGGGTGGAGTTGGAGTTGGAGGTTGGAGTTGGAGGGTGGATTTGGAGTTGGAGGTTGGAGATGGAGTGTGGAGTTGGAGGGTGGATTTGGAGGGTGGATTTGGAGTTGGAGGGTGGAGTTGGAGTTGGAGGTGGGAGTTGGAGGGTGGATTTGGAGTTGGAGAATGGATATGGAGTTGGAGGGTAGATTTGGAGTTGGAGGGTGGAGTTGGAGAGTGGATTTGGAGTTGGAGGGTGGATTTGGAGTTGGAGGGTGGATTTGGAGTAGTAGGGTAGAGTTGGAGGGTGGATCTGGAGTTGGAGGGAGGATTTGGAGTTGGATGGTGAAGTTGGAGGGTGGAGTTGGAGGGTGGAGTTGGAGGGTGGTGTTGGAGGGTGGAGTTGCAGGGTGGAGTTGGAGGGTGGCGTTGGAGGGTGGATTTAGAGTTGGAGGGTGGATTTGGCATTGGAGGGTGGATTTTGAGTTGGAGGGTGGATTTGGAGTTGGAGCGTGGAGTTGGAGGGTGTATTTGGAGTTGGAGGGTGGAGTAAGAGTTGGAGTGTGGATTTGGAGTTGGAGGGTGGATTTGGAGTTGGAGGGTGGAGTTAGAGTTGGAGGGTGAATTTGGAGTTTGGAGTTGGAGGGTGGATTTGGAGTTGGAGGGTGGAGTCGGAGGGTGTATTTGGAGTTGGAGGGTGGAGTAAGAGTTGGAGGGTGGATTTGGAGTTTGGAGTTGGAGGGTGGATTTGGAGTTGGAGGGTATCGTTGGAGTTGGAGGGTGGAGTTGGAGGGTAGAGTTGGAGGGGGGAGTTGGAGGGTGGAGTTGGAGGGTAGATTTGGAGTTGGAGTTGGAGGTTGTATTTGGAGTTGGAGTGTGGATTTGGAGTTGGAGGGTGGAGTTGGAATTGGAGGGTGGAGTTGGAGGGTGGATTTGCAGTTGGAGGGTAGATTCAGAGTTGGGGGGTGGATTTGGAGTTGGAGGGTAGAGATGGAGTTGGAGGGTGGAGTTGGAGGGTGGAGTTGAAGGGTAGAGTTGGAGGGGGAGTTGGTGGGTAGAGTTGGAGAGTGGATTTGGAGTTGGAGGGTGGAGTTAGAGTTGGAGGGTTGATTTGGAGTTGGAGGGTAGAGATGGAGTTGGAGGATGGAGTTGGAGGGTGGAGTTGGAGGGTAGAGTTGGAGGGGGAGTTGGTGGGTGGAGTTGGAGGGTAGATTTGGAGTTGGAGGGTCGATTTGGAGTTGGAGGGTATATTTGGAATTGAAGGGTGGAGTTGGAGGGTGGAGTTGGAGTTGGAGGGTGGATTTGGAGTTGGAGGGTGGATTTGGAGTTAGAGGGTAGATTTGGAGTTGGAGGGTGGAGTTGGAGGGTGGAGTTGGAGGGTGGATTTGGAGTTGGAGGGTGGATTTGGAGTAGGAGGGTGGAGTTGTAGGGTGGAGTTGGAGGGTGGATTTGGAGTTGGAGGGAGTATTTGGAGTAGAGGGTGAAGTTGGAGGGGAGAGTTGGAGGGTGGATTTGGAGTTGGAGGGTGGATTTGGAGTTGGAAGGTGGAGTTAGAGGGTAGATTTGGAGTTGGAGGGTGGAGTTGGAAGGTGGATTTGGAGTTGGAGTGTGGATTTGGAGATGGAGGGTGGATTTGGAATCAGAGGGTGGAGTTGGAGTTGGAGGGTGTATTTGGTTTGGAGGGTTGATTTGGAGTTTGAAGGTGACTTGGACTTGGAGAGTAGATTTGGAGTTGGAGGGTGGATTTAGAGTTGCAGGGTGGTTTTGGAGTTGGAGGGTGGATTTGGAGTTGGAGGGTGGATTTAGAGTTGGAGGGCGGATTTGGAGTTGGAGGTTGGAGTTGGAGTGTGGAGTTGGAGGGCAGAGTTGGAGGGTGGATTTGGAGTTGGAGGGTGGAGTTGGAGTTGGAGGTTGGAGTTGGAGGGTGGATTTGGAGTTGGAGGTTGGAGTTGGAGTGTGGAGTTGGGAGGTGGAGTTGGAGGGTGGATTTGAAGTTGGAGGGTGGAGTTGGAGTTGGAGGTTGGAGTTCGAGGGTGGATTTGGAGTTGGAGAATGGATATGGAGTTGGAGGGTAGATTTGGAGTTGGAGGGTGGAGTTGGAGAGTGGATTTGGAGTTGGAGGGTGGATTTGGAGTTGGAGGGTGGATTTGGAGTAGGAGGGTGGAGTTGGAGGGTGGATCTGGAGTTGGAGGGAGGATTTGGAGTTGGATGGTGAAGTTGGAGGGTGGAATTGGAGGGTGGAGTTGGAGGGTGGTGTTGGAGGGTGAAGTTGCAGGGTGGAGTTGGAGGGTGGAGTTGGAGGGTGGATTTGGAGTTGGAGGGTGGATTTGGCATTGGAGGGTGGATTTTGAGTTGGAGGGTGGATTTGGAGTTGGAGCGTGGAGTTGGAGGGTGTATTTGGAGTTGGAGGGTGGAGTAAGCGTTGGAGGGTGAATTTAGAGTTGGAGGGTGGATTTGGAGTTGGAGGGTGGAGTTAGAGTTGGAGGGTGAATTTGGAGTTTGGAATTGGAGGGTGGATTTGGAGTTGGAGGGTGGAGTCGGAGGGTGTATTTGGAGTTGGAGGGAGGAGTAAGAGTTGGAGGTTGGATTTGGAGTTGGGGGGTGGATTTGGAGTTGGAGGGTGGAGTTAGAGTTCGATGGTGAATTTGGAGTTTGGAGTTGGAGGGTGGATTTGGAGTTGGAGGGTAGAGTTGGAGTTGGAGGGTGGAGTTGGAGGGTAGAGTTGGAGGGTGGAGTTGGAGGGTGGAGTTAGAAGGTAGATTTGGAGTTGGAGGGGGGAGTTGGAGTTGGATGTTGTATTTGGAGTTAGAGTATGGATTTGGAGTTGGAGGGTGGAGTTGGAATTGGAGGGTGGAGTTGGAGGGTGGATTTGAAGTTGGAAGGTGGAATTGGAGTTGAATGGTAGATTTGTAGTTGGAGGGTGGATTTAGAGTTGCAGGAAGGATTTGGAGTTGGATTGTAGATTTGGAGTTGGGGGTTGGATTTGGAGAGTGGATTTGGAGTTGGAGGGTGGATTTGGAGTTGGAGGGTAGATTTGGAGTTGGAGGGTGGAGCGGGAGGGTGGAGTTGGAGGGTGGATTTGGAGTAGGAGGGTGGAGTTGTAGGGTGGAGTTGGAGGGTGGATTTGGAGTTGGCGGGAGGATTTGGAGTTGGAGGGTAAAGTTGGAGGGTGGAGTTGGAGGGTGGATTTGGAGATGGAGGGTGGATTTGAAATCAGAGGGTGGAGTTGGAGTTGGAGGGTTGATTTGGAGTTGGAGGGTGGATTTGGAGTTGAAGGGTGGAGTTAGAGTTGGACGGTGGATTCGGAGTTGGAGGGTGGATTCGGAGTTGGAGGGTGGATTTGGAGTTAGAGCGTGAAGTTGGAGTGTGGAGTTGGAGGGTGGTGTTAGAGGGTGGATTTGGAGTTTGAGGGTGGAGTTGGAGTTGGAGGATGGAGTTGGAGGGTGGATTTGGAGTTGGAGGGTGGATGTGGATTTGGAGGGTGGAGTTGGAGGGTGGATTTGGAGTTGGAGCGTGGATTTGGAGTTGGAGGGTGGATTTGGAGTAGGAGGGTGGATTTGGATGGTGGATTTGGAGTTGGAGGAAGGATTTGGAGTTGGAGGGTGGATTTGGAGTTGGAGGGTAGATTTGGAGTTGGAGGGTGGATTTAGAATTGCAGGGTGGATTTGGAGTTGGAGGGTGGATTTGGAGTTGGAGGGTGAATTTGGAGTTAGAGGGTGGATTTGGAATTGGAGGGTTGAGTTTGAGGGTGTAGTTGGATTTGGAGGGTGGATTTGGAGTTGAAAGGTGGACTTGGACTTGGAGGGTAGATTTGGAGTTGGAGGGTGGATTTAGAGTTGCAGGGTGGATTTGGAGTTGGAGGGTAGATTTGGAGTTGGAGGGTAGATTTGGAGTTGCAGGGTGGCGTTGGAGGGTGGATTTGGATTTGGAGTTGGAGGGTGGATTTGTAGTTGGAGGATGGAGTTAGAGTTGGAGGGTGGATTTGGAGGGTGGATCTGGAGTTGGAGGGTGGATTTGGGGTTGGAGGTTAGATTTGGAGTTGGAGGGTGGAGTTGGAGGGTGGATTTGGAGTAGGAGGGTGAAGTTGTAGGGTGGAGTTGGAGGGTGGATTTGGAGTTGGAGGGAGGATTTGGAGTTGGAGGGTGGAGTTGGAGGGTGTAGTTGGAGGGTGAAGTTGGAGTGTGGATTTGGAGTTGGAGGGTGGATTTAGAGTTGGAGGGTGGATTTGGAGTTGGGGTGAATTTGGAGTTGGAGGGTGGATTTGGAGTTGGGGTGAATTTGGAGTTGGAGGGTGGAGTTGGAGTAGGAGGTAGAGGGTGGAGTTGAAGGGTGGAGTTGGAGGGTGGATTTGGAGTTGGAGGGTAGATTTCTAGTTGGAGGGTGGAGTTGGAGTTGGAGGGTGGAGTTGTAGTTGGAGGGCTTATTTGGATTTGGAGGGTTGATTTGGAGTTTGAAGGTGACTTGGACTTTGAGGGTAGATTTGGAGTTGGAGGGTGGATTTAGAGTTGCAGGGTGGATTTGGAGTTGGAGGGTGGATTTGGAGTTGGAGGGTGGATTGGGAGTTAGAGGGTGGATTTGGAATTGGAGGGTGGAGTTGGAGGATGTAGTTGGATTTGTAGGGTAGATGTGGAGTTGAAAGGTAGACTTGGACTTGGAGGGTAGATTTGGAGTTTGAGGGTGGATTTAGAGTTGCAGGGTGGATTTGGAGTTGAAGGGTGGATTTGGAGTTGGAGGGTAGATTTGGATTTGCTAGTGGATTTGGAGTTGGAGGGTGAATTTGGAGTTGGAGGGTGCATTTGGAGTTGGAGGTTGGAGTTGGAATGTGGTGTTGGAGGGTGGGGTTGGAGGGTGGATTTGGAGTTGGAGGGTGGAGTTGGAGGGTGGATTTGGAGTTGGAGGGAGGATTTGGATTTGGAGGGTGACGTTGGAGGGTGGAGTTGGAGGGTGGAGTTGGAGGGTGGAGTTGGAGGGTGGTGTTGGAGGGTGGAGTTGGAGGGTTGAGTTGGAGGGTGGAGTTGGAGGGTGGAGTTAGAGGGTGGATTTGGAGTTGGAGAGTAAATTTGGAGTTGGATGGTGGAGTTGGAGGGTGGAGTCAGAGAGTGGATTTGGAGTAGGAGGGTGGAGTTGGAGGGTGGAATTGGAGTGTGGATTTGGAGTTGGAGGGAGGATTTAGAGTTGGAGGGTGGATTTGGAGGGTGGAATTGGAGTTGGAGGGTGGAGTTGGAGGGTAGAGTCAGAGAGTGGATTTGGAGTAGGAGGTTGGAGTTGGAGTGTGGAGTTGGAGGGTGGATTTGGAGTTGGAGGGAGGATTTGGAGTTGGAGGGTGGATTTGGAGGGTGGATCTGGAGTTGGAGGGTGGATTTGGAGTTGGAGGGTAGATTTGGAGATGGAAGGTGGAGTTGGAGGGTGGATTTGGAGTTAGAGGGTGGATTTGGAGTAGGAGGGTGGAGTTGTAGGGTGGAGGTGGAGGGTGTCAGTCAGTCAGTCAGAATATCTTTATTCGACTTATTAAAGTCATACAAAGAGAAAAAAAGAAACATTTAGAACAACACATTAAAAAGTATACATTATATCAATACACGTTTAAAATACTATTTACACTTAGATAAAAAGATATATATATATATAAAAACCATGCCTATACTATGATTTCATACAATTAATAAACTTTTAGGGCGAAGATTGACCAGCAACTTTCGCCCTAGCTGCCGCGACCAAAAAATTTGCAAGACCAAATGCAATACATGGATTAGCCATAAGCTGTAGATAGAGCAACGCGGGTCTCACCTGTGTGAACCCAGCGTTTTTTAGCAATGGGAGTAAGTGCTTCTTTCTCTGCTCGTGATATAAACTACAGAACATAATAAAATGCATGGTGTCCTGCACAGAGAAGTTGTCGCAGCTGCAAGGGGCGGCTAGTTCTGGCTTCTGCCATCCCTTAAAAAGACCTAGGTGGAAATGAATGAGGTTAAACCTTAGCTTGGTTAATAAAAACCTGTGATAGGGAATAGTTACAAAACGTAGGTAAGGGGCCAATTGAAAATCGCTCAGCAGTAGGTAATGAGCCCTAACTGCAGGCTTCTGAAGCTCAACTGCCTCGCGGCTTGCTTCCTTCTTTTCTAAAAAGGCTTTTTTAGTTTGAGCTATATCGCTGGTCGTGATTTTCTCCGGGGAACAATAAAGTTCTGGGCGACCCAGATCTGAAAATGATTTACGTAGATAGGCCAGCCAGGGAATTTTGCTCTGGTTGTCCAAGGATAGGACATCCCTCAGAATTTTGTGGTTCAGGGGTAAATCGGCGTTTAGCCATATTTTCAGCCACGAAATCAGGGGAGCGGCGCTCAATAGGTCCGATACATATGGCAAACCAACCTCCTTATGGATAGAATAGGTAGGGGTTGATTGGGGGACAGAGAGAAGGGATCTTATGAATCTGTTTTCTGCTCTCTGAATGGGGTCAAGATTTACATAACCCCACAGAGGGGACCCATAAGATGCGATGGCAACAGGCTTACTTTTATATAACTTCAACAGCGCTTCCATGGGTCTGGCACCCAATTTCCTGGCAAAACCCACTATGGCGGAGGAAGATCTAGTTATTGCCAACCTCTTTGCTTTGATCTGTGGACCCCAAGTGCATTTTTGGTCGAACAGCACTCCCAGATATGGAAATGTGGTTACCTCGGACACGGCGGTCCCCCTGCAAAAAAATGATTTGTGTTTTCTCTTTGCGCCCTCTGTTCCCATAACCATGGTATGGGATTTAGAGGCGTTAACCTTTAGGTCCAGATTTTCCATAAAGGAACCAAAGGCGTCAAGGAGAATCTGCAGGCCAACTCCCGTACGGGCTATCAGCACGGCATCGTCCGCGTACAGGAGTGCCGGAATATGGGTGTCTCCTGCGCGTGGAACATCTGTGCCCCTGCCTCTCAAATGTGCCCCAAGGCCATTAATATAGATGGTGAAAAGCGTAGGGGCCAGAATACAGCCTTGGCGGACTCCTTTGAGGGATTTAAATGAGGGAGTACACCTACCATTGTTGGACACTCTAACAGCGGCGAACAGCTCCTGGTGTAGCGAGGCCATGTACATGACTAGGGCTTCGTCAATTCCCATATCTAACAGGATTGGCCATAGTTTGGACCTGTTGACGAGGTCGAAGGCCGACGAAAGATCCATAAAGGCCAGAAAAACTGAGCCCTCCTTAGCCATTGTATACTTAGAGATGAGCAAATACAAGTTAACGCATTGCTCAATCGTGCCTTTGGACTCTCTAAAGCCATATTGTAAGTCACACAGCCCGCCACAACCCTCAACGTTCTCCCTCAATCTCACTAGAAGAACTTTCCCCAGAATCTTTACAGTAGAGTCCAACAAAGATATGGGCCTATAAAAAGCTGGATCGTCCCTCTGGCCTTTGTTTTTATAAATGGGAACGATAATAGAACTGGCCCATGAGGCGGGTGCTGTGCTGGAGTTAACTGCATTAAACACGTTAGATAGCACTCTTGACCACAATTTGGGAGAGAACATAAAGAAGTCGGCCGGGACTCCGTCCGGGCCCGGGGCCTTATGTTTGGTTGTATCCATAAGTGCATTTTCTACTTCTTGGGGATTAAAAACAATAGGGTTAACCATCCCATAAGAAGGTAAATGTCTATTATTGTCCTCAACGGCTACATTGTCCCCATACACGTTTTTAAAGAAGGATAGCCATTTTTCTTCAGTGATCACGCAATCCATAGGTAGGTTATCATCTTCCATAAAGAGAGGATGCTTGATGATTGCCCAGAATCTTCTGCTGTCCTTAAGCACCGAGACTGCGAGAAGTTCCTCCCATGTTTCGCGCTTGATGGCGTCTTTACGGCTCTTTACTGCTGACTTATAGATTTTTCTCAGCCTCATGATCTCCTCTTTTGGTCTTGGAACAATTTTAAGAGCCGCCAGCAGGTCTCTATGTGCCTTCGAACATGCAGCGTCGAACCAACGCTTATGAACTTGGGTTACTGGTAGAGGTTTAGCTTTAAGATCTCTCGAGACCTGTGCACAGATTTCCTCAAAAGCAGAGACCAATAAATTCCCTTGGGTGTCGGAGTTCTGGCATAGCTCGGTCTGCTTTTTGATTTTGGGGAAACATTTTTTATAGAAGTCTTCCGGGATTACCTTTGCCCATTTTATTCTTCTATCTTGGTCTGTAGGCCTCAAAGAGGAGGCTTGGTTTACGGAAGATGGGGCAATGCCCATTATACTGCCCCACGCCACTTCGAGGAGCACGGGATTGTGGTCGCTGAAATGAGTTTCCACCGTCCTATATGCTATGATGAGGGGCAAAATACCAAAGGAAACAAAAATGTAGTCTATAACAGAACCATTCTGACTGCCGTTAAAAGTGGGCGTTCTGGCGCCGAAATTAGGCTCGTAAAGGTTGTAATTAGCCAGTAGGTCTTCAAGCTCCTGTCCCTCTATGGTGTGTTCGAAGTGGGGGGCTTCCAAGGCAGCATCCTCGTCATCACATATTGCTATTCCCTTACAAGTTAAATTACATAAATGAATGTTAAAATCACCTAGTAAAACTAAATCAAATACAAAGGAGATATTCTCTGAGACTGAATTTAAAATACTATCTAAGTTAGCAATGTTTCGACCATTATATGCACTATTACTTGAGTTATAGAAGTTGACATATAAGGTCCTACTAGATTTATTGATAAACCTTTCAACAATCAGTATGTTGTCAGATTCGGACCTGATCTGTCTATATCTTCCTTTTAGATCCACGGAGAATAAAAGCACCAGGCCGCCTTTGGCTCTACCCATGTTACTAGGCACTGCTGGAGTTGCAAAGCTAGTGTATCCATCCCACCAGAAATTGCTGGCAGTGTCCCAAGTTTCTTGCAGTGCGACGATATGGTGCTTGGAGATGAAACTGCGCCATACTGGGTCCTTGCGTTTGGTACTCAGGCCCGCTACGTTCCAGCTTACAATCCTGCATGACTCCCTGATAGTCCTGGGTTCACTGTCACTCTCAGCGTTGCCTACCTCAAAGACTTGAGCTAAAGTGGCACCATTAAAGTTCGCTTGGCGAAGAACCTGTCTTGACTCGCTGATAGTACCCGTATCTGGGGCAGCGTCTGGCCCAAGGGCGAGTATTTGCTGACCACGGGTAGTAGGTATATATGAATCTGTGACTGCATTAGGCCTATAAGAGCTTTGTGGAACATTAATGTTTTGACCCTCTTTGTGTGAATTTAAATTGGGTGGTCCGAAGTTAAGTGGATTGAATCTTGATGTAAGTCAATCACAGGTGTTAAGGACAGACAAAGGGCCAAACCTATTTCCTGTAGTAAAGCCCCAAGCAGAAGGAGTGGCTGGGTGAATCTGGGCGGCATGAGCTTGATTCCACTGATGGTGTGGAGTGAATGGGTGGCCCATGGCCGGCTCCATTCTCTGCCATCGTGATGGCCTAATGCCTCGAGCACTAAATTCATAACCAGGTTCGCTGTTCAACCACCCGTTAGGTCCAAACCCGTGTGGGTAAGCCGGGGGGATAAACCTCTCATAGGGGTAGATGATTCTTCCTGGCAGTTGCTGTGGTGCGGGGGGAAACCGATCACTAGTGAGTCCATGGCCCCTTGCCCCTCCCCAGCTGCTGTTGCTCCTGTGCTTAGCTGGCCTGTTGACATTTGCTAAGGTAGAGGATTGGATCTCGTTGTTGAAAAATCTGAGTGTTAACGGGACTATGGATCCATTACGCCGTTGAGGCGGAAAAAGATTAATCAGGATTTCAGGAAGAACATCTGCGTTAGAAAAATTTATGATAACGCAGTCTCCCTGAAACTTTTTTGGCTTATTGCCAATCCAAGGTACCCTCCTGGTCGAAACTATGACGCCTGCCAGTTTGTCCAACCCTTCCTGCGCCATGTAGATGTTGTTTGAGAGCCAATGTAGGGCTTTATCCTTGAGATCCTGATCGGACTCTATTTTGTCTTGTGACAAAGCGGGTACATTGGCCAGTACCAGGACTAGCGGTAACGCTTCCGCTAAAAACTGGACCGGTCTAACCTCTTGATTAGGTACCACCGTTGCGTCGTTGATGGTGACATGAGGACCCCCGGTTGCTACGCTCTGGTTCGAAGCTATTGATGTTAAGGATGGAGGTGGGTGTGGCAGGTCTGGTTGAGTAGGCTGCGTACTTCTATCCATGGTGGGAACATCCTCGTCCGTGGATATTAGGTCTGCGACGAGGGTTGAAAGGTTCTCTAGTTCCTTAGCCAAAGTACCGTGGACCCCTCCCAGTTTCTTAACTTCGGCAGTTAGTTTGTCCACCTTCCCGATCAAGGGCTTTATGATAGTTTTGATCTTGATATCTATCATTTCCTCGATCCTATTGAATAGATCATCATCAGATATGCGCCTGGACTCGAGGTCTACTTCATGGTCTGTAGGGTTACCCCTCCTTCTAGGGGGTGGGGTGGCTGGCTTATTCCTCCCCTGATGTTTCCCCCCTCTCTTAGCTGCTGTTTTCCTGCATGCTCTGACGGCACGATTGGGGGGGGACTGGGGCTGAGGGGCCTCCTCTATGACATCTGTTTGAATGCTTGTCTCGGTAGAGGCATCGTCAGCTAGGTCTATCAAGTCAGCACCAGCCTTTACAGGAGTCAAGTTTTCGATTTGATTTAGCATGGAGTTAGATCCAGAGTCTGCAGCAGTTGACTGATTGTTACCTAACAAAGAATCGGACATGTTTGTATTGGTATTGGTGGGCGGGCTATCTATAGGCAGCACTGGTGATTGGCTTAGGCCCAGAGATTGTCTTCTCTTGCTATTTATGCTGGTTACCACTTGAACTAAATATGAGTCGAGAGTATTCACGGCCTCTCCCGGTTGTGGAACCTGTCTTTTGACCATATTTTAAATTTATGAGTGTAATAGTCAAACTGTGGTCTAGAGGCTTGCTGGTCTTGAGAAGCAATGGAGTAAAGGATGGCCAACTGGAGATAGCTGACTTACCCCTGCATTGGTGACAGTTTTCGCTCCCAAGTGAAGGAATCAAACAGCCGTGCCTCGATTCCGCGTGGTCGTCTTCAGGGGGGTGGCCTAGCCTGGCCTTGTCGTGCCTCGGAGGGCCTCAGAGGGCCCGCCCTTTGCCCGGGCTTCGCCTGGGCGTCCCGCTCGCGTCCCGCGACGCTGAGGGCTTGCAGCTTTGTAAGCCCCTCCCGTCGCTTCTGCCGCGTCGGGGAACGCGCCGCCGCTGAGCCTGATGGGAAGTGTAGTTCCCGGCGGCGGCGCGACTGGTGGCGGGTTTCTGGTGTTGATGGCCGGTCCTGGCCAAACTCCCCTTCTGAGTGCTCCCTCTCACAGGCACTGGCAGGTAAAAATCTCGGCGATATCAGCTCGTTTGCAGCGCGTTTACTGGCTCCCCCCCGCTCCACCGAGGGCTTGCAGCTTTGTAAGCCCCTCCCGTCGCTTCTGCCGCGTCGGGGAACGCGCCGCCGCTGAGCCTGATGGGAAGTGTAGTTCCCGGCGGCGGCGCGACTGGTGGCGGGTTTCTGGTGTTGATGGCCGGTCCTGGCCAAACTCCCCTTCTGAGTGCTCCCTCTCACAGGCACTGGCAGGTAAAAATCTCGGCGATATCAGCTCGTTTGCAGCGCGTTTACTGGCTCCCCCCCGCTCCACCGAGGGCTTGCAGCTTTGTAAGCCCCTCCCGTCGCTTCTGCCGCGTCGGGGAACGCGCCGCCGCTGAGCCTGATGGGAAGTGTAGTTCCCGGCGGCGGCGCGACTGGTGGCGGGTTTCTGGTGTTGATGGCCGGTCCTGGCCAAACTCCCCTTCTGAGTGCTCCCTCTCACAGGCACTGGCAGGTAAAAATCTCGGCGATATCAGCTCGTTTGCAGCGCGTTTACTGGCTCCCCCCCGCTCCACCGAGGGCTTGCAGCTTTGTAAGCCCCTCCCGTCGCTTCTGCCGCGTCGGGGAACGCGCCGCCGCTGAGCCTGATGGGAAGTGTAGTTCCCGGCGGCGGCGCGACTGGTGGCGGGTTTCTGGTGTTGATGGCCGGTCCTGGCCAAACTCCCCTTCTGAGTGCTCCCTCTCACAGGCACTGGCAGGTAAAAATCTCGGCGATATCAGCTCGTTTGCAGCGCGTTTACTGGCTCCCCCCCGCTCCACCGAGGGCTTGCAGCTTTGTAAGCCCCTCCCGTCGCTTCTGCCGCGTCGGGGAACGCGCCGCCGCTGAGCCTGATGGGAAGTGTAGTTCCCGGCGGCGGCGCGACTGGTGGCGGGTTTCTGGTGTTGATGGCCGGTCCTGGCCAAACTCCCCTTCTGAGTGCTCCCTCTCACAGGCACTGGCAGGTAAAAATCTCGGCGATATCAGCTCGTTTGCAGCGCGTTTACTGGCTCCCCCCCGCTCCACCGAGGGCTTGCAGCTTTGTAAGCCCCTCCCGTCGCTTCTGCCGCGTCGGGGAACGCGCCGCCGCTGAGCCTGATGGGAAGTGTAGTTCCCGGCGGCGGCGCGACTGGTGGCGGGTTTCTGGTGTTGATGGCCGGTCCTGGCCAAACTCCCCTTCTGAGTGCTCCCTCTCACAGGCACTGGCAGGTAAAAATCTCGGCGATATCAGCTCGTTTGCAGCGCGTTTACTGGCTCCTCCTGGAGGGTGGATTTGGAGTTGGAGGGAGTATTTGGAGTGGAGGGTGAAGTTGGAGGGTGGATTTGGAGTTGGGGAGAGGATTTGGAGTTGGAGGGTGGAGTTAAAGGGTGGAGTTGGAGGGTGGATTTTAAGTTGGAGGGTGGATTTGGAGTTGGAGGATGGAGTTGTAGGGTGGAGTTGGAGGGTGAATTTGGAGTTGGAGGGTGGATTTGGAGTAGGAGGGTGGAGTTGGAGGGTGGATTTGGAGTTGGAGGGAGGATTTGGAGTTGGAGGGAGGAGTTGGAGGGTGGATTTGGAGTTGGAGGGTGGATTTGGAGTAGGAGGGTGGTGTTGGAGGGTGGAGTTGGAGGGTTGAGTTGGAGGGTGGAGTTGGAGGGTGGATTTTCCAGTTGGAGAGTGGAGTTGGAGTTGGAGGGTGGATTTGGAGTTGGAAGGTGGATTTGGAGTTGGAGGGTGGATTTGGAGTAGGAGGGTGGAGTTGGAGGCTGGGTTTGGAGTTGGAGGGAGGATTTGGAGTTGGAAGGTGGATTTGGAGTTGGAGGGTGGATTTGGAGTAGGAGGGTGGAGTTGGAGGCTGGGTTTGGAGTTGGAGGGAGGATTTGGAGTTGGAGGGTGGATTTGAAGTTGGAGGGTAGATTTGGAGTAAGAGGGTGGAGTTAAAGGGTGGAGTTTGATGGTGGATTTGGAGTTGGAGGGTAGATTTGGAGTTATAGGGTGGAGTTGAAGTTGGAGAGTGGAGTTGGAGGGTGTGTTTGGAGTTGGAGGGTGGATTTGGAGTTGGAGGGTGGATTTGGAGTAGGAGGGTGGAGTTGGAGGGTGGATTTGGAGTTGGAGGGAGGATTTGGAGTTGGAGGGTGGATTTGGAGTTGGAGGGTAGATTTGGAGTTGGAGGATTGAGTTGGAGGGTAGAGTTGGAGGGTGGATTTGGAGTTGGAGGGTGGATTTGGAGTTGGAGGGTGGATTTGGAGTAGGAGGGTGGAGTTGGAGGGTGGATTTGGAGTTGGAGGGAGGATTTGGAGTTGGAGGGTGGATTTGGAGTTGAGGGTAGATTTGGAGTTGGAGGGTTGAGTTGGAGGGTAGAGTTGGAGGGTGGATTTGGAGTTGGAGGGTAGATTTGGAGTTGGAGGGTGGTGTTGGAGGGTGGAGTTGGAGGGTTGAGTTGGAGGGTGGAGTTGGAGGGTGGATTTGGAGTTGGAGAGTGGATTTGGAGTTGGAGGGTGGCGTTAAAGGGTGGAGTTGGAGGGTGGATTTGGAGTTGGAGGGTGGATTTGGAGTTGGAGGGTGTATTTGGAATTGGAGGGTTGATTTGGAGTTTGAAGGTGACTTGGACTTGGAGGGTAGATTTGGAGTTGGAGGGTGGATTTAGAGTTGCAGGGTGGATTTGGAGTTTGAGGGTTTATTTGGAGTTGGAGAGTGGATTGGGAGTTGGAGGGTGGATTTGGATTTGGAGGGTAGATTTGGAGTTGGAGGGTGGAGTTGGAGTTGGAGGGTGGAGTTGGAGGGTGGATTTGGAGTTGGAGGGTGGATTTGGAGTTAAAGGGTGGATTTGGAGTAGGAGGGTGGAGTTGGAGGGTGGATTTGGAGTTAGAGCGAGGATTTGGAGTTGGAGGGTGAAGTTAAAGGGTGGAGTTGGAGGGTGGATTTGGAGGGTGGATTTGGAGATGGAGGGTGGTGTTGGAGGGTGGAGTTGGAGGGTTGAGTTGGAGGATGGAGTTGGAGGGTGGAGTTGGAGGGTGGATTTTGAGTTGCAGATTGGATTTGGAGTTGGAGGGTAGAGTTAAAGGGTGGAGTTGGAGGGTGGATTTTGAGTTGGAGGGTGGATTTGGAGTTGGAGGGTGGAGTTGTAGGGTGGAGTTGGAGGGTGGATTTGGAGTAGGAGGGTGGAGTTGTAAGGTGGAGTCGGAGGGTGGATTTGGAGTTGGAGGGAGGATTTGGAGTTGGAGGGTGGATTTGGAGGGTGGATTTGGAGTTGGAGGGTAGATTTGGGGTTGGAGGGTAGATTTGGAGTTGGAGGGTGGAGTTGGAGGGTGTAGTTGGATTTGGAGGGTGAATTTGGAGTTGAAAGGTGGACTTGGACTTGGAGGGTAGATTTGGAGTTGGAGGGTGGATTTAGAGTTGCAGGGTGGATTTGGAGTTGGAGGGTAGATTTGGAGTTGGAGGGTGGATTTGGAGTTGGAGGGTGGAATTAGAGTTGGAGGGTGGATTTGGAGTTGGAGGGTGGATTTGGAGTTGGAGGGTGGAGTTGGAGGGTGGATTTGGAGTTGGAGGGTGGAGTTAGAGTTGGAGGGTGAATTTGGAGTTTGGAGTTGGAGGGTGGATTTGGAGTTGGAGGGTAGAGTTGTAGTAGGAGGGTGGAGTTGGAGGGTAGAGTTGGAGGGGGAGTTGGAGTGTGGAGTTGGAGGGTAGATTTGGAGTTGGAGGGTAAATTTAGAGTTGCAGGGTGGATTTGGAGTTGGAGGGTAGATTTGGAGTTGGAGGGTGGATTTGGAGTTGGAGGGTGGAATTAGAGTTGGAGGGTGGATTTGGAGTTGGAGGGTGGATTTGAAGTTGGAGGGTGGAGTTGGAGTTGGAGGGTGGATTTGGAGTTGGAGGGTGGAGTTAGAGTTGGAGGGTGAATTTGGAGTTTGGAGTTGGAGGGTGGATTTGGAGTTGGAGGGTAGAGTTGTAGTAGGAGGGTGGAGTTGGAGGGTAGAGTTGGAGGGGGAGTTGGAGTGTGGAGTTGGAGGGTAGATTTGGAGTTGGAGGGGGAGTTGGAGTAGGAGGTTGTATTTGGAGTTGGAGTGTGGATTTGGAATTGGAGGGTGGAGTTGGAATTGGAGGGTGGAGTTGGAGGGTGTATTTGGGTTTGGAGGGTGGATTTGAAGTTGGAAGGTGGGCTTGGAGTTGAATGGTAGATTTGGAGTTGGAGGGTGGATTTAGAGTTGCAGGAAGGATTTGGAGTTGGATTGTAGATTTGGAGTTAGAGGGTGGATTTGCAGAGTGGATTTGGAGTTGGAGGGTGGATTTGGAGTTGGAGGGTAGATTTGGAGTTGGAGGGTGGATTTAGAGTTGGAGGGTGGATTTGGAGTAGGAGGGTGGAGTTGTAGGGTGGAGTTGGAGGGTGGATTTGGAGTTGGCGGGAGGATTTGGAGTTGGAGGGTGAAGTTGGAGGGTGGAGTTGGAGGAGTGGATTTGGAGATGGAGGGTGGATTTGAAATCAGAGGGTGGAGTTGGAGTTGGAGGTTTGATTTGGAGTTGGAGGGTGGATTTGGAGTTGGAGGGTGGATTTGGAGTTGGAGGGTGGAGTTGGAGTGTGGAGTTGGAGGGTGGAGTTAGAGGGTGGATTTGGAGTTTGAGGGTGGAGTTGGAGGTTGGAGTTGGAGGGTGGATTTGGGGTTGGAGGGTGGATGTGGATTTGGAGGGTGGAGTTGGAGGGTGGATTTGGAGTTGGAGGGTAGATTTGGAGTTGGAGGGTGGATTTGGAGTAGGAGGGTGGAGTTGGAGGGTGGATTTGGAGTTGGAGGAAGGATTTGGAGTTGGAGGGTAGATTTGGAGTTGGAGGGTAGATTTGGAGTTGGAGGGTGGAATTAAAGGGTGGAGTTGGAGGGTGGATTTGGAGTTGGAGGGTGGATTTGGAGTGGGAGGGTGGTGTTGGAGGTGGAGTTGGAGGGTTGAGTTGGAGGGTGGAGTTGGAGGGTAGAGTTGGAGGGTGGATTTGGAGTTGTAGAGAGAATTTGGAGTTGGAGGGTGGAGTTAAAGGGTGGAATTGGATGGTGGATTTTGAGTTGGAGGGTGGATTTGGAGTTGGAGGGTGAATTTGGAGTTGGAGGGTGGATTTGGAGTAGGAGGGTGGAGTTGGAGGGTGGATTTGGAGTTGGAGGGAGGATTTGGAGTTGGAGGGTGGATTTGGAGTTGGAGGGTGGATTTGGAGTTGGAGGGTAGAGTTGGAGTTGGAGGGTGGATTTGGAGTTGGAGGGCGGATTTGGAGTTGGAGGGTCGTTTTGAAGTAGGAGGGTGGATTTGGAGGGTGGATTTGGAGTTGGAGGGAGGATTTGGAGTTGGAGGGTGGATTTGGAGTTGGAGGGTAGATCTGGAGTTGGAGGGTGGAGTTAAAGGGTGGAGTTGGAGGGTGGATTTGGAGTTGGAGGGTAGATTTGGAGTTGGAGGGTGGTGTTGGAGGGTGGAGTTGGAGGGTTGAGTTGGATGGTGGAGTTGGAGGGTGGATTTGGAAGGTGGATTTGGAGTTGGAGGGTGGATTTGGAGTTGGAGGGTGGATTTGGAGTAGGAGGGTGGAGTTGGAGGGTGGATTTGGAGTTGGAGGGAGGATTTGGAGTTGGAGGGTGGATTTGGAGTTGGAGGGTAGATTTGGAGTTAGAGGGTGGAGTTAAAGGGTGGAGTTTGAGGGTGAATTTGGATTTGGAGGGTAGATTTGGAGTTAGAGGGTGGAGTTGGAGTTGGAGGGTGGAGTTGGAGGGTGGATTTGGAGTTGGAGGGTGGATTTGGAGTAGGAGGGTGGAGTTGGAGGGTGGATTTGGAGTTGGAGGGAGGATTTGGAGTTGGAGGATGGATTTAGAGTTGGAGGGTAGATTTGGAGTAGGAGGGTGGAGTTGGAGGGTTGATTTGGAGTTGGAGGGTGAATTTGGAATTGGAGGGTAGATTTGGAGTTGGATGGTGGTGTTGGAGGGTGGAGTTGGAGGGTGGAGTTGGAGGGTGGAGTTGGAGGGTGGATTTGGAGTTGGAGAGAGGATTTGGAGTTGGAGGGTGGAGTTAAAGGGTGGAGTTGGAGGGTGGATTTTGAGTTGGAGGGTGGAGTTGGAGGGTGCAGTAGGAGGGTGAATTTGGAGTTGGAGGGTGGATTTGGAGTAGGAGGGTGGAGTTGGAGGGTGGATTTGGAGTTGGAGGGAGGATTTGGAGTTGGAGGGTGGAGTTGGAGGGTGGATTTGGAGTTGGAGGGTGGATTTGGAGTTGGAGGGTAGAGTTGGAGTTGGAGGGTAGAGTTGGAGTTGGAGGGTGGATTTGGAGTTGGAGGGTGGATTTGGAGTTGGAGGGTGGATTTGGAGTAGGAGGGTGGAGTTGGAGGGTGGATTTGGAGTTGGAGGGAGGATTTGGAGTTGGAGGGTGGATTTGGAGGGTAGATTTGGAGTTGGAGGGTGGAGTTAAAGGGTGGAGTTGGAGGGTGGATTTGGAGTTGGAGGATAGATTTGGAGTTGGAGGGTGGTGTTGGAGGGAGGAGTTGGAGGGTTGAGTTGGAGGGTGGAGTTGGAGGGTGGATTTTCCAGTTGGAGAGTGGAGTTGGAGTTGGAGGGTGGAGTTGGAGGGTGGATTTGGAGTTGGAGGGTGGATTTGGAGTTAGAGGGTGGATTTGGAGTAGGAGGGTGGAGTTGGAGGGTGGATTTGGAGTTGGAGGGAGGATTTGGAGTTGGAGGGTGGATTTGGAGTTGGAGGGTAGATTTGGAGTTAGAGGGTGGAGTTAAAGGGTGGAGTTTGAGGGTCGATTTGGAGTTGGAGGGTAGATTTGGAGTTAGAGGGTGGAGTTGGAGTTGGAGGGTGGAGTTGGAGGGTGGATTTGGAGTTGGAGGGTGGATTTGGAGTTGGATGGTGGATTAGGAGTAGGAGGGTGGAGTTGGAGGGTGGATTTGGAGTTGGAGGGAGGATTTGGAGTTGGAGGGTGGATTTGGAGTTGGAGGGTAGATTTGGAGTTGGAGGGTGGAGTTAAAGGGTAGAGTTGGAGGGTGGATTTGGAGTTGGAGGGTAGATTTGGAGTTGGAGGGTGGATGTAGAGTTGCAGGGTGGATTTGGAGTTGGAGGGTTTATTTGGAGTTGGAGAGTGGATTGGGAGTTAGAGGGTGGATTTGGAATTGGAGGGTGTAGTTGGATTTGTAGGGTAGTGTTGGAGTTGAAAGGTGGACTTGGACTTGGAGGGTAGATTTGGAGTTAAAGGGTGGATTTAGAGTTGCAGGTTGGATTTGGAGTTGGAGGGTGGAGTTAAAGGGTGGAATTGGATGGTGGATTTTGAGTTGGAGGGTGGATTTGGAGTTGGAGGGTGAATTTGGAGTTGGAGGGTGGATTTGGAGTAGGAGGGTGGAGTTGGAGGGTGGATTTGGAGTTGGAGGGAGGATTTGGAGTTGGAGGGTGGATTTGGAGTTGGAGGGTGGATTTGGAGTTGGAGGGTAGAGTGGAGTTGGAGGGTGGATTTGGAGTTGGAGGGTGGATTTGGAGTTGGAGGGTCGTTTTGAAGTAGGAGGGTGGATTTGGAGGGTGGATTTGGAGTTGGAGGGAGGATTTGGAGTTGGAGGGTGGATTTGGAGTTGGAGGGTAGATCTGGAGTTGGAGGGTGGAGTTAAAGGGTGGAGTTGGAGGGTGGATTTGGAGTTGGAGGGTAGATTTGCAGTTGGAGGGTGGTGTTGGAGGGTGGAGTTGGAGGGTTGAGTTGGATGGTGGAGTTGGAGGGTGGATTTGGAAGGTGGATTTGGAGTTGGAGGGTGGATTTGGAGTTGGAGGGTGGATTTGGAGTAGGAGGGTGGAGTTGGAGGGTGGATTTGGAGTTGGAGGGAGGATTTGGAGTTGGAGGGTGGATTTGGAGTTGGAGGGTAGATTTGGAGTTAGAGGGTGGAGTTAAAGGGTGGAGTTTGAGGGTGAATTTGGATTTGGAGGGTAGATTTGGAGTTAGAGGGTGGAGTTGGAGTTGGAGGGTGGAGTTGGAGGGTGGATTTGGAGTTGGAGGGTGGATTTGGAGTAGGAGGGTGGAGTTGGAGGGTGGATTTGGAGTTGGAGGGAGGATTTGGAGTTGGAGGATGGATATAGAGTTGGAGGGTAGATTTGGAGTAGGAGGGTGGAGTTGGAGGGTGGATTTGGAGTTGGAGGGTGAATTTGGAATTGGAGGGTAGATTTGGAGTTGGATGGTGGTGTTGGAGGGTGGAGTTGGAGGGTGGAGTTGGAGGGTGGAGTTGGAGGGTGGATTTGGAGTTGGAGAGAGGATTTGGAGTTGGAGGGTGGAGTTAAAGGGTGGAGTTGGAGGGTGGATTTTGAGTTGGAGGGTGGAGTTGGAGGGTGCAGTAGGAGGGTGAATTTGGAGTTGGAGGGTAGATTTGGAGTAGGAGGGTGGAGTTGGAGGGTGGATTTGGAGTTGGAGGGAGGATTTGGAGTTGGAGGGTGGAGTTGGAGGGTGGATTTGGAGTTGGAGGGTGGATTTGGAGTTGGAGGGTAGAGTTGGAGTTGGAGGGTAGAGTTGGAGTTGGAGGGTGGATTTGGAGTTGGAGGGTGGATTTGGAGTTGGAGGGTGGATTTGGAGTAGGAGGGTGGAGTTGGAGGGTGGATTTGGAGTTGGAGGGAGGATTTGGAGTTGGAGGGTGGATTTGGAGGGTAGATTTGGAGTTGGAGGGTGGAGTTAAAGGGTGGAGTTGGAGGGTGGATTTGGAGTTGGAGGATAGATTTGGAGTTGGAGGGTGGTGTTGGAGGGAGGAGTTGGAGGGTTGAGTTGGAGGGTGGAGTTGGAGGGTGGATTTTCCAGTTGGAGAGTGGAGTTGGAGTTGGAGGGTGGAGTTGGAGGGTGGAGTTGGAGTTGGAGGGTGGATTTGGAGTTAGAGGGTGGATTTGGAGTAGGAGGGTGGAGTTGGAGGGTGGATTTGGAGTTGGAGGGAGGATTTGGAGTTGGAGGGTGGATTTGGAGTTGGAGGGTAGATTTGTAGTTAGAGGGTGGAGTTAAAGGGTGGAGTTTGAGGGTCGATTTGGAGTTGGAGGGTAGATTTGGAGTTAGAGGGTGGAGTTGGAGTTGGAGGGTGGAGTTGGAGGGTGGATTTGGAGTTGGAGGGTGGATTTGGAGTTGGATGGTGGATTAGGAGTAGGAGGGTGGAGTTGGAGGGTGGATTTGGAGTTGGAGGGAGGATTTGGAGTTGGAGGGTGGATTTGGAGTTGGAGGGTAGATTTGGAGTTGGAGGGTGGAGTTAAAGGGTAGAGTTGGAGGGTGGATTTGGAGTTGGAGGGTAGATTTGGAGTTGGAGGGTGGATGTAGAGTTGCAGGGTGGATTTGGAGTTGGAGGGTTTATTTGGAGTTGGAGAGTGGATTGGGAGTTAGAGGGTGGATTTGGAATTGGAGGGTGTAGTTGGATTTGTAGGGTAGTGTTGGAGTTGAAAGGTGGACTTGGACTTGGAGGGTAGATTTGGAGTTAAAGGGTGGATTTAGAGTTGCAGGTTGGATTTGGAGTTGGAGGGTGGATATGGAGTTAGAGGGTAGATTTGGAGTTGGAGGGTGGAGTTGGAGGGTGGATTTGGAGTTGGAGGGTGGATTTGGAGTAGGGGGGTGGAGTTGGAGGGTGGATTTGGAGTTGGAGAGTGGATTTGGAGTTGGAGAGTGGATTTGGAGTTGGAGGGTGGATATGGAGTTGGAGGGTAGATTTGGAGTTGGAGGGTGGAGTTGGAGGGTGGATTTGGAGTTGGAGGGTGGATTTGGAGTAGGAGGGTGGAGTTGGAGAGTGGATTTGGAGTTGGAGGGAGGATTTGGAGTTGGAGGGTGGATTTGGAGTTGGAGGGTAGATTTGGAGTTGGAGGGTGGAGTTGGAGTTGGAGGGTGGAATTGGAGGGTGGATTTGGAGTTGGAGGGTGGATTTGGAGTTGGAGGGTGGATTTGGAGTAGGAGGGTGGAGTTGGAGGGTGGATTTGGAGTTGGAGGGAGGATTTGGATTTGGAGGGTGGAGTTAAAGGGTGGAGTTGGAGGGTGGATTTGGAGTTGGAGGGTGGATTTGGAGTTGGAGGGTGGTGTTGGAGGGTGGAGTTGGAGGGTGGATTTTGAGTTGGAGAGTGGATTTGGAGTTTGAGGGTGGAGTTAAAGGGTGGAGTTGGAGGGTGGATTTTGAGTTGGAGGGTGGATTTGGAGGGTGGAGTTGGAGGGTGGATTTTGAGTTGGAGGGTTTATTTGGAGTTGGAGAGTGGATTGGGAGTTAGAGGGTGGATTTGGAATTGGAGGGTGTAGTTGGATTTGTAGGGTGGAGTTGGAGTTGAAAGGTGGACTTGGACTTGGAGGGTAGATTTGGAGTTAAAGGGTGGATTTAGAGTTGCAGGGTGGATTTGGAGTTGGAGGGTGGATTTGGAGTTGGAGGGTAGATTTGGAGTTGCAGGGTGGCGTTGGAGGGTGGATTTGGAGTTGGAGGGTGGATTTAGAGTTGGAGAGTGGATTTGGAGTTTGAGGGTGGATATGGAGTTAGAGGGTAGATTTGGAGTTGGAGGGTGGAGTTGGAGGGTGGATTTGGAGTTGGAGGGTGGATTTGGAGTAGGAGGGTGGAGTTGGAGGGTGGATTTGGAGTTGGAGAGTGGATTTGGAGTTGGAGGGTGGATATGGAGTTGGAGGGTAGATTTGGAGTTGGTGGGTGGAGTTGGAGGGTGGATTTGAAGTTGGAGGGTGGATTTGGAGTAGGAGGGTGGAGTTGGAGAGTAGATTTGGAGTTGGAGGGAGGATTTGGAGTTGGAGGGTGGATTTGGAGTTGGAGGGTAGATTTGGAGTTGGAGGGTGGAGTCGGAGTTGGAGGGTGGAAATGGAGGGTGGATTTGGAGTTGGAGGGTGGATTTGGAGTTGGAGGGTGGATTTGGAGTTAGAGGGTGGAGTTAGAGTTGGAGGGTGAATTTGGAGTTTGGAGTTGGAGGGTGGATTTGGAGTTAGAGGGTGGAGTTAGAGTTGGAGGGTGAATTTGGAGTTTGGAGTTGGAGGGTGGATTTGGAGTTGGAGGGTGGAGTTGGAGTTCGAGGGTGGAGTTGGAGGGTAGAGTTGGAGGTGGGAGTTGGAGGGTGGAGTTTGAGGGTAGATTTGGAGTTGGAGTGGGGAGTTGGAGTAGGAGGTTGTATTTGGAGTTGGAGTGTGGATTTGGAGTTGGAGGGTGGAGTTGGAATTGGAGGGTGGAGTTGGAGGGTGTATTTGAATTTGGAGGGTGGATTTGAAGTTGGAAGGTGGGCTTGGAGTTGAATGGTAGATTTGGAGTTGAGGGTGGATTTAGAGTTGCAGGAAGGATTTGGAGTTGGATTGTAGATTTGGAGTTGGAGGGTGGATTTGGAGTTGGAGGGTGGATTTGGAGTTGAAAGGTAGATTTGGAGTTGGAGTGTGGAGCGGGAGGGTGGAATTGGAGGGTGGATTTGGAGTAGGAGGGTGGAGTTGTAGGGTGGAGTTGGAGGGTGGATTTGGAGTTGGCGGGAGGATTTGGAGTTGGAGGGTGAAGTTCGAGGGTGGAGTTGGGGGGTGGATTTGGAGATGGAGGGTGGATTTGTAATCAGAGGGTGGAGTTGGAGATGGAGGGTTGATTTGGAGTTGGAGAGTGGATTTGGAGTTTGAGGGTGGAGTTAAAGGGTGGAGTTGGAGGGTGGATTTTGAGTTGGAGGGTGGATTTGGAGGGTGGAGTTGGAGGGTGGATTTTGAGTTGGAGGGTTTATTTGGAGTTGGAGAGTGGATTGGGAGTTAGAGGGTAGATTTGGAATTGGAGGGTGTAGTTGGATTTGTAGGGTGGAGTTGGAGTTGAAAGGTGGACTTGGACTTGGAGGGTAGATTTGGAGTTAAAGGGTGGATTTAGAGTTGCAGGGTGGATTTGGAGTTGGAGGGTGGATTTGGAGTTGGAGGGTAGATTTGGAGTTGCAGGGTGGCATTGGAGGGTGGATTTGGAGTTGGAGGGTGGATTTAGAGTTGGAGAGTGGATTTGGAGTTTGAGGGTGGATATGGAGTTAGAGGGTAGATTTGGAGTTGGAGGGTGGAGTTGGAGGGTGGATTTGGAGTTGGAGGGTGGATTTGGAGTAGGAGGGTGGAGTTGGAGGGTGGATTTGGAGTTGGAGAGTGGATTTGGAGTTGGAGGGTGGATATGGAGTTGGAGGGTAGATTTGGAGTTGGAGGGTGGAGTTGGAGGGTGGATTTGAAGTTGGAGGGTGGATTTGGAGTAGGAGGGTGGAGTTGGAGAGTGGATTTGGAGTTGGAGGGAGGATTTGGAGTTGGAGGGTGGATTTGGAGTTGGAGGGTAGATTTGGAGTTGGAGGGTGGAGTCGGAGTTGGAGGGTGGAATTGGAGGGTGGATTTGGAGTTGGAGGGTGGATTTGGAGTTGGAGGGTGGATTTCGAGTAGGAGGGTGGAGTTGGAGGGTGGATTTGGAGTTGGAGGGAGGATTTGGATTTGGAGGGTGGAGTTAAAGGGTGGAGTTGGAGGGTGGATTTGGAGTTGGAGGGTGGATTTGGAGTTGGAGGGTGGTGTTGGAGGGTGGAGTTGGAGGGTTGAGTTGGAGCGTGGAGTTGGAGGGTGGAGTTGGAGGGTGGATTTTGAGTTGGAGAGTGGATTTGGAGTTGGAGGGTGGAGTTAAAGGGTGGAGTTGGAGGGTGGATTTTGAGTTGGAGGGTGGATTTGGAGTTGGAGGGTGGAGTTGTAGGGTGGAGTTGGAGAGTGGATTTGGAGTAGGAGGGTGGAGTTGTAGGGTGGAGTTGGAGGGTTGATTTGGAGTTGGAGCGAGGATTTGGAGTTGGAGGGTGGATTTGGAGTTGGAGGGTAGATTTGGGGTTGGAGGGTAGATTTGGAGTTGGAGGGTAGAATTGGAGTTGCAGGGTGGCATTGGAGGGTGGATTTGGAGTTGGAGGGTGGATTTGGAGTTGGAGGGTGGAGTTAGAGTTGGAGGGTGGAGTTAGAGTTGGAGGGTGGATTTGGAGTTGGAGGGTGGATTTAGAGTTGGAGGGTGGAGTTGGAGGGTGGAGTTGGAGGGTGGAGTTGGATTTGGAGGGTGGATTTGGAGTTGGAGGGTGGAGTTAGAGTTGGAGGGTGAATTTGGAGTTTGGAGTTGGAGGGTGGATTTGGAGTTGGAGGGTGGAGTTGGAGTTGGAGGGTGGAGTTGGAGGGTAGAGTTGGAGGGGGGAGTTGGAGGGTGGAGTTGGAGGGTAGATTTGGAGTTGGAGGGGGGAGTTGGAGTAGGAGGTTGTATTTGGAGTTGGAGTGTGGATTTGGAGTTGGAGGGTGGAGTTGGAATTGGAGGGTGGAGTTGGAGGGTGTATTTGGATTTGGAGGGTGGATTTGAAGTTGGAAGGTGGGCTTGGAGTTGAATGGTAGATTTGGAGTTGAGGGTGGATTTAGAGTTGCAGGAAGGATTTGGAGTTGGATTGTAGATTTGGAGTTGGAGGGTGGAGCGGGAGGGTGGATTTGGAGGGTGGATTTGGAGTTGGAGAGTGGATTTGGAGTAGGAGGGTGGAGTTGTAGGGTGGAGTTGGAGTTGGAGAGTGGATTTGGAGTAGGAGGGTGGAGTGAGTTGTAGGGTGGAGTTGGAGGGTGGATTTGGAGTTGGCGGGAGGATTTGGAGTTGGAGGGTGAAGTTGGAGGATGGAGTTGGAGGGTGGATTTGTAGATGGAGGGTGGATTTGAAATCAGAGGGTGGAGTTGGAGTTGGAGGGTTGATTTGGAGTTGGAGGGTGGATTTGGAGTTGGAGGGTGGAGTTGTAGGGTGGAGTTGGAGTGTTGATTTGGAGTTGGAGCGAGGATTTGGAGTTGGAGGGTAGATTTGGGGTTGGAGGGTAGATTTGGAGTTGGAGGGTAGAGTTGGAGGGTGTAGCTGCATTTGGAGGGTAGATTTGGAGTTGGAGGGTGGATTTAGAGTTGCAGGGTGGAGTTGGAGTTCGAGGGTGGAGTTGGAGGGTAGAGTTGGAGGGGGGAGTTGGAGGGTGGAGTTTGAGGGTAGATTTGGAGTTGGAGGGGGGAGTTGGAGTAGGAGGTTGTATTTGGAGTTGGAGTGTGGATTTGGAGTTGGAGGGTGGAGTTGGAATTGGAGGGTGGAGTTGGAGGGTGTATTTGAATTTGGAGGGTGGATTTGAAGTTGGAAGGTGGGCTTGGAGTTGAATGGTAGATTTGGAGTTGAGGGTGGATTTAGAGTTGCAGGAAGGATTTGGAGTTGGATTGTAGATTTGGAGTTGGAGGGTGGATTTGGAGTTGGAGGGTGGATTTGGAGTTGAAAGGTAGATTTGGAGTTGGAGTGTGGAGCGGGAGGGTGGAGTTGGAGGGTGGATTTGGAGTAGGAGGGTGGAGTTGTAGGGTGGAGTTGGAGTGTTGATTTGGAGTTGGAGCGAGGATTTGGAGTTGGAGGGTGGATTTGGAGTTGGAGGGTAGATTTGGGGTTGGAGGGTAGATTTGGAGTTGGAGGGTAGAGTTGGAGGGTGTAGCTGCATTTGGAGGGTAGATTTGGAGTTGGAGGGTGGATTTAGAGTTGCAGGGTGGATTTGGAGTTGGAGGGTGCATTTGGAGTTGGAGGGTAGAATTGGAGTTGTAGGGTGGCATTGGAGGGTGGATTTGGAGTTGGAGGGTGGATTTGGAGTTGGAGGGTGGAGTTAGAGTTGGAGGGTGGATTTGGAGTTGGAGGGTGGATTTAGAGTTGGAGGGTGGATTCGGAGTTAGAGGGTGGAGTTAGAGTTGGAGGGTGAATTTGGAGTTTGGAGTTGGAGGGTGGATTTGGAGTTGGAGGGTGGAGTTGGAGTTCGAGTGTGGAGTTGGAGGGTAGAGTTGGAGGTGGGAGTTGGAGGGTGGAGTTTGAGGGTAGATTTGGAGTTGGAGTGGGGAGTTGGAGTAGGAGGTTGTATTTGGAGTTGGAGTGTGGATTTGGAGTTGGAGGGTGGAGTTGGAATTGGAGGGTGGAGTTGGAGGGTGTATTTGAATTTGGAGGGTGGATTTGAAGTTGGAAGGTGGGCTTGGAGTTGAATGGTAGATTTGGAGTTGAGGGTGGATTTAGAGTTGCAGGAAGGATTTGGAGTTGGATTGTAGATTTGGAGTTGGAGGGTGGATTTGGAGTTGGAGGGTGGATTTGGAGTTGAAAGGTAGATTTGGAGTTGGAGTGTGGAGCGGGAGGGTGGAATTGGAGGGTGGATTTGGAGTAGGAGGGTGGAGTTGTAGGGTGGAGTTGGAGGGTGGATTTGGAGTTGGCGGGAGGATTTGGAGTTGGAGGGTGAAGTTCGAGGGTGGAGTTGGGGGGTGGATTTGGAGATGGAGGGTGGATTTGTAATCAGAGGGTGGAGTTGGAGATGGAGGGTTGATTTGGAGTTGGAGGGTGTATTTGGGGTTGGAGGGTGGAGTTGGAGGGTGGATTTGGAGTTGGAGGGAGGATTTGGAGTTGTAGGGTGGATTTGAAGTTGGAGGGTAGATTTGGAGTTAGAGGGTGGAGTTAAAGGGTGGAGTTTGAGGGTGGATTTGGAGTTGGAGGGTATATTTGGAGTTATAGGGTGGAGTTGGAGTTGGAGGGTGGAGTTGGAGGGTGGATTTGGAGTTGGAGGGTGGATTTGGAGTTGGAGGGTGGATTTGGAGCAGGAGGGTGGAGTTGGAGGGTGGATTTGGAGCTGGAGGGAGGATTTGGAGTTGGAGGGTGGATTTGGAGTTGGAGGGTAGATTTGGAGTTAGAGGGTGGAGTTAAAGGGAGGAGTTTGAGGGTGAATTTGGAGTTGGGGGGTAGATTTGGAGTTAGAGGGTGGAGTTGGAGTTAGAGGGTGGAGTTGGAGGGTGGATTTGGAGTTGGAGGGTGGATTTGGAGTAGGAGGGTGGAGTTGGGGGGTGGATTTGGAGTTGGAGGGAGGATTTGGAGTTGGAGGATGGATTTAGAGTTGGAGGGTAGATTTGGAGTAGGAGGGTGGAGTTGGAGGGTGGATTTGGAGTTGGAGGGTGAATTTGGAATTGGAGGGTAGATTTGGAGTTGGAGGGTGGTGTTGGAGGGTGGAGTTGGAGGGTTGAGTTGGAGGGTGGAGTTGGAGGGTGAATTTGGAGTTGGAGAGAGGATTTGGAGTTGGAGGGTGGAGTTAAAGGGTGGAGTTGGAGGGTGGTTTTTGAGTTGGAGGGTGGAGTTGGAGGGTGGAGTAGGAGGGTGAATTTTGAGTTGGAGGGTGGATTTGGAGTAGGAGGGTGGAGTTGGAGTGTGGATTTGGAGTTGGAGGGAGGATTTAGAGTTGGAGGGTGGAGTTGGAGGGTGGATTTGGAGTTGGAGGGTGGATTTGGAGTTGGAGGGTAGAGTTGGAGTTGAAGGGTGGAGTTGGAGTTGGAGGGTGGATTTGGAGTTGGAGGGTGGATTTGGAGTTGGAGGGTGGATTTGGAGTAGGAGGGTGGAGTTGGAGGGTGGATTTGGAGTTGGAGGGAGGATTTGGAGTTGGAGGGTGGATTTGGAGTTGGAGGGTAGATTTGGAGTTGGAGGGTGGAGTTGGAGTTGGAGGGTGGAGTTGGAGGGTGGATTTGGAGTTGGAGGGTGGATTTCGAGTAGGAGGGTGGAGTTGGAGGGTGGATTTGAAGTTGGAGGGAGGATTTGGATTTGGAGGGTGGAGTTAAAGGGTGGAGTTGGAGGGTGGATTTGGAGTTGGAGGGTGGATTTGGAGTTGGAGGGTGGTGTTCGAGGGTGGAGTTGGAGGGTTGAGTTGGAGGGTGGAGTTGGAGGGTGGAGTTGGAGGGTGGATTTTGAGTTGGAGAGTGGATTTGGAGTTGGAGGGTGAAGTTAAAGGGTGGAGTTGGAGGGTGGATTTTGAGTTGGAGGGTGGATTTGGAGTTGGAGGGTGGAGTTGTAGGGTGGAGTTGGAGAGTGGATTTGGAGTAGGAGGGTGGAGTTGTAGGGTGGAGTTGGAGGGTTGATTTGGAGTTGGAGCGAGGATTTGGAGTTGGAGGGTGGATTTGGAGTTGGAGGGTAGATTTGGGGTTGGAGGGTAGATTTGGAGTTGGAGGGTAGAGTTGGAGGGTGTAGCTGCATTTGGAGGGTAGATTTGGAGTTGGAGGGTGGATTTAGAGTTACAGGGTGGATTTGGAGTTGGAGGGTGGATTTGGAGTTGGAGGGTAGAATTGGAGTTGCAGGGTGGCATTGGAGGGTGGATTTGGAGTTGGAGGGTGGATTTGGAGTTGTAGGGTGGAGTTAGAGTTGGAGGGTGGATTTGGAGTTGGAGGGTGGATTTAGAGTTGGAGGGTGGAGTTGGAGGGTGGAGTTGGAGGGTGGAGTTGGATTTGGAGGGTGGATTTGGAGTTGGAGGGTGGAGTTAGAGTTGGAGGGTGATTTTGGAGTTTGGAGTTGGAGGGTGGATTTGGAGTTGGAGGGTGGAGTTGGAGGGTGGAGTTGGAGGGTAGAGTTGGAGGGGGGAGTTGGAGGGTGGAGTTGGAGGGTAGATTTGGAGTTGGAGGGGGGAGTTGGAGTAGGAGGTTGTATTTGGAGTTGGAGTGTGGATTTGGAGTTGGAGGGTGGAGTTGGAATTGGAGGGTGGAGTTGGAGAGTGTATTTGGATTTGGAGGGTGGATTTGAAGTTGGAAGGTGGGCTTGGAGTTGAATGGTAGATTTGGAGTTGAGGGTGGATTTAAAGTTGTTGGAGTTGGATTGTAGATTTGGAGTTGGAGGGTGGAGCGGGAGGGTGGAGTTGGAGGGTGGATGTGGAGTTGGAGAGTGGATTTGGAGTAGGAGGGTGGAGTTGTAGGGTGGAGTTGGAGGGTGGATTTGGAGTTGGCGGGAGGATTTGGAGTTGGAGGGTGAAGTTGGAGGGTGGAGTTGGAGGGTGGATTTGTAGATGGAGGGTGGATTTGAAATCAGAGGGTGGAGTTGGAGTTGGAGGGTTGATTTGGAGTTGGAGGGTAGATTTGGAGTTGGAGGGTGGAGTTGTAGGGTGGAGTTGGAGGGTTGATTTCGAGTTGGAACGAGGATTTGGAGTTGGAGGGTGGATTTGGAGTTGGAGGGTAGATTTGGGGTTGGAGGGTAGATTTGGAGTTGGAGGGTAGAGTTGGTGGGTGTAGCTGCATTTGGAGGGTAGATTTGGAGTTGGAGGGTGGATTTAGAGTTGCAGGGTGGATTTGGAGTTGGAGGGTGGATTTGGAGTTGGAGGTAGAATTGGAGTTGCAGGGTGGCATTGGAGGGTGGATTTGGAGTTGGAGGGTGGATTTGGAGTTGGAGGGTGGAATTAGAGTTGGAGGGTGGATTTGGAGTTGGAGGGTCGATTTAGAGTTGGAGGGTGGAGTTGGAGGGTGGATTTGGAGTTAGAGGGTGGAGTTAGAGTTGGAGGGTGAATTTGGAGTTTGGAGTTGGAGGGTGGATTTGGAGTTGGAGGGTGGAGTTGGAGTTCGAGGGTGGAGTTGGAGGGTAGAGTTTGGAGGGGGGAGTTGGAGGGTGGAGTTGGAGGGTAGATTTGGAGTTGGAGGGGGGAGTTGGAGTAGGAGGTCTTATTTGGAGTTGGAGTGTGGATTTGGAGTTGGAGGGTGGAGTTGTAATTGGAGGGTGGAGTTGGAGGGTGTATTTGAATTTGGAGGGTGGATTTGAAGTTGGAAGGTGGGCTTGGAGTTGAATGGTAGATTTGGAGTTGAGGGTGGATTTAGAGTTGCAGGAAGGATTTGGAGTTGGAGTGTAGATTTGGAGTTGGAGGGTGGATTTGGAGTTGGAGGGTGGATTTGGAGTTGAAAGGTAGATTTGGAGTTGGAGTGTGGACGGGAGGGTGGAGTTGGAGGGTGGATTTGGAGTAGGAGGGTGGAGTTGTAGGGTGGAGTTGGAGGGTGGATTTGGAGTTGGCGGGAGGATTTGGAGTTGGAGGGTGAAGTTGGAGGGTGGAGTTGGGGGGTGGATTTGGAGATGGAGGGTGGATTTGTAATCAGAGGGTGGAGTTGGAGATGGAGGGTTGATTTGGAGTTGGAGGGTGGATTTGGGGTTGGAGGGTGGAGTTGGAGGGTGGATTTGGAGTTGGAGAGAGATTTGGAGTTGAGGGTAGATTTGGAGTAGGAGGGTGGAGTTGGAGGGTGGTTTGGGAGTTGGAGGGAGGATTTGGAGTTGTAGGGTGGATTTGAGGTTGGAGGGTAGATTTGGAGTTAGAGGGTGGAGTTAAAGGGTGGAGTTTGAGGGTGGATTTGGAGTTGGAGGGTAGATTTGGAGTTATAGGGTGGAGTTGGAGTTGGAGGGTGGAGTTGGAGGGTGGATTTGGAGTTGGAGGGTGGTTTGGAGTTGGAGGGTGGATTGGAGCAGGAGGGTGGATTTGGAGTTGGAGGGTAGATTTGGAGTTAGAGGGTGGAGTTAAAGGGAGGAGTTTGAGGGTGAATTTGGAGTTGGAGGGTAGATTTGGAGTTAGAGGGTGGAGTTGGAGTTGGAGGGTGGATTTGGAGTTGGAGGGTGGATTGGAGTTGGAGGGTGGATTTGGAGTAGGAGGGTGGAGTTGGGGGTGGATTTGGAGGTGGAGGGAGGATTTGGAGTTGGAGGATGGATTTAGAGTTGGAGGGTAGATTTGGAGTAGGAGGGTGGAGTTGGAGGGTGGATTGGAGTTGGAGGGTGATTTGGAATTGGAGGGTAGATTTGGAGTTGGAGGGTGGTGTTGGAGGGTGGAGTTGGAGGGTGAGAGTGGAGGGTGGAGTTGGAGGGTGAATTTGGAGTTGGAGAGAGGATTTGGAGTTGGAGGGTGGAGTTAAAGGGTGGAGTTGGAGGGTGGATTTTGAGTTGGAGGGTGGAGTTGGAGGGTGGAGTAGGAGGGTGAATTTGAGTTGGAGGGTGGATTTGGAGTAGGAGGGTGGAGTTGGAGGGTGGATTTGGGTTGGAGGGAGGATTTGGAGTTGGAGGGTGGAGTTGGAGGGTGGATTTGGAGTTGGAGGGTGGATTTGGAGTTGGAGGGTGGTTGGAGTTGGAGGGTGAGTTGGAGTTGGAGGGTGGATTTGGAGTTGGAGGGTGGAATTGGAGTTGGAGGTGGATTTGGTGTAGGAGGGTGGAGTTGGAGGGTGGATTGGAGTTGGAGGGAGGATTTGGAGTTGGAGGGTGGATTTGGAGGGTAGATTTGGAGTTGGAGGGTGGAGTTAAAGGGTGGAGTTGGAGGGTGGATTTGGAGTTGGAGGTGGGATTTGGAGTTGGAGGGTGGTGTTGGAGGGTGGAGTTGGAGGGTTGAGTTGGAGGGTGGAGTTGGAGGGTGGATTTTCCAGTTGGAGAGTGGAGTTGGAGTTGGAGGGTGGAGTTAGAGGGTGGATTTGGAGTGGAGGGTGGATTTGGAGTTGGAGTGTGGTTTTGGAGTAGGAGGGTGGAGTTGGGGGGTGGATTTCGAGTTGGAGGGAGGATTTGGAGTTGGAGGATGGATTAGAGTTGGAGGGTAGATTTGGAGTAGGAGGGTGGATTTGGAGTTGGAGGTGAATTTGGATGGTAGATTTGGAGTTGGAGGGTGGTGTTGGAGGGTGGAGTTGGAGGGTTGAGTGGAGGGTGGAGTTGGAGGGTGAATTTGGAGTTGGAGAGAGGATTTGGAGTTGGAGGGTGGAGTTAAAGGGTGGAGTTGGAGGGTGGATTTTGAGTTGGAGGGTGGAGTAGGAGGGTGAATTTTGAGTTGGAGGGTGGATTTGGAGTAGGAGGGTGGAGTTGGAGGGTGGATTTGGAGTTGGAGGGAGGATTTGGAGTTGGAGGGTGGAGTTGGAGGGTGGATTTGGAGTTGGAGGGTGATTTGGAGTTGGAGGGTAGAGTTGGAGTTGGAGGGTAGAGTTGGAGTTGGAGGGTGGATTTGGAGTTGGAGGGTGGATTGGAGTTGGAGGGTGGATTTGGGAGTAGGAGGGTGGAGTTGGAGGGTGGATTTGGAGTGGGAGGGAGGATTTGGAGCAGGAGGTGGAGTTGGGGGTGGAGTTGGAGTGGAGGGAGGATTTGGAGTTGGAGGATGGATTTGAGTTGGAGGGTAGATTTGGAGTAGGAGGTGGAGTTGGAGGGTGGATTTGGAGTTGGAGGGTGAATTTGGAATTGGAGGGTAGTTTGGAGTTGGAGGGTGGTGTGGGAGGGTGGAGTTGGAGGGGTGAGGTGGAGGGTGGAGTTGGAGGGTGATTAGGAGTTGGGAGAGGTTTGGAGTTGGAGGGTGGTGTTAAAGGGTGAGTTGGAGGGTGGATTTTGAGTTGGAGGGTGGAGTTGGTGTGGTGGAGGGTGAATTTGAGTTGGAGGTGGATTTGGAGTAGGAGGGTGGAGTTGGAGGGTGGATTTGGAGTTGGAGGGAGGATTTGGAGTTGGTGGGTGGAGTTGGAGGGTGGATTTGGAGTTGGAGGGTGGATTGGAGTTGGAGGGGTGGTTTGGAGGGTTGGGGAGGTTGGAGTTGGAGGGGTGGATTGGGTGTGGAGGGTGGTTTGGAGTTGGAGGGGATTTGGAGTAGGAGGGTGGAGTTGGAGGGTGGATTTGGAGTTGGAGGGCGGATTTGGAGTGTGGAGGGTGGATTTGGAGGGTAGATTGGTGGTGGGAGGGTGGAGTTAAGGTGGAGTTGGAGGGTGGATTGGAGTTGGAGGATAGATTTGGAGTTGGAGGGTGGTGTTGGAGGGTGGAGTTGGAGGGTGAGTTGGAGGGTGGAGTTGGAGGGTGGATTTTCCAGTTGGAGAGTGGAGTTGGAGTTGGAGGGTGGAGTTAGAGGGTGGATTTGGAGTTGGAGGTGGATTGGAGTTGGAGTGTGGATTGAGTAGGAGGGTGGAGTTGGGGGGTGGATGTGGAGTTGGAGGGAGGATTTGGAGTTGGAGGATGGATTTAGAGTTGGAGGGTAGATTTGGAGTAGGAGGGTGGATTTGGAGGGTGGATTTGGGAGTTGGAGGGTGAATTTGGATGGAGATTGGAGTTGGAGGGTGGTGTTGGGGGTGGAGTTGGAGGGTTGAGTTGGAGGGTGGAGTTGGAGGGTTTAATTTGGAGTTGGAGAGAGGATTTGGAGTTGGAGGGTGGAGTTAAAGGGTGGAGTTGGAGGGTGGATTTTGAGTTGGAGGGTGGAGTAGGAGGGTGAATTTGAGTTGGAGGGTGGATTTGGAGTAGGAGGGTGGAGTTGGAGGGTGGATTTGGAGTTGGAGGGAGGATTTGGAGTGGAGGGTGGAGTTGGAGGGTGGATTGGAGTTGGAGGGTGGTTGGAGTTGGAGGGTAGGTTGGAGTTGGAGGGTAGAGTTGGAGTTGGAGGGTGGATTTGGAGTGGAGGGTGGATTTGGAGTTGGAGGGTTGATTTGGAGTAGGAGGTGGAGTTGCAGGGTGGATTTGGAGTTGGAGGGAGGATTTGGAGTTGGAGGGTGGGATTTGGAGGGTGATTTGGAGTTGGAGGGTGGAGTTAAAGGGTGGAGTTGGAGGGTGGATTGGAGTTGGGGATAGTTTGGGTTGGAGGGTGGTGTTGGAGGGTGGAGTTGGAGGGTGAGTTGGAGGGTGGAGTTGGAGGGTGGTTGCATTCTGGAGAGTGGAGTGGAGTTGGAGGGTGGAGTTGGAGGGTGGATTTGGAGTTGGAGGGTGGATTTGGAGTAGGAGGGTGGAGGTGGAGGGTGGATTTGGAGTTGGAGGGAGGATTTGGAGTTGGAGGGTTGTTGGAGTTGGGAGGTAGATTTGGAGTTAGAGGGTGGATTTAAGGGTGGAGTTTGAGGGTCGATTTGGAGTTGGAGGGTAGATTTGAGTTAGAGGTGCAGTTGGAGTTGGAGGGTGGAGTTGGAGGGTGGATTTGGAGTTGGAGGGTGGATTTGGAGTTGGAGGGTGGATTTGGAGTAGGAGGGTGGAGTTGGAGGGTGGATGGAGTTGGAGGGAGGATTTGGAGTTGGAGGGTGGATTGGAGTTGGAGGGTAGATTTGGAGTTGGAGGGTGGAGTTAAAGGTAGAGTTGGAGGGTGGATTTGGAGTTGGAGGGGTAGATTTGGAGTTGGAGGGTGGTGTTGGAGGGTGGAGTTGGAGGGTTGAGTTGGAGGGTGGAGTTGGAGGGTGGATTTGGAGAAGGAGAGTGGATTTTGAGTTGGAGGGTGGAGTTAAAGGGTGGAGTTGGAGGTGGATTTGAGTTGGAGGGTGGAGTTGGAGGTGTATTTGGATTTGGAGGGTTGATTTGGAGTTTGAAGGTGACTTGGACTTGGAGGGTAGATTGGAGTTGAGGGTGGATTTAGAGTTGCAGGGTGGATTGGAGTTGGAGGGTTATTTGGAGTTGGAGAGTGGATTGGGAGTTAGATGGTGGATTGGAATGGAGGGTGTAGTGGATTTGTAGGGTGGAGTTGGAGTTGAAGGTGGACTTGGACTTGGAGGGTAGATTTGGAGTTGGAGGGTGGATTTAGAGTTGCAGGGTGGATTGGAGTTGGAGGGTGGATTTGAGTTGGAGGGTAGATTTGGAGTTGCAGGGTCGCGTTGGAGGGTGGATTTGGAGTTGGAGGGTGGATTTAGAGTTGGAGAGTGGATTTGGAGTTGGAGGGTGGATATGGAGTTAGAGGGTAGATTTGGAGTTGGAGGGTGGATTGAGTTGGAGGGTGGATTTGGAGTTAGAGGGTGGAGTTGGAGGGTGGATTTGGAGTTGGAGAGTGGATTTGGATTTGGAGGGTGGAGTTAAAGGGTGGAGTTGGAGGGTGGATTTGGAGTTGGAGGATAGATTTGGAGTTGGAGGGTGGTGTTGGAGGGTGGAGTTGGAGGATTGAGTTGGAGGATGGAGTTGGAGGGTGGATTTTCCATTTGGAGAGTGGAGTTGGAGTTGGAGGGTGGATTTGGAGTTGGAAGGTGGATTTGGAGTTGGAGGGTGGATTTGGAGTAGGAGGGTGGAGTTGGAGGGTGGTTTTGGAGTTGGAGGGAGGATTGGAGTTGGAGGGTGGGATTTGAAGTTGGAGTATAGATTTGGAGTAAGAGGGTGGAGTTAAAGGGTGGAGTTTGATGGTGGATTTGGAGTTGGAGGGTAGATTTGGAGTTATAGGGTGGAGTTGGAGTTGGAGGGTGGATTTGGAGTTAAAGGGTGGAGTTTGATGGTGGATTTGGAGTTGGAGGGTAGATTTGGAGTTATAGGGTGGAGTTGGAGTTGGAGGGTGGATTTGGAGTAGGAGGGTGGAGTTGGAGGGTGGATTTGGAGTTGGAGGGAGGATTTGGAGTTGGAGGGTGGATTTGGAGTTGGAGGGTAGATTTGGAGTTGGAGGGTGGAGTTGGAGGGTAGAGTTGGAGGGTGGATTTGGAGTTGGAGGGTAGATTTGGAGTTGGAGGGTGGTGTTGGAGGGTGGAGTTGGAGGGTTGAGTTGGAGGGTTGAGTTGGAGGGTGGAGTTGGAGGGTGGATTTGGAGTTGGACAGTGGATTTGGAGTTGGAGGGTGGAGTTAAAGGGTGGAGTTGGAGGGGGGATTTTGAGTTGGAGGGTGGAGTTAGAGGGTGTATTTGGATTTGGAGGGTTGATTTGGAGTTTGAAGGTGACTTGGACTTGGAGGGTAGATTTGGAGTTGGAGGGTGGATTTAGAGTTGCAGGGTGGATTTGGAGTTGGAGGGTTTATTTGGAGTTGGAGAGTGGATTGGGAGTTAGAGGGTGGATTTGGAATTGGAGGGTGGAGTTGGAGGGTGGATTTGGAGTTGTAGGGTGGATTTGGAGTTGGAGGGTGGATTTGGAGTTGTTGAGTGGATTTGGAGTTGGAGGGTGGATATGGAGTTGGAGGGTATATTTGGAGTTGGAGGGTGGATTTGGAGTTGGAGGGTGGATTTGGAGTTGGAGGGTGGATTTGGAGTAGGAGGGTGGAGTTGAAGGGTGGATTTGGAGTTGGAGGGAGGATTTGGAGTTGGAGGGTGGATTTGGATTTGGAGGGTAGATTTGGAGTGGAGGGTGGAGTTGGAGTTGGAGGGTGGAGTTGGAGGGTGGATTTGGAGTTGGAGGGGTGGATTGGAGTTGGAGGGTGGTTTTGGAGTAGGAGGGTGGAGTTGGAGGGTGGATTTGGTGTTAGAGGGGATTTGGAGTTGGAGGGTGGAGTTAAATGTTGGAGTTGGAGGGTGGATTTGGAGTTGGAGGGTGGATTTGGGTTGGAGGTGGATTTGGAGTAGGAGGGTGGAGTTGGAGGGTGGTTTTGGAGTTGGAGGGAGGATTTGGAGTTGGAGGGTGGATTTGAAGTTGGAGTATAGATTTGGAGTAAGAGGGTGGAGTTAAGGGTGGAGTTTGATGGTGGATTTGGAGTTGGAGGGTAGTTTGGAGTTATAGGGTGGAGTTGGAGTTGGAGGGTGGATTTGGAGTAGGAGGGTGGAGTTGGAGGGTGGTTTGGAGTTGGAGGGAGGATTTGGAGTTGGAGGGGTGGATTTGGAGTTGGAGGGTAGATTTGGAGTGAAGGGTGGAGTTGGAGGGTAGAGTTGGAGGGTGGATTTGGAGTTGGAGGGTAGATTGGAGTTGGAGGGTGGTGTTGGAGGGTGGAGTTTGAGGGTTGAGTTGGAGGGTGGAGTTGGAGGGTGGTTTGGAGTTGGAGAGTGGATTTGGAGTTGGAGGGTGGAGTTAAGGGTGGAGTTGGAGGGTGGATTTTGAGTGGGGGTGGAGTTGGAGGGTGTATTTGGATTTGGAGGGTTGATTGGAGTTTGAAGGTGACTTGGACTTGGAGGGTAGATTGGAGTTGGAGGGTGGATTTAGAGTTGCAGGGTGGATTTGGAGTTGGAGGGTTTATTGGAGTTGGAGAGTGGATTGGGAGTTAGAGGGTGGATTTGGAATTGGAGGGTGGAGTTGGAGGGTGGATTTGGAGTTGTAGGGTGGAGTTGGAGTTGAAAGGTGGACTTGGACTTGGAGGGTAGATTTGGAGTTGGAGGGTGGATTTAGAGTTGGAGTGTAGATTTGGAGTTGCAGGGTGGCGTTGGAGGGTGGATTTGGAGTTGGAGGGTGGATTTGGAGTTGGTGAGTGGATTTGGAGTTGGAGGGTGGATATGGAGTTGGAGGGTATATTTGGAGTTGGAGGGTGGAGTTGGAGGGTGGATTTGGAGTTGGAGGGTGGATTTGGAGTTGGAGGGTGGATTTGGAGTAGGAGGGTGGAGTTGAAGGGTGGATTTGGAGTTGGAGGGAGGATTTGGAGTTGGAGGGTGGATTTGGATTTGGAGGGTAGATTTGGAGTTGGAGGGTGGAGTTGGAGTTGGAGGGTGGAGTTGGAGGGTGGATTTGGAGTTGGAGGGTGGATTTAGAGTTGCAGGGTGGATTTGGAGTTGGAGGGTGGATTTGGAGTTGGAGGGTAGAATTGGAGTTGCAGGGTGGCATTGGAGGGTGGATTTGGAGTTGGAGGGTGGATTTGGAGTTGGAGGGTGGAATTAGAGTTGGAGGGTGGATTTGGAGTTGGAGGGTGGATTTAGAGTTGGAGGGTGGAGTTGGAGGGTGGATTTGGAGTTAGAGGGTGGAGTTAGAGTTGGAGGGTGAATTTGGAGTTTGGAGTTGGAGGGTGGATTTGGAGTTGGAGGGAGGAGTTGGAGTTCGAGGGTGGAGTTGGAGGGTAGAGTTGGAGGGGGGAGTTGGAGGGTGGAGTTGGAGGGTAGATTTGGAGTTGGAGGGGGGAGTTGGAGTAGGAGGTCTTATTTGGAGTTGGAGTGTGGATTTGGAGTTGGAGGGTGGAGTTGGAATTGGAGGGTGGAGTTGGAGGGTGTATTTGAATTTGGAGGGTGGATTTGAAGTTGGAAGGTGGGCTTGGAGTTGAATGGTAGATTTGGAGTTGAGGGTGGATTTAGAGTTGCAGGAAGGATTTGGAGTTGGAGTGTAGATTTGGAGTTGGAGGGTGGATTTGGAGTTGAAAGGTAGATTTGGAGTTGGAGTGTGGAACGGGAGGGTGGAGTTGGAGGGTGGATTTGGAGTAGGAGGGTGGAGTTGTAGGGTGGAGTTGGAGGGTGGATTTGGAGTTGGCGGGAGGATTTGGAGTTGGAGGGTGAAGTTGGAGGGTGGAGTTGGGGGGTGGATTTGGAGATGGAGGGTGGATTTTTAATCAGAGGGTAGAGTTGGAGATGGAGGGTTGATTTGGAGTTGGAGGGTGGATTTGGGGTTGGAGGGTGGAGTTGGAGGGTGGATTTGGAGTTGGAGAGAGAATTTGGAGATGAGGGTAGATTTGGAGTAGGAGGGTGGAGTTGGAGGGTGGTTTTGGAGTTGGAGGGAGGATTTGGAGTTGTAGGGTGGATTTGAGGTTGGAGGGTAGATTTGGAGTTAGAGGGTGGAGTTAAAGGGTGGAGTTTGAGGGTGGATTTGGAGTTGGAGGGTAGATTTGGAGTTATAGGGTGGAGTTGGAGTTGGAGGGTGGAGTTGGAGGGTGGATTTGGAGTTGGAGGGTGGATTTGGAGTTGGAGGGTGGATTTGGAGCAGGAGGGTGGATTTGGAGTTGGAGGGTAGATTTGGAGTTAGAGGGTGGAGTTAAAGGGAGGAGTTTGAGGGTGAATTTGGAGTTGGAGGGTAGATTTGGAGTTAGAGGGTGGAGTTGGAGTTGGAGGGTGGATTTGGAGTTGGAGGGTGGATTTGGAGTTGGAGGGTGGATTTGGAGTAGGAGGGTGGAGTTGGGGGTGGATTTGGAGTTGGAGGGAGGATTTGGAGTTGGAGGATGGATTTAGAGTTGGAGGGTAGATTTGGAGTAGGAGGGTGGAGTTGGAGGGTGGATTTGGAGTTGGAGGGTGAATTTGGAATTGGAGGGTAGATTTGGAGTTGGAGGGTGGTGTTGGAGGGTGGAGTTGGAGGGTTGAGTTGGAGGGTGGAGTTGGAGGGTGAATTTGGAGTTGGAGAGAGGATTTGGAGTTGGAGGGTGGAGTTAAAGGGTGGAGTTGGAGGGTGGATTTTGAGTTGCAGGGTGGAGTTGGAGGGTGGAGTAGGAGGGTGAATTTTGAGTTGGAGGGTGGATTTGGAGTAGGAGGGTGGAGTTGGAGGGTGGATTTGGAGTTGGAGGGAGGATTTGGAGTTGGAGGGTGGAGTTGGAGGGTGGATTTGGAGTTGGAGGGTGGATTTGGAGTTGGAGGGTAGAGTTGGAGTTGGAGGGTAGAGTTGGAGTTGGAGGGTGGATTTGGAGTTGGAGGGTGGATTTGGAGTTGGAGGGTGGATTTGGGGTAGGAGGGTGGAGTTGGAGGGTGGATTTGGAGTTGGAGGGAGGATTTGGAGTTGGAGGGTGGATTTGGAGGGTAGATTTGGAGTTGGAGGGTGGAGTTAAAGGGTGGAGTTGGAGGGTGGATTTGGAGTTGGAGGATAGATTTGGAGTTGGAGGGTGGTGTTGGAGGGTGGAGTTGGAGGGTTGAGTTGGAGGGTGGAGTTGGAGGGTGGATTTTCCAGTTGGAGAGTGGAGTTGGAGTTGGAGGGTGGAGTTAGAGGGTGGATTTGGAGTTGGAGGGTGGATTTGGAGTTGGAGTGTGGATTTGGAGTAGGAGGGTGGAGTTGGGGGGTGGATTTGGAGTTGGAGGGAGGATTTGGAGTTGGAGGATGGATTTAGAGTTGGAGGGTAGATTTGGCGTAGGAGGGTGGATTTGGAGTTGGAGGGTGAATTTGGATGGTAGATTTGGAGTTGGAGGGTGGTGTTGGAGGGTGGAGTTGGAGGGTTGAGTTGGAGGGTGGAGTTGGAGGGTGAATTTGGAGTTGGAGAGAGGATTTGGAGTTGGAGGGTGGAGTTAAAGGGTGGAGTTGGAGGGTGGATTTTGAGTTGGAGGGTGGAGTAGGAGGGTGAATTTTGAGTTGGAGGGTGGATTTGGAGTAGGAGGGTGGAGTTGGAGGGTGGATTTGGAGTTGGAGGGAGGATTTGGAGTTGGAGGGTGGAGTTGGAGGGTGGATTTGGAGTTGGAGGGTGGATTTGGAGTTGGAGGGTAGAGTTGGAGTTGGAGGGTAGAGTTGGAGTTGGAGGGTGGATTTGGAGTTGGAGGGTGGATTTGGAGTTGGAGGGTGGATTTGGAGTAGGAGGGTGGAGTTGGAGGGTGGATTTGGAGTTGGAGGGAGGATTTGGAGTAGGAGGGTGGAGTTGGGGGGTGGATTTGGAGTTGGAGGGAGGATTTGGAGTTGGAGGATGGATTTAGAGTTGGAGGGTAGATTTGGAGTAGGAGGGTGGAGTTGGAGGGTGGATTTGGAGTTGGAGGGTGAATTTGGAATTGGAGGGTAGATTTGGAGTTGGAGGGTGGTGTTGGAGGGTGGAGTTGGAGGGTTGAGTTGGAGGGTGGAGTTGGAGGGTGAATTTGGAGTTGGAGAGAGGATTTGGAGTTGGAGGGTGGAGTTAAAGGGTGGAGTTGGAGGGTGGATTTTGAGTTGGAGGGTGGAGTTGGAGGGTGGAGTAGGAGGGTGAATTTTGAGTTGGAGGGTGGATTTGGAGTAGGAGGGTGGAGTTGGAGGGTGGATTTGGAGTTGGAGGGAGGATTTGGAGTTGGAGGGTGGAGTTGGAGGGTGGATTTGGAGTTGGAGGGTGGATTTGGAGTTGGAGGGTAGAGTTGGAGTTGGAGGGTGGATTTGGAGTTGGAGGGTGGATTTGGAGTTGGAGGGTGGATTTGGAGTAGGAGGGTGGAGTTGGAGGGTGGATTTGGAGTTGGAGGGAGGATTTGGAGTTGGAGGGTGGATTTGGAGGGTAGATTTGGAGTTGGAGGGTGGAGTTAAAGGGTGGAGTTGGAGGGTGGATTTGGAGTTGGAGGATAGATTTGGAGTTGGAGGGTGGTGTTGGAGGGTGGAGTTGGAGGGTTGAGTTGGAGGGTGGAGTTGGAGGGTGGATTTTCCAGTTGGAGAGTGGAGTTGGAGTTGGAGGGTGGAGTTAGAGGGTGGATTTGGAGTTGGAGGGTGGATTTGGAGTTGGAGTGTGGATTTGGAGTAGGAGGGTGGAGTTGGGGGGTGGATGTGGAGTTGGAGGGAGGATTTGGAGTTGGAGGATGGATTTAGAGTTGGAGGGTAGATTTGGAGTAGGAGGGTGGATTTGGAGGGTGGATTTGGAGTTGGAGGGTGAATTTGGATGGTAGATTTGGAGGGTGGTGTTGGAGGGTGGAGTTGGAGGGTTGAGTTGGAGGGTGGAGTTGGAGGGTTTAATTTGGAGTTGGAGAGAGGATTTGGAGTTGGAGGGTGGAGTTAAAGGGTGGAGTTGGAGGGTGGATTTGGAGTTGAAAGGTAGATTTGGAGTTGGAGTGTGGAACGGGAGGGTGGAGTTGGAGGGTGGATTTGGAGTAGGAGGGTGGAGTTGTAGGGTGGAGTTGGAGGGTGGATTTGGAGTTGGCGGGAGGATTTGGAGTTGGAGGGTGAAGTTGGAGGGTGGAGTTGGGGGGTGGATTTGGAGATGGAGGGTGGATTTGTAATCAGAGGGTGGAGTTGGAGATGGAGGGTTGATTTGGAGTTGGAGGGTGGATTTGGGGTTGGAGGGTGGAGTTGGAGGGTGGATTTGGAGTTGGAGAGAGAATTTGGAGTTGAGGGTAGATTTGGAGTAGGAGGGTGGAGTTGGAGGGTGGTTTTGGAGTTGGAGGGAGGATTTGGAGTTGTAGGGTGGATTTGAGGTTGGAGGGTAGATTTGGAGTTAGAGGGTGGAGTTAAAGGGTGGAGTTTGAGGGTGGATTTGGAGTTGGAGGGTAGATTTGGAGTTATAGGGTGGAGTTGGAGTTGGAGGGTGGAGTTGGAGGGTGGATTTGGAGTTGGAGGGTGGATTTGGAGTTGGAGGGTGGATTTGGAGCAGGAGGGCGGATTTGGAGTTGGAGGGTAGATTTGGAGTTAGAGGGTGGAGTTAAAGGGAGGAGTTTGAGGGTGAATTTGGAGTTGGAGGGTAGATTTGGAGTTAGAGGGTGGAGTTGGAGTTGGAGGGTGGATTTGGAGTTGGAGGGTGGATTTGGAGTTGGAGGGTGGATTTGGAGTAGGAGGGTGGAGTTGGGGGGTGGATTTGGAGTTGGAGGGAGGATTTGGAGTTGGAGGATGGATTTAGAGTTGGAGGGTAGATTTGGAGTAGGAGGGTGGAGTTGGAGGGTGGATTTGGAGTTGGAGGGTGAATTTGGAATTGGAGGGTAGATTTGGAGTTGGAGGGTGGTGTTGGAGGGTGGAGTTGGAGGGTTGAGTTGGAGGGTGGAGTTGGAGGGTGAATTTGGAGTTGGAGAGAGGATTTGGAGTTGGAGGGTGGAGTTAAAGGGTGGAGTTGGAGGGTGGATTTTGAGTTGGAGGGTGGAGTTGGAGGGTGGAGTAGGAGGGTGAATTTTGAGTTGGAGGGTGGATTTGGAGTAGGAGGGTGGAGTTGGAGGGTGGATTTGGAGTTGGAGGGAGGATTTGGAGTTGGAGGGTGGAGTTGGAGGGTGGATTTGGAGTTGGAGGGTGGATTTGGAGTTGGAGGGTAGAGTTGGAGTTGGAGGGTAGAGTTGGAGTTGGAGGGTGGATTTGGAGTTGGAGGGTGGATTTGGAGTTGGAGGGTGGATTTGGAGTAGGAGGGTGGAGTTGGAGGGTGGATTTGGAGTTGGAGGGAGGATTTGGAGTTGGAGGGTGGATTTGGAGGGTAGATTTGGAGTTGGAGGGTGGAGTTAAAGGGTGGAGTTGGAGGGTGGATTTGGAGTTGGGGATAGATTTGGAGTTGGAGGGTGGTGTTGGAGGGTGGAGTTGGAGGGTTGAGTTGGAGGGTGGAGTTGGAGGGTGGATTTTCCAGTTGGAGAGTGGAGTTGGAGTTGGAGGGTGGAGTTAGAGGGTGGATTTGGAGTTGGAGGGTGGATTTGGAGTTGGAGTGTGGATTTGGAGTAGGAGGGTGGAGTTGGGGGGTGGATTTGGAGTTGGAGGGAGGATTTGGAGTTGGAGGATGGATTTAGAGTTGGAGGGTAGATTTGGCGTAGGAGGGTGGATTTGGAGTTGGAGGGTGAATTTGGATGGTAGATTTGGAGTTGGAGGGTGGTGTTGGAGGGTGGAGTTGGAGGGTTGAGTTGGAGGGTGGAGTTGGAGGGTGAATTTGGAGTTGGAGAGAGGATTTGGAGTTGGAGGGTGGAGTTAAAGGGTGGAGTTGGAGGGTGGATTTTGAGTTGGAGGGTGGAGTAGGAGGGTGAATTTTGAGTTGGAGGGTGGATTTGGAGTAGGAGGGTGGAGTTGGAGGGTGGATTTGGAGTTGGAGGGAGGATTTGGAGTTGGAGGGTGGAGTTGGAGGGTGGATTTGGAGTTGGAGGGTGGATTTGGAGTTGGAGGGTAGAGTTGGAGTTGGAGGGTAGAGTTGGAGCGTGGATTTGGAGTTGGAGGGTGGATTTGGAGTTGGAGGGTGGATTTGGAGTAGGAGGGTGGAGTTGGAGGGTGGATTTGGAGTTGGAGGGAGGATTTGGAGTAGGAGGGTGGAGTTGGGGGGTGGATTTGGAGTTGGAGGGTAGATTTGGAGTAGGAGGGTGGAGTTGGAGGGTGGATTTGGAGTTGGAGGGTGAATTTGGAATTGGAGGGTAGATTTGGAGTTGGAGGGTGGTGTTGGAGGGTGGAGTTGGAGGGTTGAGTTGGAGGGTGGAGTTGGAGGGTGAATTTGGAGTTGGAGAGAGGATTTGGAGTTGGAGGGTGGAGTTAAAGGGTGGAGTTGGAGGGTGGATTTTGAGTTGGAGGGTGGAGTTGGAGGGTGGAGTAGGAGGGTGAATTTTGAGTTGGAGGGTGGATTTGGAGTAGGAGGGTGGAGTTGGAGGGTGGATTTGGAGTTGGAGGGAGGATTTGGAGTTGGAGGGTGGAGTTGGAGGGTGGATTTGGAGTTGGAGGGTGGATTTGGAGTTGGAGGGTAGAGTTGGAGTTGGAGGGTGGATTTGGAGTTGGAGGGTGGATTTGGAGTTGGAGGGTGGATTTGGAGTAGGAGGGTGGAGTTGGAGGGTGGATTTGGAGTTGGAGGGAGGATTTGGAGTTGGAGGGTGGATTTGGAGGGTAGATTTGGAGTTGGAGGGTGGAGTTAAAGGGTGGAGTTGGAGGGTGGATTTGGAGTTGGAGGATAGATTTGGAGTTGGAGGGTGGTGTTGGAGGGTGGAGTTGGAGGGTTGAGTTGGAGGGTGGAGTTGGAGGGTGGATTTTCCAGTTGGAGAGTGGAGTTGGAGTTGGAGGGTGGAGTTAGAGGGTGGATTTGGAGTTGGAGGGTAGTGTGGATTTGGAGTAGGAGGGTGGAGTTGGGGGGTGGATGTGGAGTTGGAGGGAGGATTTGGAGTTGGAGGATGGATTTAGAGTTGGAGGGTAGATTTGGAGTAGGAGGGTGGATTTGGAGGGTGGATTTGGAGTTGGAGGGTGAATTTGGATGGTAGATTTGGAGTTGGAGGGTGGTGTTGGACGGTGGAGTTGGAGGGTTGAGTTGGAGGGTGGAGTTGGAGGGTTTAATTTGGAGTTGGAGAGAGGATTTGGAGTTGGAGGGTGGAGTTAAAGGGTGGAGTTGGAGGGTGGATTTTGAGTTGGAGGGTGGAGTAGGAGGGTGAATTTGAGTTGGAGGGTGGATTTGGAGTAGGAGGGTGGAGTTGGAGGGTGGATTTGGAGTTGGAGGGAGGATTTGGAGTTGGAGGGTGGAGTTGGAGGGTGGATTTGGAGTTGGAGGGTGGATTTGGAGTTGGAGGGTAGAGTTGGAGTTGGAGGGTAGAGTTGGAGTTGGAGGGTGGATTTGGAGTTGGAGGGTGAATTTGGAGTTGGAGGGTTGATTTGGAGTAGGAGGGTGGAGTTGGAGGGTGGATTTGGAGTTGGAGGGAGGATTTGGAGTTGGAGGGTGGATTTGGAGGGTAGATTTGGAGTTGGAGGGTGGAGTTAAAGGGTGGAGTTGGAGGGTGGATTTGGAGTTGGAGGATAGATTTGGAGTTGGAGGGTGGTGTTGGTGGGTGGAGTTGGAGGGTTGAGTTGGAGGGTGGAGTTGGAGGGTGGATTTTCCAGTTGGAGAGTGGAGTTGGAGTTGGAGGGTGGAGTTGGAGGGTGGATTTGGAGTTGGAGGGTGGATTTGGAGTAGGAGGGTGGAGTTGGAGGGTGGATTTGGAGTTGGAGGGAGGATTTGGAGTTGGAGGGTTGATTTGGAGTTGGAGAGTAGATTTGGAGTTAGAGGGTGGATTTAAAGGGTGGAGTTTGAGGGTCGATTTGGAGTTGGAGGGTAGATTTGGAGTTAGAGGGTGCAGTTGGAGTTGGAGGGTGGAGTTGGAGGGTGGATTTGGAGTTGGAGGGTGGATTTGGAGTTGGAGGGTGGATTTGGAGTAGGAGGGTGGAGTTGGAGGGTGGATTTGGAGTTGGAGGGAGGATTTGGAGTTGGAGGGTGGATTTGGAGTTGGAGGGTAGATTTGGAGTTGGAGGGTGGAGTTAAAGGGTAGAGTTGGAGGGTGGATTTGGAGTTGGAGGGTAGATTTGGAGTTGGAGGGTGGTTTTGGAGGGTGGAGTTGGAGGGTTGAGTTGGAGGGTGGAGTTGGAGAAGGAGAGTGGATTTTGAGTTGGAGGGTGGAGTTAAAGGGTGGAGTTGGAGGGTGGATTTTGAGTTGGAGGGTGGAGTTGGAGGTGTATTTGGATTTGGAGGGTTGATTTGGAGTTTGAAGGTGACTTGGACTTGGAGGGTAGATTTGGAGTTGAGGGTGGATTTAGAGTTGCAGGGTGGAATTGGAGTTGGAGGGTTTATTTGGAGTTGGAGAGTGGATTGGGAGTTAGATGGTGGATTTGGAATTGGAGGGTGTAGTTGGATTTGTAGGGTGGAGTTGGAGTTGAAAGGTGGAATTGGACTTGGAGGGTAGATTTGGAGTTGGAGGGTGGATTTAGAGTTGCAGGGTGGATTTGGAGTTGGAGGGTGGATTTGGAGTTGGAGGGTAGATTTGGAGTTGCAGGGTCGCGTTGGAGGGTGGATTTGGAGTTGGAGGGTGGATTTAGAGTTGGAGAGTGGATTTGGAGTTGGAGGGTGGATATGGAGTTAGAGGGTAGATTTGGAGTTGGAGGGTGGATTTGGAGTTGGAGGGTGGATTTGGAGTATGAGGGTGGAGTTGGAGGGTGGATTTGGAGTTGGAGAGTGGATTTGGATTTGGAGGGTGGAGTTAAAGGGTGGAGTTGGAGGGTGGATTTGGAGTTGGAGGATAGATTTGGAGTTGGAGGGTGGTGTTGGAGGGTGGAGTTGGAGGATTGAGTTGGAGGATGGAGTTGGAGGGTGGATTTTCCATTTGGAGAGTGGAGTTGGAGTTGGAGGGTGGATTTGGAGTTGGAAGGTGGATTTGGAGTTGGAGGGTGGATTTGGAGTAGGAGGGTGGAGTTGGAGGGTGGTTTTGGAGTTGGAGGGAGGATTTGGAGTTGGAGGGTGGATTTGAAGTTGGAGTATAGATTTGGAGTAAGAGGGTGGAGTTAAAGGGTGGAGTTTGATGGTGGATTTGGAGTTGGAGGGTAGATTTGGAGTTATAGGGTGGAGTTGGAGTTGGAGGGTGGATTTGGAGTAGGAGGGTGGAGTTGGAGGGTGGATTTGGAGTTGGAGGGAGGATTTGGAGTTGGAGGGTGGATTTGGAGTTGGAGGGTAGATTTGGAGTTGGAGGGTGGAGTTGGAGGGTAGAGTTGGAGGGTGGATTTGGAGTTGGAGGGTAGATTTGGAGTTGGAGGGTGGTGTTGGAGGGTGGTGTTGGAGGGTGGAGTTGGAGGGTTGAGTTGGAGGGTGGAGTTGGAGGGTGGATTTGGAGTTGGAGAGTGGATTTGGAGTTGGAGGGTGGAGTTAAAGGGTGGAGTTGGAGGGTGGATTTTGAGTTGGAGGGTGGAGTTAGAGGGTGTATTTGGATTTGGAGGGTTGATTTGGAGTTTGAAGGTGACTTGGACTTGGAGGGTAGATTTGGAGTTGGAGGGTGGATTTAGAGTTGCAGGGTGGATTTGGAGTTGGAGGGTTTATTTGGAGTTGGAGAGTGGATTGGGAGTTAGAGGGTGGATTTGGAATTGGAGGGTGGAGTTGGAGGGTGGATTTGGAGTTGTAGGGTGGAGTTGGAGTTGAAAGGTGGACTTGGACTTGTAGGGTAGATTTGGAGTTGGAGGGTGGATTTAGAGTTGGAGGGTAGATTTGGAGTTGCAGGGTGGCGTTGGAGGGTGGATTTGGAGTTGGAGGGTGGATTTGGAGTTGTTGAGTGGATTTGGAGTTGGAGGGTGGATATGGAGTTGGAGGGTATATTTGGAGTTGGAGGGTGGAGTTGGAGGGTGGATTTGGAGTTGGAGGATAGATTTGGAGTTGGAGGGTGGATTTGGAGTAGGAGGGTGGAGTTGAAGGGTGGATTTGGAGTTGGAGGGAGGATTTGGAGTTGGAGGGTGGATTTGGATTTGGAGGGTAGATTTGGAGTTGGAGGGTGGAGTTGGAGTTGGAGGGTGGAGTTGGAGGGTGGATTTGGAGTTGGAGGGTGGATTTGGAGTTGGAGGGTGGATTTGGAGTAGGAGGGTGGAGTTGGAGGGTGGATTTGGAGTTAGAGGGGGGATTTGGAGTTGGAGGGTGGAGTTAAATGTTGGAGTTGGAGAACTCCTTTACTCTGCTGTACTCTTGGTCGCTGGAGCGAAGCCTGCATCTCCTAACCCAGGAGCAACGTTTCTAAATTGATTCCCTGCGCCTCACCTTCAAAGCGCTAACTGACAGCGCTGGTGGAGAACTGCTCGCGTTTCCCGCTGCGCGGGAAACACTCGTGTGGGTTTGAAGGCGGCTGGCGGTGGTTGGTCAGTAAGTCAGTAAGAACAAACTATAAAGCCCACAAAGCCATCGGGGCCACGAACAACTCCCCGCCACGCCCCCCTCACCTGGCTACAATTGCGCAGAGGGTCTGCTGTGGAGCGGAGAACTCCTTTACTCTGCTGTACTCTTGGTCGCTGGAGCGAAGCCTGCATCTCCTAACCCAGGAGCAACGTTTCTAAATTTATTCCCTGCGCCTCACCTTCAAAGCGCTAACTGACAGCGCTGGTGGAGAACTGCTCGCGTTTCCCGCTGCGCGGGAAACACTCGTGTGGGGTTTGAAGGCGGCTGGCGGTGGTTGGTCAGTAAGTCAGTAAGAACAAACTATAAAGCCCACAAAGCCATCGGGGCCACGAACAACTCCCGCCACGCCCCCCTCACCTGGCTACAATTGCGCAGAGGGTCTGCTATGGAGCGGAGAACTCCTTTACTCTGCTGTACTCTTGGTCGCTGGAGCGAAGCCTGCATCTCCTAACCCAGGAGCAACGTTTCTAAATTGATTCCCTGCGCCTCACCTTCAAAGCGCTAACTGACAGCGCTGGTGGAGAACTGCTCGCGTTTCCCGCTGCGCGGGAAACACTCGTGTGGGGTTTGAAGGCGGCTGGCGGTGGTTGGTCAGTAAGTCAGTAAGAACAAACTACAAAGCCCACAAAGCCATCGGGGCCACGAACAACTCCCCGCCACGCCCCCCTCACCTGGCTACAATTGCGCAGAGGGTCCGCGCATCGCGGAACGCGCGCGGGCGTCGCCGGGCTAAGCCCGGGCAAAGGGCGGGCCCTCTGTGGCCCTCAGTGACCGAGGTAGGCCGGGCTGGGCCTGGACCCTTATATTTTCTTTTTTGCACCGTTATTATCTATTTGCGTCTGTGCCCATTTGAGTAGGAGGGTAATTCGCTGCAAGCACTGTGATAGATATACTGCACCCTGGTCCAACCTGTTCCGCCAGGGACCAACTTTATTCCAGACTTTTATTCATTTTATAGTGCTACATTTCTTCCTTTTTTACTGTGGAAAATGTCTAAAACTCTACGATCTGGAAGGGTAGTGGGAGAAAAACCCACCCGGAAATTACCTACCATCCGCACAAGAAATAAGTCAGTAAATAATCCACCTCTGAAAGGACAATGTCAGTTATCTGAACTTTGGGATCTAACTGCTATAAAAGAACCTAAATGTGCGACCCTACTCAACTCAGATACCAAAGTCCTGGAGGTACAGGAAGTACACTTACCAACTACCTTTGAGCCCCGATCTCCCCAGGCCCAGCAGGGGGCCTCCCAACTCAAGGTAGGAGGGTCTCCCTTACGGGACCCTACAGACGGGAAGCCGATGATTGTAAGTGAGCCAGTGCACATACCATCGATCCCTCAGTCATCCACGAATGACAGGCCGGGAGACGATCTGTCTGCTCTATCCATTGACTTGGAACTATGGGGACGCTACGTCAGCCCTGCTAAAGTGGAATCCCTGGAGCAATTTAAAGTTCAGGGGGGAGCCACCCCATCAGGATTAATGCTGTATAGTAGCACTCCGTCACTAAATAGACAGGAAATTTCTGACTTGTTAAACTCCTCCAAGAGTCCCGACCTCAATCTCCTGGATAATATTTCCACGGCGGAGGCACGAGAAAAGCCGATCTCTGAGTCCATGATCGCGCTGGAACAACTTCTTGCTTCAATTCTGCTGCTTTTAGGAAAATTTGTAGGCAGCTCGGACTGTATCCTTGAATCAGTTACCCAAATCCTAAAGTTATTGCTGCAGAAAGTGCCGGATTTGAGTAAGGCCTCCCCCCTCAACAGCCTGAACAACCTGCATCTGAGGGGAAAATCAAAGCCATTAGAAGCGAACTAGTTAAGAAAAATGAACAGCCTTCTTTGGTCCTTCATAAGGAGTTGCCTCATACTGCAGCATCTAACTGTATCAAGAATATAGTCCTGGAGATAGAGGAGGAGGATAAAGTCTTGCCTGGCCCCAAAACGGTACAGGAGTTATTTCCTATCTTTGTCCCGGATGGCGGAAAAGAACTCTTGGCCGACAAACCCGAGCCCAATGAAGAAAAGAGAAACTATGGTAAACAAAAAAGTACCAAAGCCAGCAAGAGGAAACCAATTCGAAAATATAGAAAGAAGAAGCAACGGAGGATCATTTTCCATAAATACACAGAGGCAAGGGAGAATGAAATAAGGAATGGGGAACCCTTATCTACTTCCTTAAAAGCGGACACGGATGTGAACTTAATCACTTCAACCTCAGTGGAGGAGGAAAATGAACAAGGCAGCTTGTCTTCCCAGGAAGACTTTCCACAAATTGGGGGCCCTCTCCCAGGCTCTCCGGTTCGGAGTGCATTAGGAGGTCCACTTTCTTATCCATCCGGGACTTTAAACCCTTTGGCTGCCCCCTTTGTGGTAACAATTGACTCCGAAAATTCTCGTCCTCTTGCCCGGACTGTAAATATGTCAAAGGCCCCTGCGGATGTGCGTGTACTAGATTTTGTTCCATTATTTGATACTGACCTCTTATTAAATAGAGCCTGGCTCCTTAAGCGCTTTAGCGAGGTGGAATGTCTCTATCACATTCAGTCTAGAGACATAGAACTGGTGACTCTGTTAGGTGGCAGTCGGGTTTTGAGTATTCGGGTGAAATTTTATTCCCCGATTATAACAAATTTGATACTTGAACAGGCTGAAAATTTCCAACGTTTAGGAATTGATATTCTTCCTATCTCTACCCCAGGCAAGCCAAACTCTTTCGATAAGCAGGGGCTGAGAGGTGGTGAGCAAAACGGGGTAACCTCTCCTCTGAGAGACCTGAAAATTTGGGTTTCCAGGGGAAAACGCTCTGTATCGCACGTGAAGCCACTTCCACTAGTTGAGAATTCCACACTCAATGATGATAATAACCGGTGGAATTGGCTCCATAGTGCTCTATCAACAAAAAATAAGGATAACCCCAAATTGTTTCACCACCTTTGACCCAGCCTTAAACATAATTTCCTGGAACGCGGCCGGATTCCATAGCAGCCCGGAGAAAATGACCTTCTTATCCACTCTGGAGGCTGATATATTGTGTATCCAGGAAACATGGTGCATAGATAGGTTAACGCCTTTAAAAGATTTCTATGTATTGGAAGTACCGGCTGCGCCCTCTAAAAAAGGGCATGCTAGGGGGGGGCTCGCCTGTTCACTGTCTAATAAGTTTCAATGGAGATTTTCCCATTATATTGACCCCACTAGACTTTTCCACACAATAACTTTAGAAAATATGTACCATGACAATGTAAAATTCTCCATGGTAATTTTTAATGTGTACATTCCGCCTGAGGAAGGTTTTAATGATAAATTGAAGCGGGTCCTCCAGTTTATGGATAAGATAAAAAATTCTCCTCCTTTTCCTGTAATTTTGCTTATTGGTGATTTGAATTGTAAAGTTTCAAATGCTAGTCTAAAACTTTTCAGGGATAAAGCTAAGGAGGAAGCACATTGCATCCCCCAGACGCTTTTCCCGGAAAACTTAAGAACAAATAAAAGGGGGAAGATTTTGTTAAAAGAACTAGCAATCGGGGATGGTATTATCTTAAATGGAAGATTTCCATCTGACGTCCCCGCAAATTATACCCATAAATCCCCCTTCGGATCATCAATTTTGGACTATGCTATCGCCAGCTATAGCCTGTTTCCCCAGATTCTTGACTTAAAGATTATACCCACGACTCTGAGTGACCATAGTATTTTAGCACTATCTATTTCGTTAAATTCTCTGAATACGGCATCCTGGGCCCTAATTGGCAAGGAGGCTACCTTCCATCCGACATCTGGAAGATGCTTCTGGAATAATGCTGCCATTAATGGGGTCCAGGAGCTACTGATCGATACTCTCAGGGAAATAGAAGAGTGGAACGGAAATGAAATAGTTTGTTTCGAGGAATTCATGTTAAAGATTCTATCGAATGTTAAAAAAACTGCCCCGCTTAGGAAAAAAGGAGAGGTAGTGCCTCTGACCCTCCGTAATCTGAATAGGGATTTAAACAAACTAATCCGTGCACAGTATGCTGAAAGGGTACCAGAACGTGGGAAAGTTATCGCTAGGTTAAAAAGAAAGAGAAGCAGACTTAAGCTAAAAATTAAAAGTTACAGGGAGGATGAAGTATGGATTAAATTAAGGGAATCTGCTGCATATGGCAACATTAAAGATTTTTGGGCAATAATTGGGAAAGGATGTGGTACACGCCACTCCCCTATCCCCATAGCTATACCAGAAGATCTATGGTTCTCCCATATCCGTGAATTATATGCAGGGAACGGGACCACAGCTGTTGATAACTTCACGTATCCTGCCCCTGATGACTCGGTTTTCTTTCCCTCTGAGAAGGAAATCGAGTTGGCTATAAAAAATATGCGATCCTCTGGGGCCATGGGACCGGACGAGCTTCCGATGACGGTCCTAAAACAAGACCCATTGACCTGGAGTAAAATCCTGTATCCCCTGTTTAGGGCATGCCATTCTTCCAAATGTGTCCCTGCATCATGGAGAGGAAGCATTCTGGTCCCTATCTTTAAAAAGGGGCAAGGGACAGTCCCAGTAACTATCGCATGATTGCGCTCCTCGACTCCATCGGAAAGGTCTTTGCGAAATGCCTCCTGAGTTCTCTTTCCGATTGGGTCGAGGAGCGCAACATCCTGCCATTGGAACAGACTGGCTTCCGAAGGGAACATGGCACGCTGGACAACCTGACTGCCCTTCAGGTTATTACGGATAAATATGTCCAGGTGAGAGGGGGAGTGGTATACGCCGCATTCATTGATTTCTCCACAGCGTTCGACAAAGTAGATCGGGGAACGCTGTGGAGAAAATTGGCGATGCTGGGTCTCCCTACACCCCTGTTGGAATTGGTGCGGGCTCTGCACACTGAGACCTGGTGCAGGGTCTTAATGGGGGGAGAAAGGGGGCTTTCGGCCAAAATACCAGCTCAGAATGGCCTTAAACAGGGCTGCTTATTGGCGCCCCTGTTATTCTCCCTATATACAACTGACCTCCCTGCTGCTGTGTCCCACAGTGAGGGGATCGCACCATTGATAGGAGGGGTGCCAATGGCCTGCCTGATGTATGCCGATGATGTGTTATTGCTTGACTTAACTCCCGTGGGACTGGCAAATCGGCTTCAGGCTTTGCAGGACTTCGCCGGGGAGCATTATATGAAGATCAATACCAATAAAAGTAAAGTGAAGTGTATTGCTGGTCGAAAGAAATGCCGCTCGACAAATTTTGGTTGGGCCATTGGAGGGCACAGATTGGAGGTCGTTACTTGTTATACCTTTTTAGGGAAAATATTCTCGGCCAATATGAGCGAGAATCTTCACATAGAGCATTGCTCTCGCAAAGCTCTTGCCCATGGCAACGGGTTAAAGTCCCTTTACCTGGCAACGGGGAAAAGACATTTTTCTAGCCTCCTGGAAGTATTTAGAGCTAAAATCCCCGCAACCATTTTGTATGGTATAGAAATAATTGAGATAAAATACTGGGACTTCTGCCACAAGACTGAGGGAAAACTCCTAAGATCCCTCTCAACTCTTAATAATGCCTGTCCACTGGCCGCCTGCAGGCTGGATTTTGGACTCAGGAGTGCCTGGGTGCAGGGGCTATGCGCTTTAATAAGGTGGGTAGCCAGTTTGGCCAGAGCGAGAGAAGGAACCCTGCGAGTTTTGCTCAAAAATGAACTTTTGGGCAATTTCAAGGAGTTCTCCAAACTCGTTAGTAATTTCAGAAGGGCTGTGAAAATCCTTGGACTGGAGGAAAGCGCCCTTTTCTCCTATTCTCCCACGCAGTTAAAGCAGGCTTCGTGGGAGTACTGTTTCCTATCCGACAAAAAAACAGTAGGCGACAAAAGGAACGTGGAGCCGCTCATCTCCTCCTATAGGATGAAACAGCCCCAACCGTACGCCCTGTGGAACTTACCACATGGGATACGTAGGTTCTGGTTTTTATTACGGTATGACTTAATCCCTCTTAATGTGCTGTTGTCCAAATGGCATGGCACCTCGCCGTTGTGCAATTTATGCAAATTGAATAACCAGGACTGTATGCACGTACTTTTGATTTGTCCTATGTTACGCAGCTTGCGTTACCGATGGCTTAAAGTAATCTGTCTACGCCTCAGCATTGTCACTTTACAAGATTTTCTCCATGCACTTTATTGCCCACCAAATGAAATGTTTTGTGCCTATGTTTTTAACTTTTTTAAAGGATTTTTAGCTATTTATTAATTTTCTGGAAGTTGGTGCCGGCCTGGCCCTGTGGGACTGATGGTTTGCAGTGTACCTATCCCGGTTCGAATATTATGGTTTTATAACTCTTGTATTTTTGATGACTGTGTTGTTTTGTATGTACATGTTTATGTGGCCCTCTTTTGAGAGCCAAAACATAATAAATAAATTTGAATTTGGAGTTGGAGGGTGGATTTGGAGTTGGAGGGTGGATTTGGAGTTGGAGGGTGGATTTGGAGGGTGGTTTTGGAGTTGGAGGGAGGATTTGGAGTTGGAGGGTGGATTTGAAGTTGGAGTATAGATTTGGAGTAAGAGGGTGGAGTTAAAGGGTGGAGTTTGATGGTGGATTTGGAGTTGGAGGGTAGATTTGGAGTTATAGGGTGGAGTTGGAGTTGGAGGGTGGATTTGGAGTAGGAGGGTGGAGTTGGAGGGTGGATTTGGAGTTGGAGGGAGGATTTGGAGTTGGAGGGTGGATTTGGAGTTGGAGGGTAGATTTGGAGTTGGAGGGTGGAGTTGGAGGGTAGAGTTGGAGGGTGGATTTGGAGTTGGAGGGTAGATTTGGAGTTGGAGGGTGGTGTTGGAGGGTGGAGTTGGAGGGTTGAGTTGGAGGGTGGAGTTGGAGGGTGGATTTGGAGTTGGAGAGCGGATTTGGAGTTGGAGGGTGGAGTTAAAGGGTGGAGTTGGAGGGTGGATTTTGAGTTGGAGGGTGGAGTTGGAGGGTGTATTTGGATTTGGAGGGTTGATTTGGAGTTTGAAGGTGACTTGGACTTGGAGGGTAGATTTGGAGTTGGAGGGTGGATTTAGAGTTGCAGGGTGGATTTGGAGTTGGAGGGTTTATTTGGAGTTGGAGAGTGGATTGGGAGTTAGAGGGTGGATTTGGAATTGGAGGGTGGAGTTGGAGGGTGGATTTGGAGTTGTAGGGTGGAGTTGGAGTTGAAAGGTGGACTTGGACTTGGAGGGTAGATTTGGAGTTGGAGGGTGGATTTAGAGTTGGAGGGTAGATTTGGAGTTGCAGGGTGGCGTTGGAGGGTGGATTTGGAGTTGGAGGGTGGATTTGGAGTTGGTGAGTGGATTTGGAGTTGGAGGGTGGATATGGAGTTGGAGGGTATATTTGGAGTTGGAGGGTGGAGTTGGAGGGTGGATTTGGAGTTGGAGGGTGGATTTGGAGTTGGAGGGTGGATTTGGAGTAGGAGGGTGGAGTTGAAGGGTGGATTTGGAGTTGGAGGGAGGATTTGGAGTTGGAGGGTGGATTTGGATTTGGAGGGTAGATTTGGAGTTGGAGGGTGGAGTTGGAGTTGGAGGGTGGAGTTGGAGGGTGGATTTGGAGTTGGAGGGTGGAGTTGGAGTTGGAGGGTGGATTTGGAGTAGGAGGGTGGAGTTGGAGGGTGGATTTGGAGTTAGAGGGAGGGTTTGGAGTTGGAGGGTGGAGTTAAATGTTGGAGTTGGAGGGTGGATTTGGAGTTGGAGGGTGGATTTGGAGTTGGAGGGTGGATTTGGAGTTGGAGGGTGGAGTTGTAGGGTGGAGTTGTAGGGTGGATTTGGAGTAGGAATGTGGAGTTGTAGGGTGGAGTTGGAGGGTGGATTTGGAGTTGGAGGGAGGATTTGGAGTAGGAGGGTGGAGTTGTAGGGTGGAGTTGGAGGGTGGATTTGGAGTTGGAGGGAGGATTTGGAGGATGGATTTGGAGGGTGTATTTGGAGTTTGAGGGTAGATTTGGGATTGGAGGGTAGATTTGGAGTTGGAGGGTGGTTTTGGAGTAGGAGGGTGGAGTTGGAGGGTGGATTTGGAGTTGGAGGGAGGATTTGGAGTTGGAGGGTGATTTTGGAGGGTACATTTGGAGTTGGAGGGTGGAGTTAAAGGGTGGAGTTGGAGGGTGGATTTGGAGTTGGAGGATAGATTTGGAGTTGGAGGGTGGTGTTGGAGGGTGGAGTTGGAGGATTGAGTTGGAGGATGGAGTTGGAGGGTGGATTTTCCATTTGGAGAGTGGAGTTGGAGTTGGAGGGTGGAGTTGGAGGGTGGATTTGGAGTTGGGAGGTGGATTTGGAGTTGGAGGGTGGATTTGGAGTAAGAGGGTGGAGTTGGAGGGTGGTTTTGGAGTTGGAGGGAGGATTTGAAGTTGGAGGGTGGATTTGAAGTTGGAGTATAGATTTGGAGTAAGAGGGTGGAGTTAAAGGGTGGAGTTTGATGGTGGATTTGGAGTTGGAGGGAGGATTTGGAGTTGGAGGGTGGATTTGGAGTTGGAGGGTAGATTTGGAGTTGGAGGGTGGAGTTGGAGGGTAGAGTTGGAGGGTGGATTTGGAGTTGGAGGGTAGATTTGGAGTTGGAGGGTGGTGTTGGAGGGTGGAGTTGGAGGGTTGAGTTGGAGGGTGGAGTTGGAGGGTGGATTTGGAGTTGGAGAGCGGATTTGGAGTTGGAGGGTGGAGTTAAAGGGTGGAGTTGGAGGGTGGATTTTGAGTTGGAGGGTGGAGTTGGAGGGTGTATTTGGATTTGGAGGGTTGATTTGGAGTTTGAAGGTGACTTGGACTTGGAGGGTAGATTTGGAGTTGGAGGGTGGATTTAGAGTTGCAGGGTGGATTTGGAGTTGGAGGGTTTATTTGGAGTTGGAGAGTGGATTGGGAGTTAGAGGGTGGATTTGGAATTGGAGGGTGGAGTTGGAGGGTGGATTTGGAGTTGTAGGGTGGAGTTGGAGTTGAAAGGTGGACTTGGACTTGGAGGGTAGATTTGGAGTTGGAGGGTGGATTTAGAGTTGGAGGGTAGATTTGGAGTTGCAGGGTGGCGTTGGAGGGTGGATTTGGAGTTGGAGGGTGGATTTGGAGTTGGTGAGTGGATTTGGAGTTGGAGGGTGGATATGGAGTTGGAGGGTATATTTGGAGTTGGAGGGTGGAGTTGGAGGGTGGATTTGGAGTTGGAGGGTGGATTTGGAGTTGGAGGGTGGATTTGGAGTAGGAGGGTGGAGTTGAAGGGTGGATTTGGAGTTGGAGGGAGGATTTGGAGTTGGAGGGTGGATTTGGATTTGGAGGGTAGATTTGGAGTTGGAGGGTGGAGTTGGAGTTGGAGGGTGGAGTTGGAGGGTGGATTTGGAGTTGGAGGGTGGAGTTGGAGTTGGAGGGTGGATTTGGAGTAGGAGGGTGGAGTTGGAGGGTGGATTTGGAGTTAGAGGGAGGGTTTGGAGTTGGAGGGTGGAGTTAAATGTTGGAGTTGGAGGGTGGATTTGGAGTTGGAGGGTGGATTTGGAGTTGGAGGGTGGATTTGGAGTTGTAGGGTGGAGTTGTAGGGTGGAGTTGTAGGGTGGATTTGGAGTAGGAATGTGGAGTTGTAGGGTGGAGTTGGAGGGTGGATTTGGAGTTGGAGGGAGGATTTGGAGTAGGAGGGTGGAGTTGTAGGGTGGAGTTGGAGGGTGGATTTGGAGTTGGAGGGAGGATTTGGAGGATGGATTTGGAGGGTGTATTTGGAGTTTGAGGGTAGATTTGGGATTGGAGGGTAGATTTGGAGTTGGAGGGTGGATTTGGAGTAGGAGGGTGGAGTTGGAGGGTGGATTTGGAGTTGGAGGGAGGATTTGGAGTTGGAGGGTGATTTTGGAGGGTACATTTGGAGTTGGAGGGTGGAGTTAAAGGGTGGAGTTGGAGGGTGGATTTGGAGTTGGAGGATAGATTTGGAGTTGGAGGGTGGTGTTGGAGGGTGGAGTTGGAGGATTGAGTTGGAGGATGGAGTTGGAGGGTGGATTTTCCATTTGGAGAGTGGAGTTGGAGTTGGAGGGTGGAGTTGGAGGGTGGATTTGGAGTTGGGAGGTGGATTTGGAGTTGGAGGGTGGATTTGGAGTAAGAGGGTGGAGTTGGAGGGTGGTTTTGGAGTTGGAGGGAGGATTTGAAGTTGGAGGGTGGATTTGAAGTTGGAGTATAGATTTGGAGTAAGAGGGTGGAGTTAAAGGGTGGAGTTTGATGGTGGATTTGGAGTTGGAGGGTAGATTTGGAGTTATAGGGTGGAGTTGGAGTTGGAGGGTGGATTTGGAGTAGGAGGGTGGAGTTGGAGGGTGGATTTGGAGTTGGGGGGAGGATTTGGAGTTGGAGGGTGGATTTGGAGTTGGAGGGTAGATTTGGAGTTGGAGGGTGGAGTTGGAGGGTAGAGTTGGAGGGTGGATTTGGAGTTGGAGGATAGATTTGGAGTTGGAGGGTGGTGTTGGAGGGTGGAGTTGGAGGGTTGAGTTGGAGGGTGGAGTTGGAGGGTGGATTTGGAGTTGGAGAGTGGATTTGGAGTTGGAGGGTGGAGTTAAAGGGTGGAGTTGGAGGGTGGATTTTGAGTTGGAGGGTGGAGTTGGAGGGTGTATTTGGATTTGGAGGGTTGATTTGGAGTTTGAAGGTGACTTGGACTTGGAGGGTAGATTTGGAGTTGGAGGGTGGATTTAGAGTTGCAGGGTGGATTTGGAGTTGGAGGGTTTATTTGGAGTTGGAGAGTGGATTGGGAGTTAGAGGGTGGATTTGGAATTGGAGGGTGGAGTTGAAGGGTGGATTTGGAGTTGTAGGGTGGAGTTGGAGTTGAAAGGTGGACTTGGACTTGGAGGGTAGATTTGGAGTTGGAGGGTGGATTTAGAGTTGGAGGGTAGATTTGGAGTAGCAGGGTGGCGTTGGAGGGTGGATTTGGAGTTGGAGGGGGGATTTGGAGTTGGTGAGTGGATTTGGAGTTGGAGGGTGGATATGGAGTTGGAGGGTATATTTGGAGTTGGAGGGTGGAGTTGGAGGGTGGATTTGGAGTTGGAGGCTGGATTTGGAGTAGGAGGGTGGAGTTGAAGGGTGGATTTGGAGTTGGAGGGAGGATTTGGAGTTGGAGGGTGGATTTGGATTTGGAGGGTAGATTTGGAGTTGGAGGGTGGAGTTGGAGTTGGAGGGTGGAGTTGGAGGGTGGATTTGGAGTTGGAGGGTGGATTTGGAGTTGGAGGGTGGATTTGGAGTAGGAGGGTGGAGTTGGAGGGTGGATTTGGAGTTAGAGGGAGGATTTGGAGTTGGAGGGTGGAGTTAAATGTTGGAGTTGGAGGGTGGATTTGGAGTTGGAGGGTGGAGTTGTAGGGTGGAGTTGGAGGGTGGATTTGGAGTAGGAGGGTGGAGTTGTAGGGTGGAGTTGGAGGGTGGATTTGGAGTTGGAGGGAGGATTTGGAGTAGGAGGGTGGAGTTGTAGGGTGGAGTTGGAGGGTGGATTTGGAGTTGGAGGGAGGATTTGGAGTTGGAGGGTGGACTTGGAGGGTGTATTTGGAGTTTGAGGGTAGATTTTGGGTTGGAGGGTAGATTTGGAGTTGGAGGGTGGAGTTGGAGGGTGTAGTTGGAGGGCGGAGTTGGAGGGTGGATTTGGAGTTGTAGGGTGGAGTTGGAGTTGGAGGTTGGAGTTGGAGGGTGGATTTGGAGTTGGAGGTTGGAGTTGGAGTGTGGAGTTGGAGGGTGGAGTTGGAGGGTGGATTTGGAGTTGGAGGGTGGAGTTGGAGTTGGAGGTGGAAGTTGGAGGGTGGATTTGGAGTTGGAGAATGGATATGGAGTTGGAGGGTAGATTTGGAGTTGGAGGGTAGAGTTGGAGAATGGATTTGGAGTTGGAGGGTGGATTTGGAGTAGGAGGGTGGAGTTGGAGGGTGGATCTGGAGTTGGAGGGAGGATTTGGAGTTGGATGGTGAAGTTGGAGGGTGGAGTTGGAGGGTGGAGTTGGAGGGTGGTGTTGGAGGGTGGAGTTGCAGGGTGGAGTTGGAGGGTGGAGTTGGAGGGTGGATTTGGAGTTGGAGGGTGGATTTGGCATTGGAGGGTGGATTTTGAGTTGGAGGGTGGATTTGGAGTTGGAGTGTGGAGTTGGAGGGTGTATTTGGAGTTGGAGGGTGGAGTAAGAGTTGGAGGGTGGATTTGGAGGTGGAGGGTGGAGTTAGAGTTGGAGGGTGAATTTGGAGTTTGGAGTTGGAGGGTGGATTTGGAGTTGGAGGGTGGAGTCGGAGGGTGTATTTGGAGTTGGAGGGTGGAGTAAGAGTTGGAGGGTGGATTTGGAGTTGGAGGGTGGATTTGGAGTTGGAGGGTGGAGTTAGAGTTCGAGGGTGAATTTGGAGTTTGGAGTTGGAGGGTGGATTTGGAGTTGGAGGGTAGAGTTGGAGTTGGAGGGTGGAGTTGGAGGGTAGAGTTGGAGGGGGGAGTTGGAGGGTGGAGTTGGAGGGTAGATTTGGAGTTGGAGGGGGGAGTTGGAGTTGGAGGTTGTATTTTGAGTTGGAGTGTGGATTTGGAGTTGGAGGGTGGAGTTGGAATTGGAGGGTGGAGTTGGAGGGTGGATTTGCAGTTGGAGGGTAGATTTGGAGTTGGGGGGTGGATTTGGAGTTGGAGGGTAGAGATGGAGTTGGAGGGTGGAGTTGAAGGGTAGAGTTGGAGGGGGAGTTGGTGGGTGGAGTTGGAGGATGGATTTGGAGTTGGAGGGTGGATTTGGAGTAGGAGGGTGGAGTTGGATGGTGAATTTGGAGTTGGAGGAGGATTTGGAGTACGAGGGTGGATTTGGAGTTGGAGGGTAGATTTGGAGTTGGAGGGTGGAGTTAAAGGGTGGAGTTGGAGGGTGGATTTGGAGTTGGAGGGTGGATTTGGAGTAGGAGGGTGGAGTTGGAGGGAGGATTTGGAGTTGGAGGGAGGAGTTGGAGGGTGGATTTGGAGTTGGAGGGTGGATTTGGAGTTGGATGGTAGAGTTGGAGTTGGAGAATAGATTTGGAGTTGGAGGGTGGATTTGGAGTTGGAGGGTGGATTTGGAGTTGGAGGGTGGATTTGGAGTAGGAGGGTGGAGTTGGAGGGTGGATTTGGAGTTGGAGGGAGGATTTGGAGTTGGAGGGTGGATTTGGAGTTGGAGGGAGGATTTGGAGTAGGAGGGTGGAGTTGTAGGGTGGAGTTGGAGGGTGGATTTGGAGTTGGAGGGAGGATTTGGAGTTGGAGGGTGGACTTGGAGGGTGTATTTGGAGTTTGAGGGTAGATTTTGGGTTGGAGGGTAGATTTGGAGTTGGAGGGTGGAGTTGGAGGGTGTAGTTGGAGGGCGGAGTTGGAGGGTGGATTTGGAGTTGTAGGGTGGAGTTGGAGTTGGAGGTTGGAGTTGGAGGGTGGATTTGGAGTTGGAGGTTGGAGTTGGAGTGTGGAGTTGGAGGGTGGAGTTGGAGGGTGGATTTGGAGTTGGAGGGTGGAGTTGGAGTTGGAGGTGGAAGTTGGAGGGTGGATTTGGAGTTGGAGAATGGATATGGAGTTGGAGGGTAGATTTGGAGTTGGAGGGTAGAGTTGGAGAATGGATTTGGAGTTGGAGGGTGGATTTGGAGTAGGAGGGTGGAGTTGGAGGGTGGATCTGGAGTTGGAGGGAGGATTTGGAGTTGGATGGTGAAGTTGGAGGGTGGAGTTGGAGGGTGGAGTTGGAGGGTGGTGTTGGAGGGTGGAGTTGCAGGGTGGAGTTGGAGGGTGGAGTTGGAGGGTGGATTTGGAGTTGGAGGGTGGATTTGGCATTGGAGGGTGGATTTTGAGTTGGAGGGTGGATTTGGAGTTGGAGTGTGGAGTTGGAGGGTGTATTTGGAGTTGGAGGGTGGAGTAAGAGTTGGAGGGTGGATTTGGAGGTGGAGGGTGGAGTTAGAGTTGGAGGGTGAATTTGGAGTTTGGAGTTGGAGGGTGGATTTGGAGTTGGAGGGTGGAGTCGGAGGGTGTATTTGGAGTTGGAGGGTGGAGTAAGAGTTGGAGGGTGGATTTGGAGTTGGAGGGTGGATTTGGAGTTGGAGGGTGGAGTTAGAGTTCGAGGGTGAATTTGGAGTTTGGAGTTGGAGGGTGGATTTGGAGTTGGAGGGTAGAGTTGGAGTTGGAGGGTGGAGTTGGAGGGTAGAGTTGGAGGGGGGAGTTGGAGGGTGGAGTTGGAGGGTAGATTTGGAGTTGGAGGGGGGAGTTGGAGTTGGAGGTTGTATTTTGAGTTGGAGTGTGGATTTGGAGTTGGAGGGTGGAGTTGGAATTGGAGGGTGGAGTTGGAGGGTGGATTTGCAGTTGGAGGGTAGATTTGGAGTTGGGGGGTGGATTTGGAGTTGGAGGGTAGAGATGGAGTTGGAGGGTGGAGTTGAAGGGTAGAGTTGGAGGGGGAGTTGGTGGGTGGAGTTGGAGGATGGATTTGGAGTTGGAGGGTGGATTTGGAGTAGGAGGGTGGAGTTGGATGGTGAATTTGGAGTTGGAGGAGGATTTGGAGTACGAGGGTGGATTTGGAGTTGGAGGGTAGATTTGGAGTTGGAGGGTGGAGTTAAAGGGTGGAGTTGGAGGGTGGATTTGGAGTTGGAGGGTGGATTTGGAGTAGGAGGGTGGAGTTGGAGGGAGGATTTGGAGTTGGAGGGAGGAGTTGGAGGGTGGATTTGGAGTTGGAGGGTGGATTTGGAGTTGGATGGTAGAGTTGGAGTTGGAGAATAGATTTGGAGTTGGAGGGTGGATTTGGAGTTGGAGGGTGGATTTGGAGTTGGAGGGTGGATTTGGAGTAGGAGGGTGGAGTTGGAGGGTGGATTTGGAGTTGGAGGGAGGATTTGGAGTTGGAGGGTGGATTTGGAGTTGGAGGATAGATTTGGAGTTGGAGGGTGGTGTTGGAGGGTGGAGTTGGAGGATTGAGTTGGAGGATGGAGTTGGAGGGTGGATTTTCCATTTGGAGAGTGGAGTTGGAGTTGGAGGGTGGAGTTGGAGGGTGGATTTGGAGTTGGAAGGTGGTTTTGGAGTTGGAGGGAGGATTTGGAGTTGGCGGGTGGATTTGAAGTTGGAGTATAGATTTGGAGTAAGAGGGTGGAGTTAAAGGGTGGAGTTTGATGGTGGATTTGGAGTTGGAGGGTAGATTTGGAGTTATAGGGTGGAGTTGGAGTTGGAGGGTGGATTTGGAGTAGGAGGGTGGAGTTGGAGGGTGGATTTGGAGTTGGAGGGAGGATTTGGAGTTGGAGGGTGGATTTGGAGTTGGAGGGTAGATTTGGAGTTGGAGGGTGGAGTTGGAGGGTAGAGTTGGAGGGTGGATTTGGAGTTGGAGGGTAGATTTGGAGTTGGAGGGTGGTGTTGGAGGGTGGAGTTGGAGGGTTGAGTTGGAGGGTGGAGTTGGAGGGTGGATTTGGAGTTGGAGAGTGGATTTGGAGTTGGAGGGTGGAGTTAAAGGGTGGAGTTGGAGGGTGGATTTTGAGTTGGAGGGTGGAGTTGGAGGGTGTATTTGGATTTGGAGGGTTGATTTGGAGTTTGAAGGTGACTTGGACTTGGAGGGTAGATTTGGAGTTGGAGGGTGGATTTAGAGTTGCAGGGTGGATTTGGAGTTGGAGGGTTTATTTGGAGTTGGAGAGTGGATTGGGAGTTAGAGGGTGGATTTTGAATTGGAGGGTGTAGTTGGAGGGTGTAGTTGGATTTGTAGGGTGGAGTTGGAGTTGAAAGGTGGACTTGGACTTGGAGGGTAGATTTGGAGTTGGAGGGTGGATTTAGAGTTGTAGGGTAGATTTGGAGTTGCAGGGTGGCGTTGGAGGGTGGATTTAGAGTTGGATGGTGGATTTGGAGTTGGTGAGTGGATTTGGAGTTGGAGGGTGGATATGGAGTTGGAGGGTATATTTGGAGTTGGAGGGTGGATTTGGAGTTGGAGGGTGGATTTGGAGTTGGAGGGTGGATTTGGAGTAGGAGGGTGGAGTTGGAGGGTGGACTTGGAGTTGGAGGGAGGATTTGGAGTTGGAGGGTGGAGTTGGAGGGTGTAGTTGGAGGGCGGAGTTGGAGGGTGGATTTGGAGTTGTAGGGTGGAGTTGGAGTTGGAGGTTGGAGTTGGAGGGTGGATTTGGAGTTGGAGGTTGGAGTTGGAGTGTGGAGTTTGAGGGTGTAGTTGGAGGGTGGATTTGGAGTTGGAGGGTGGAGTTGGAGTTGGAGGTGGGAGTTGGAGGGTGGATTTGGAGTTGGAGAATGGATATGGAGTTGGAGGGTAGATTTGGAGTTGGAGGGTGGAGTTGGAGAGTGGATTTGGAGTTGGAGGGTGGATTTGGAGTTGGAGGGTGGATTTGGAGTAGGAGGGTGGAGTTGGAGGGTGGATCTGGAGTTGGAGGGAGGATTTGGAGTTGGATGGTGAAGTTGGAGGGTGGAGTTAGAGGGTGGTGTTGGAGGGTGGAGTTGCAGGGTGGAATTGGAGGGTGGAGTTGGAGGGTGGATTTGGAGTTGGAGGGTGGATTTGGCATTGGAGGGTGGATTTTGAGTTGGAAGGTGGATTTGGAGTTGGAGCGTGGAGTTAGAGGGTGTATTTGGAGTTGGAGGGTGGAGTAAGAGTTGGAGGGTGGATTTGGAGTTGGAGGGTGGATTTGGAGTTGGAGGGTGGAGTTAGAGTTGGAGGGTGAATTTGGAGTTTGGAGTTGGAGGGTGGATTTGGAGTTGGAGGGTGGATTCGGAGGGTGTATTTGGAGTTGGAGGGTGGAGTAAGAGTTAGAGGGTGGATTTGGAGTTGAAGGGTGGATTTGGAGTTGGAGGGTGGAGTTAGAGTTCGAGGGTGAATTTGGAGTTTGGAGTTGGAGGGTGGATTTGGAGTTAGAGGGTAGAGTTGGAGTTGGAGCGTGGAGTTGGAGGGGGGAGTTGGAGGGTGGAGTTGGAGGGTAGATTTGGAGTTGGAGGGGGAGTTGGAGTTAGGGGGTGGATTTGGAGTTGGAGGGTAGAGATGGAGTTGGAGGGTGGAGTTGGAGGGTGGAGTTGAAGGGTAGAGTTGGAGGGGGAGTTGGTGGGTGGAGTTGGAGGGTGGATTTGGAGTTGGAGGGTGGATTTGGAGTAGGAGGGTGGAGTTGGATTGTGGATTTGGAGTTGGAGGGAGGATTTGGAGTTGGAGGGTGGATTTGGAGTTGGAGGGTAGATTTGGAGTTGGAGGGTGGAGTTAAAGGGTGGAGTTGGAGGGTGGATTTGGAGTTGGAGGGTGGATTTGGAGTTGGAGGGTGGTGTTGGAGGGTGGAGTTGGAGGGTTGAGTTGAAGGGTGGAGTTGGAGGGTGGATTTGGAGTTGGAGAGTGGATTAGGAGTTGGAGAGAGGATTTGGAGTTGGAGGGTGGAGTTAAAGGGTGGAGTTGGAGGGTGGATTTTAAGTTGGAGGGTGGATTTGGGGTTGGGGGGTGGAGTTGTATGGTGGAGTTGGAGGGTGAATTTGGAGTTGGAGGGTGGATTTGGAGTAGGAGGGTGGAGTTGGAGGGAGGATTTGGAGTTGGAGGGAGGAGTTGGAGGGTGGATTTGGAGTTGGAGGGTGGATTTGGAGTTGGATGGTAGAGTTGGAGTTGGAGGGTAGATTTGGAGTTGGAGGGTGGATTTGGAGTTGGAGGGAGGATTTGGAGTTGGAGGGTGGATTTGGAGTAGGAGGGTGGAGTTGGAGGGTGGATTTGGAGTTGGAGGGAGGATTTGGAGTTGGAGGGTAGATTTGGAGGGTAGATTTGGAGTTGGAGGGTGGAGTTAAAGGGTGGAGTTGGAGGGTGGATTTGGAGTTGGAGGATAGATTTGGAGTTGGAGGGTGGTGTTGGAGGGTGGAGTTGGAGAATTGAGTTGGAGGGTGGAGTTGGAGGGTGGATTTTCCATTTGGAGAGTGGAGTTGGAGTTGGAGGGTGGAGTTGGAGGGTGGATTTGGAGTTGGAAGGTGGATTTGGAGTTGGACGGTGGATTTGGAGTAGGAGGGTGGAGTTGGAGGGTGGTTTTGGAGTTGGAGGGAGGATTTGGAGTTGGAGGGTGGATTTGAAGTTGGAGGGTAGATTTGGAGTAAGAGGGTGGAGTTAAAGGGTGGAGTTTGATGGTGGATTTGGAGTTGGAGGGTAGATTTGGAGTTATAGGGTGGAGTTGGAGTTGGAGGGTGGAGTTGGAGGGTGGATTTGGAGTAGGAGGGTGGAGTTGGAGGGTGGATTTGGAGTTGGAGGGAGGATATGGAGTTGGAGGGTGGATTTGGAGTTGGAGGGTAGATTTGGAGTTGGAGGGTGGAGTTGGAGGGTAGAGTTGGAGGGGGATTTGGAGTTGGAGGGTAGATTTGGAGTTGGAGGGTGGTGTTGGAGCGTGGAGTTGGAGGGTTGAGTTGGGGGTGGAGTTGGAGGGTGGATTTGGAGTTGGAGGGTGGATTTTGAGTTGGAGGGTGGAGTTGGAGGGTGTATTTGGATTTGGAGGGTTGATTTGGAGTTTGAAGGTGACTTGGACTTGGAGGGTAGATTTGGAGTTGGAGGGTGGATTTAGAGTTGCAGGGTGGATTTGGAGTTGGAGGGTTTATTTGGAGTTGGAGAGTGGATTGGGAGTTAGAGGGTGGATTTGGAATTGGAGGGTGTAGTTGGAGGGTGTAGTTGGATTTGTAGGGTGGAGTTGGAGTTGAAAGGTGGACTTGGACTTGGAGGGTAGATTTGGAGTTGGAGGGTGGATTTAGAGTTGGAGGGTAGATTTGGAGTTGCAGGGTGGCGTTGGAGGGTGGATTTAGAGTTGGGTGGTGGATTTGGAGTTGGTGAGTGGATTTGGAGTTGGAGGGTGGATATGGAGTTGGAGGGTATATTTCAAGTTGGAGGGTGGATTTGGAGTTGGAGGGTGGATTTGGAGTTGGAGGGTGGATTTGGAGTAGGAGGGTGGAGTTGGAGGGTGGATTTGGAGTTGGAGGGAGGATTTGGAGTTGGAGGGTGGATTTGGATATAGAGGGTAGATTTGGAGTTGGAGGGTGGAGTTGGAGTTGGAGGGTGAAGTTGGAGGGTGGATTTGGAGTTGGAAGGTGGATTTGGAGTTGGAGGGTGGATTTGGAGTAGGAGGGTGGAGTTGGAGGGTGGATTTGGAGTTAGAGGGAGGATTTGAAGTTGGAGGGTGGAGTTAAACGTTGGAGTTGGAGGGTGGATTTGGAGTTGGAGGGTGGATTTGGAGTTGGAGGGTGGTGTTGGAGGGTGGAGTTGGAGGGTTGAGTTGGAGGATGGAGTTAAAGGGTGGAGTTGGAGGGTGGATTTTGAGTTGGAGGGTGGATTTGGAGTTGGAGGGTGGAGTTGTAGGGTGGAGTTGGACCGTGGATTTGGAGTAGGAGGGTGGAATTGGAGGGTGGAGTTGGAGGGTGGATTTGGAGTTGGAAGGTGGATTTGGAGTTGGACGGTGGATTTGGAGTAGGAGGGTGGAGTTGGAGGGTGGTTTTGGAGTTGGAGGGAGGATTTGGAGTTGGAGGGTGGATTTGAAGTTGGAGGGTAGATTTGGAGTAAGAGGGTGGAGTTAAAGGGTGGAGTTTGATGGTGGATTTGGAGTTGGAGGGTAGATTTGGAGTTATAGGGTGGAGTTGGAGTTGGAGGGTGGAGTTGGAGGGTGGATTTGGAGTAGGAGGGTTGAGTTGGAGGGTGGATTTGGAGTTGGAGGGAGGATTTGGAGTTGGAGGGTGGATTTGGAGTTGGAGGGTAGATTTGGAGTTGGAGGGTGGAGTTGGAGGGTAGAGTTGGAGGGGGATTTGGAGTTGGAGGGTAGATTTGGAGTTGGAGGGTGGTGTTGGAGCGTGGAGTTGGAGGGTTGAGTTGGGGGTGGAGTTGGAGGGTGGATTTGGAGTTGGAGGGTGGATTTTGAGTTGGAGGGTGGAGTTGGAGGGTGTATTTGGATTTGGAGGGTTGATTTGGAGTTTGAAGGTGACTTGGACTTGGAGGGTAGATTTGGAGTTGGAGGGTGGATTTAGAGTTGCAGGGTGGATTTGGAGTTGGAGGGTTTATTTGGAGTTGGAGAGTGGATTGGGAGTTAGAGGGTGGATTTGGAATTGGAGGGTGTAGTTGGAGGGTGTAGTTGGATTTGTAGGGTGGAGTTGGAGTTGAAAGGTGGACTTGGACTTGGAGGGTAGATTTGGAGTTGGAGGGTGGATTTAGAGTTGGAGGGTAGATTTGGAGTTGCAGGGTGGCGTTGGAGGGTGGATTTAGAGTTGGGTGGTGGATTTGGAGTTGGTGAGTGGATTTGGAGTTGGAGGGTGGATATGGAGTTGGAGGGTATATTTCAAGTTGGAGGGTGGATTTGGAGTTGGAGGGTGGATTTGGTGTTGGAGGGTGGATTTGGAGTAGGAGGGTGGAGTTGGAGTGTGGATTTGGAGTTGGAGGGAGGATTTGGAGTTGGAGGGTGGATTTGGATATAGAGGGTAGATTTGGAGTTGGAGGGTGGAGTTGGAGTTGGAGGGTGAAGTTGGAGGGTGGATTTGGAGTTGGAAGGTGGATTTGGAGTTGGAGGGTGGATTTGGAGTAGGAGGGTGGAGTTGGAGGGTGGATTTGGAGTTAGAGGGAGGATTTGAAGTTGGAGGGTGGAGTTAAACGTTGGAGTTGGAGGGTGGATTTGGAGTTGGAGGGTGGATTTGGAGTTGGAGGGTGGTGTTGGAGGGTGGAGTTGGAGGGTTGAGTTGGAGGATGGAGTTAAAGGGTGGAGTTGGAGGGTGGATTTTGAGTTGGAGGGTGGATTTGGAGTTGGAGGGTGGAGTTGTAGGGTGGAGTTGGACCGTGGATTTGGAGTAGGAGGGTGGAGTTGGAGGGTGGATTTGGAGTTGGAGGGAGGATTTGGAGTTGGAGGTTAGATTTGGAGGATGTATCTGGAGTTTGAGGGTAGATTTGGGGTTGGAGGGTAGATTTGGAGTTGGAGGGTGGAGTTGGAGGGTGTAGTTGGATTTGGAGGGTGGATTTGGAGTTGAAAGGTGGACTTGGACTTGGAGGGTAGATTTGGAGTTGGAGGGTGGATTTAGAGTTGCAGGGTGGATTTGGAGTTGGAGGGTAGATTTGGAGTTGGAGGGTGGAGTTGGAGTTGGAGGTGGGAGTTGGAGGGTGAATTTGGAGTTGGATAATGGATATGGGGTTGGAGGATAGATTTGGAGTTGGAGGGTGGAGATGGAGAGTAGATTTGGAGTTGGAGGGTGGATTTGGAGTTGGAGGGTGGATTTGGAGTTGGAGGGTGGAGTTAGAGTTGGAGGGTGAATTTGGAGTTTGGAGTTGGAGGGTGGATTTGGAGTTGGAGGGTGGATTCGGAGGGTGTATTTGGAGTTGGAGGGTGGAGTAAGAGTTAGAGGGTGGATTTGGAGTTGAAGGGTGGATTTGGAGTTGGAGGGTGGAGTTAGAGTTCGGGTGAATTTGGAGTTTGGAGTTGGAGGGTGGATTGGAGTTGGAGGGTAGAGTTGGAGTTGGAGGGTGGAGTTGGAGGGTAGAGTTGGAGGGGGGAGTTGGAGGGTGGAGTTGGAGGGTAGATTTGGAGTTGGAGGGGGGAGTTGGAGTTAGGGGGTGGATTTGGAGTTGGAGGGTAGAGATGGAGTTGGAGGGTGGAGTTGGAGGGTGGAGTTGAAGGGTAGAGTTGGAGGGGGAGTTGGTGGGTGGAGTTGGAGGGTGGATTTGGAGTTGGAGGGTGGATTTGGAGTAGGAGGGTGGAGTTGGATTGTGGATTTGGAGTTGGAGGGAGGATTTGGAGTTGGAGGGTGGATTTGGAGTTGGAGGGTAGATTTGGAGTTGGAGGGTGGAGTTAAGGGTGGAGTTGGAGGGTGGATTTGGAGTTGGAGGGTGGATTTGGAGTTGGAGGGTGGTGTTGGAGGGTGGAGTTGGAGGGTGAGTTGAGGGTGGAGTTGGAGGGTGGATTTGGAGTTGGAGAGTGGATTAGGAGTGGAGAGAGGATTTGGAGTTGGAGGGTGGAGTTAAAGGGTGGAGTGGAGGGTGGATTTAAGTTGGGGGTGGATTTGGGGTTGGGGGGTGGAGTTGTATGGTGGGTTGGAGGGTGATTTGGAGTTGGAGGGTGGATTTGGAGTAGGAGGGTGGAGTTGGAGGGAGGAGATTTGGGTTGGGGGAGGAGTTGGAGGGGGTTGGAGTTGGAGGGTGGATTTGGGTTGGATGGTAGGTTGGAGTTGGAGGGTAGTTTGGAGTTGGAGGGTGGATTTGGAGTTGGAGGGGGATTGGGTTGGGAGGGTGGATTTGGCGTAGGAGGGTGGAGTTGGAGGGTGGATTGGAGTTGGAGGGAGGATTTGGAGTTGGAGGGTAGATTTGGAGGGTAGATTTGGAGTTGGAGGGTGGAGTTAAAGGGTGGAGTTGGAGGGTGGATTTGGAGTTGGAGGATAGATTTGGAGTTGGAGGGTGGTGTTGGAGGGTGGAGTTGGAGGTTGAGTTGGAGGGTGGAGTTGGAGGGTGGATTTTCATTTGGAGAGTGGAGTTGGAGTTGGAGGGTGGAGTTGGAGGGTGGATTTGGAGTTGGAAGGTGGATTTGGAGTTGGACGGTGGATTTGGAGTAGGAGGGTGGAGTTGGAGGGTGGTTTTGGAGTGGAGGGAGGATTGGAGTTGGAGGGTGGATTTGAAGTTGGAGGGTAGATTTGGAGTAAGAGGGTGGAGTTAAAGGGTGGAGTTTGATGGTGGATTTGGAGTTGGAGGGTAGATTTGGAGTTATAGGGTGGAGTTGGAGTTGGAGGGTGGAGTTGGAGGGTGGATTTGGAGTAGGAGGGTGGAGTTGGAGGGTGGATTTGGAGTTGGAGGGAGGATATGGGTTGGAGGGTGGATTTGGAGTTGGAGGGTAGATTTGGAGTTGGAGGGTGGAGTTGGAGGGTAGAGTTGGAGGGGGATTTGGAGTTGGAGGGTAGATTTGGAGTTGGAGGGTGGTGTTGGAGCGTGGAGTTGGAGGGTTGAGTTGGGGGTGGAGTTGGAGGGTGGATTTGGAGTTGGAGGGTGGATTTGAGTTGGGAGGGTGGAGTTGGAGGGTGTATTTGGATTTGGAGGGTTGATTTGGAGTTTGAAGGTGACTTGGACTGGAGGGTAGATTTGGAGTTGGAGGGTGGATTTAGAGTTGCAGGGTGGATTTGGAGTTGGAGGGTTTATTTGGAGTTGGAGAGTGGATGGGAGTTAGAGGGTGGATTTGGATTGGAGGGTGTAGTGGAGGTGTAGTTGGATTTGTAGGGTGGAGTTGGAGTTGAAAGGTGGACTTGGACTTGGAGGGTAGATTTGGAGTTGGAGGGTGGATTTAGAGTTGGAGGGTAGATTTGGAGTTGCAGGGTGGCGTTGGAGGGTGGATTTAGAGTTGGGTGGTGGATTGGAGTTGGTGAGTGGATTTGGAGTTGGAGGGTGGATATGGAGTTGGAGGGTATATTTCAAGTTGGAGGGTGGATTTGGAGTTGGAGGGTGGATTTGGAGTTGGAGGGTGGATTTGGAGTTGGAAGGTGGATTTGGAGTTGGAGGGAGGATTTGGAGTAGGAGGGTGGAGTTGGAGGGTGGATTGGAGTTAGAGGGAGGATTTGAAGTTGGAGGGTGGAGTTAAACGTTGGAGTTGGAGGGTGGATTTGGAGTTGGAGGGTGGATTTGGAGTTGGAGGGTGGTGTTGGAGGGTGGAGTTGGAGGGTTGAGTTGGAGGATGGAGTTAAAGGGTGGAGTTGGAGGGTGGATTTTGAGTTGGAGGGTGGATTTGGAGTTGGAGGGTGGAGTTGTAGGGTGGAGTTGGACGTGGATTTGGAGTAGGAGGGTGGAATTGGAGGGTGGAGTTGGAGGGTGGATTTGGAGTTGGAAGGTGGATTTGGAGTTGGACGGTGGATTTGGAGTAGGAGGGTGGAGTTGGAGGGTGGTTTTGGAGTTGGAGGGAGGATTTGGAGTTGGAGGGTGGATTTGAAGTTGGAGGGTAGATTTGGAGTAAGAGGGTGGAGTTAAAGGGTGGAGTTTGATGGTGGATTTGGAGTTGGAGGGTAGATTTGGAGTTATAGGGTGGAGTTGGAGTTGGAGGGTGGAGTTGGAGGGTGGATTTGGAGTAGGAGGGTGGAGTTGGAGGGTGGATTTGGAGTTGGAGGGAGGATTTGGAGTTGGAGGGTGGATTTGGAGTTGGAGGGTAGATTTGGAGTTGGAGGGTGGAGTTGGAGGGTAGAGTTGGAGGGGGATTTGGAGTTGGAGGGTAGATTTGGAGTTGGAGGGTGGTGTTGGAGCGTGGAGTTGGAGGGTTGAGTTGGGGGTGGAGTTGGAGGGTGGATTTGGAGTTGGAGGGTGGATTTTGAGTTGGAGGGTGGAGTTGGAGGGTGTATTTGGATTTGGAGGGTTGATTTGGAGTTTGAAGGTGACTTGGACTTGGAGGGTAGATTTGGAGTTGGAGGGTGGATTTAGAGTTGCAGGGTGGATTTGGAGTTGGAGGGTTTATTTGGAGTTGGAGAGTGGATTGGGAGTTAGAGGGTGGATTTGGAATTGGAGGGTGTAGTTGGAGGGTGTAGTTGGATTTGTAGGGTGGAGTTGGAGTTGAAAGGTGGACTTGGACTTGGAGGGTAGATTTGGAGTTGGAGGGTGGATTTAGAGTTGGAGGGTAGATTTGGAGTTGCAGGGTGGCGTTGGAGGGTGGATTTAGAGTTGGGTGGTGGATTTGGAGTTGGTGAGTGGATTTGGAGTTGGAGGGTGGATATGGAGTTGGAGGGTATATTTCAAGTTGGAGGGTGGATTTGGAGTTGGAGGGTGGATTTGGAGTTGGAGGGTGGATTTGGAGTAGGAGGGTGGAGTTGGAGGGTGGATTTGGAGTTGGAGGGAGGATTTGGAGTTGGAGGGTGGATTTGGATATAGAGGGTAGATTTGGAGTTGGAGGGTGGAGTTGGAGTTGGAGGGTGAAGTTGGAGGGTGGATTTGGAGTTGGAAGGTGGATTTGGAGTTGGAGGGTGGATTTGGAGTAGGAGGGTGGAGTTGGAGGGTGGATTTGGAGTTAGAGGGAGGATTTGAAGTTGGAGGGTGGAGTTAAACGTTGGAGTTGGAGGGTGGATTTGGAGTTGGAGGGTGGATTTGGAGTTGGAGGGTGGTGTTGGAGGGTGGAGTTGGAGGGTTGAGTTGGAGGATGGAGTTAAAGGGTGGAGTGGAGGGTGGATTTGAGTTGGAGGGTGGATTTGGAGTTGGAGGGTGGAGTTGTAGGGTGGAGTTGGACCGTGGATTTGGAGTAGGAGGGTGGAGTTGGAGGGTGGATTTGGAGTTGGAGGGAGGATTTGGAGTTGGAGGGTAGATTTGGAGGATGTATCTGGAGTTTGAGGGTAGATTTGGGGTTGGAGGGTAGATTTGGAGTTGGAGGGTGGAGTTGGAGGGTGTAGTTGGATTTGGAGGGTGGATTTGGAGTTGAAAGGTGGACTTGGACTTGGAGGGTAGATTTGGAGTTGGAGGGTGGATTTAGAGTTGCAGGGTGGATTTGGAGTTGGAGGGTAGATTTGGAGTTGGAGGGTGGAGTTGGAGTTGGAGGTGGGAGTTGGAGGGTGAATTTGGAGTTGGATAATGGATATGGGGTTGGAGGATAGATTTGGAGTTGGAGGGTGGAGATGGAGAGTAGATTTGGAGTTGGAGGGTGGATTTGGAGTTGGAGGGTGGATTTGGAGTTGGAGGGTGGAGTTAGAGTTGGAGGGTGAATTTGGAGTTTGGAGTTGGAGGGTGGATTTGGAGTTGGAGGGTGGATTCGGAGGGTGTATTTGGAGTTGGAGGGTGGAGTAAGGTTAGAGGGTGGATTTGGAGTTGAAGGGTGGATTTGGAGTTGGAGGGTGGAGTTAGAGTTCGAGGGTGAATTTGGAGTTTGGAGTTGGAGGGTGGATTTGGAGTTGGAGGGTAGAGTTGGAGTTGGAGGGTGGAGTTGGAGGGTAGAGTTGGAGGGGGGAGTTGGAGGGTGGAGTTGGAGGGTAGATTTGGAGTTGGAGGGGGGAGTTGGAGTTAGGGGGTGGATTTGGAGTTGGAGGGTAGAGATGGAGTTGGAGGGTGGAGTTGGAGGGTGGAGTTGAAGGGTAGAGTTGGAGGGGGAGTTGGTGGGTGGAGTTGGAGGGTGGATTTGGAGTTGGAGGGTGGATTTGGAGTAGGAGGGTGGAGTTGGATTGTGGATTTGGAGTTGGAGGGAGGATTTGGAGTTGGAGGGTGGATTTGGAGTTGGAGGGTAGATTTGGAGTTGGAGGGTGGAGTTAAAGGGTGGAGTTGGAGGGTGGATTTGGGTTGGAGGGTGGATTTGGAGTTGGAGGGTGGTGTTGGAGGGTGGAGTTGGAGGGTGAGTTGAGGGTGGGTTGGAGGGTGGATTTGGAGTTGGAGAGTGGATTAGGAGTTGGAGAGAGGATTTGGAGTTGGAGGGTGGAGTTAAAGGGTGGAGTTGGAGGGTGGATTTAAGTTCGAGGGTGGATTTGGGGTTGGGGGGTGGAGTTGTATGGTGGAGTTGGAGGGTGAATTTGGAGTTGGAGGGTGGATTTGGAGTAGGAGGGTGGAGTTGGAGGGAGGATTTGGAGTTGGAGGGAGGAGTTGGAGGGTGGATTGGAGTTGGAGGGTGGGATTTGGGTTGGATGGGTAGAGTTGGAGTTGGAGGGTAGATTTGGAGTTGGAGGGTGGATTTGGAGTTGGAGGGTGGATTGGAGTTGGAGGGTGGATTTGGAGTAGGAGGGTGGAGTTGGAGGGTGGATTTGGGGTTGGAGGGAGGTTTGGAGTTGGAGGGTAGATTTGGAGGGTAGATTGGGTTGGAGGGTGGGTTAAGGGTGGAGTTGGAGGGTGGATTTGGGTTGGAGGATAGATTTGGAGTTGGAGGGTGGTGTTGGAGGGTGGAGTTGGAGGATTGAGTTGGAGGGTGGAGTTGGAGGGTGGATTTTCCATTTGGAGAGTGGAGTTGGAGTTGGAGGGTGGAGTTGGAGGGTGGATTTGGAGTTGGAAGGTGGATTGGAGTTGGACGGTGGATTTGGAGTAGGAGGGTGGAGTTGGAGGGTGGTTTTGGAGTTGGAGGGAGGATTTGGAGTTGGAGGGTGGATTTGAAGTTGGAGGGTAGATTTGGAGTAAGAGGGTGGAGTTAAAGGGTGGAGTTTGATGGTGGATTTGGAGTTGGAGGGTAGATTTGGAGTTATAGGGTGGAGTTGGAGTTGGAGGGTGGAGTTGGAGGGTGGATTTGGAGTAGGAGGGTGGAGTTGGAGGGTGGATTTGGAGTTGGAGGGAGGATATGGAGTTGGAGGGTGGATTTGGAGTTGGAGGGTAGATTTGGAGTTGGAGGGTGGAGTTGGAGGGTAGAGTTGGAGGGGGATTTGGAGTTGGAGGGTAGATTTGGAGTTGGAGGGTGGTGTTGGAGCGTGGAGTTGGAGGGTTGAGTTGGGGGTGGAGTTGGAGGGTGGATTTGGAGTTGGAGGGTGGATTTTGAGTTGGAGGGTGGAGTTGGAGGGTGTATTTGGATTTGGAGGGTTGATTTGGAGTTTGAAGGTGACTTGGACTTGGAGGGTAGATTTGGAGTTGGAGGGTGGATTTAGAGTTGCAGGGTGGATTTGGAGTTGGAGGGTTTATTTGGAGTTGGAGAGTGGATTGGGAGTTAGAGGGTGGTTTGGAATTGGAGGGTGTAGTTGGAGGGTGTAGTTGGATTTGTAGGGTGGAGTTGGAGTTGAAAGGTGGACTTGGACTTGGAGGGTAGATTTGGAGTTGGAGGGTGGATTTAGAGTTGGAGGGTAGATTTGGAGTTGCAGGGTGGCGTTGGAGGGTGGATTTAGAGTTGGGTGGTGGATTTGGAGTTGGTGAGTGGATTTGGAGTTGGAGGGTGGATATGGAGTTGGA